>NC_064615.1:1120016324-1120343219 GCF_023898315.1 Schistocerca nitens
TGTGCGACAATCTAGAGAAGGAACTACAGTGCAGTCTTCCTCTGTGAAACAGCTTTGGAAAAAGGCTTTTAGTATTTCGGCCTTTAGTCTGTCATCCTCTGTTTCAGTACCATTTTGGTCACAGCGTGTCTGGACATTTTGTTTTGATCCACCTACTGCTTTGACATAAAACCAAAATTTCTCAGGTTTTTTTGCCAAGTCAGTACACAGAACTTCACTTTCGAATTCGTTGAACGCCTCTTGCATAGCCCTCCTCATACTACATTTCACTTTATGTAATTTTTGTTTGTCTGCAAGGCTTTTGTTATGTTTATTTTTGTTGTGAAGTACCCTTTGCTTCCGAAGCTGTTTTCTAACTCGGTTGTTATACAACGGTGGCTCTTTCCCATCTCTTACGATCTTTCTTGGCACATACTCATTTAATGCATATTGTACGGTGATTCTGAACTTGGTCCACTGATCCTCAACACCATCTGTACTTGAGACGAAACTTTTGTGTTGAGCCGTCAAGTACTCTGAAATCTGCTTTTTGTCACTTTTGATAAACAGAAAAACCTTCCTAGCTTTTTTAATATTTCTGTTTACGGCTGAAATGATCGGTGCAGTAACCACTTCATGATAGCTGATAGCCTGTTCTGCGTTAACTGTTTCAAATAGTTCGGGTCTGTTTGTCACCAGAAGGTCTAATACGTTATCGCCACGAGTCGGTTCTCTGTTTATCTCGCGAGAAGTTTTATTGGCCTAGAGAGACAGCAGTCAAACAGTAGATTAATCACCCTCCTACGGGATGTAAGATAAATTCCTCCGCACATAAGTTCCAAATCGGATATGTAGCGTCTTTATTCCTTACTAGTTTAAGCATTAGATCCGGTGTTTAACACCTACGGTTAAATTCAATCTGATATCTACATAGGCCCACTTGGTATTCCATTCCTACATCTGTTTGTAAACCTCGAGATTCTCTTCTACGGTTTTACGAAAAACTGTTTTGGCACAATCAGTTCAACTGTCTTATTCGACGAACATTGTTATGTTTATACTAATGGCTTGTTCTTTCAAGAGATTTCAGCAGTACGACGTGTATTTCTTGTCCAGAAGCTGAAATACTCCAAGCAGTTTCGTCTTCCACCACATGTCTCATTTTCTACAGCAGAAGCTATAGCGATTCGAGAGAGTCTCAAATCTGGTCGTCACGGGAGGCTCTAGAACGTTCTGTAAACAATCCAAATGCGTATAGGAATGTGTTCAGCAATGACTATGGATCAGTAAAATGAATATTCGGGTACTGCAACCAAGCGAAGAGGTACATGAACCTCCTATCCGTGGAACCGAGGTCACTTGGGATTAGTTTACAATGACTAGAACGAACAGCTGACGAACAAGGCCGGTGTTTCTCACCCTGTAATTAATGTCATTTACCATCCTCAGATATCAGGTTGCAGAGGACGATACTCGCCAAGGAATAATGGGCAGAGGATTGGGTCTTTTAGAGTACCATAGAATTCAATACTACACTCCAATAGAAGCACCTATTAGAAGCTCCAGCAGGCTTCGAAAGTTTCAGGAGCGGAGGAGGCTGGTAACTGTTTTTCTACAGATACATCGAAATAGAATGCAACTGTTTCCTGCAAGATCTTGATGGTCTCCTTTCCGTCAAGTGTTACTGTTTTATTGTACATTGAAGATCCTGAAATATCCTTCCCAGTCCTCAATAAGCACATACTCTGTATCCAAATTTTATTTATTTTCGTCTAGGTCAGATAATTAATTGATCTTGTTGTGCCTGATTGTAGGTTGCACATTGCACCATGTATTTTCTGTTCATCACTTGGTTCCGTTTCTGCAATATCCCCGTAAATTTCAGTATCTGACTGTAGAAAGCTGTTTATCGCAGTGTTAGCGTGGTTTGGACAGAGAAAGGTAATTTAAGGTTGTACATGTGTATAAATTCCGCTATGGAATAACAGACCGCTTATTTGCGAAAAACAATGTAAAGATAAATTTTTTCGATGTACGAAAGCGTGATGAAAACTGATGCCTCCAAATTTTTTATTCTGTTCTCAATATCGGTTGAGGTATTACATGTCATGCAAATTACTCGGTTGACTTTTTAGCATCGGAGACGGAAGTTGAAATACGCTGGCGCTAGGGTGCTCCGAGTTTTTTTCGTGTAACATGTCTGTGTCCATCGTAACTATGTCGTTGCGTGAGAAACAGAATCTCAAAAGACAGGAAATACGAATTCGGAGAGTTCGTCTACAAATGGAGCAAGGACGAGCGCTGCGACATCTGAAACAATCCGTCAATTGTGTTCTCTGTCATCGATACATTCCCGACTAGCTCTCATCTGTTTTCCAAAACTTAAAGATTACCTTCGAGGACTTCGCTTTAATAGTAATGGTTCAAATGGTTCAAATGTCTCTGAGCACTATGGGACTTAGCTTCTGACGTAATCAGTCCCCTAGAACTTAGAACTACTTAAACATAACTAACCTAAGGACATCACACACATCCATGCCCGAGGCAGGATTCGAACCTGCGACCGTATCGGTAGCGCGGTTCCAGACTGTAGCGCCTAGAACCGCTCGGCCACCTCGGCCGGCCTTAATAGTAATGAAAGGGTGCAAGCAGAGGTGATGTAGACATGAAGAATAAAGGTGTAGAATGTGAATAACGTACGCTTTATTTAAAAACCTTAAGAGATTCAGCACTTTGTACACATTCAGCAACGACACACACATTCACATTCACAGTAGAGAATACAAGGCGCAGAAGACAGTGAGGAAGAAGAGGTGGAATGTAATGACAAAAGCGATGCATTTCGAATGAGGAAATGCTCCAGAACACCAGACCCTGAGCCAACACTAACAGTAAAGATGCTCCATGCCTTGTGTCGTGTCCACCTGAGATACTGAATACATCCGAGAGAAGTCGATTCAGATGTGCGCTGCCTGGATGTAAGGTCTTCACGTTATGCAGTACACTAAATGTATTTGTCTCACAGAAAAAAGGAACTGTTCTTTTCAATTCCATGAAAAAGCAGAAACGCAGCGACTTCAGGCAGTAACACACGTTGTCCCACGCTAAGACCACTGCACAACTAGACTGGTGCGTCATCAGAAGACAGTACATGCCCTGAGCCTTCTGCAGACACAGCTACACTGCGGTACGTATAATAACTGCGTCATGCTTTGAGAGTGAAATGGAACGGCGACTGGAAAGCTGCTCCAAAGTTGAGCTGCGCGAGGCAGTCCGATTCGTGTCGGCAAAACATCTAAATTTCACACAAACTGACCGTGAATTCTGGCTGTGTGTGGACAAAATGCAATGACGCGTCCCGCTGTATGGAAATGGTGTCATCAATTTAACCAATGCTGATCAGCTGTGTAAGACGCTGATAGGAAAGAAAGGACATCGATATTGACATCGACCAAAGAACACAATGTCCACACCATCGAGGAACTGATTCAAGAAAGTCGCCATATTCCGGCGATGAAGACATTCACATAGAGGTTCTGGAGAGATTCCGTGACCAACGAGTGGATTTTTATAATCGAGTAATTGAAGGACTGGTGGAAGGCTCCGAGGCCTGTTTACAGGGACTTGGTAACTATGTTGCAAAACTGTCTCATGTATCTGTGTCAGTTTGAAGTGTAGGAGAGCATTCAGTAAAATTTACTTGGCCTCTCACTGGAATCTCTATCTTACTATTTGAGATACTATTCTGTGGTACTTGCAAATATATATCAGTCGGCAGTTTATAAGTAAACGTCAGCAAATTAATCCGCGGAAATAAGTAATTACCAGGACGAGAAACGTGTGTGAGTACTGATGTAAAATATGTACTGTGTGTCCTAATATTTGGTGAATATCAAGAATTTTTGTAATTTAGTATTTCAATCTTATTTGGTCCCAGAAAAAAACATTGACCACCGACACAAAAGTTTCACGTACGATATGTAAGTTCAAGATTCATGAGGATACAAAATATTTTTTTGATTTACAGGAGATAAAAATTTGATTAAATAAAATTTGTGTTAACTGTGATTACATAAAGGTGATATTGTCTATGTGTATGCTTCTCATTCTCTCCTGAGCTGTGTTTGGTATATTCTGTCTGTAGCTGATATGTGAATATTTATTAGCTACAAACCATGGCCCTTCAAGAAAATTGTACAATAATTTGAAATCATTGTTTGCACTGCTTATATTCTGCTTGCTCAGCATATGTTATTTTGTATTTGTACCAGGTTTTTCGCAGTGTGGCTCAATAAACCCAATCCAAATATAACGAGAAGTAAAACTCCTACAAGGGAAAGCTACATTGGTGTTGCCTGTTCTATTTATGCCTGTTTCGGATAAATCCACACGTTGTCTGCTCTACGACCCAGCTGGTTTCAGCCTATTTGGCAGATTAATGTACGAGTGCTGTTGTTTTATAAAGACCCGATCGGTCGCGAAATGGAAAGCACGGTGATAGTCAAAAATTATTTATTTGGAAGAGTTGGTTGGTTTGGGGGATGGGACCAAACTCCGAGGACTTCGATCCATTCGGATTATGGAAGGATGGAGAAGGGAGACGACCGTGCCCTGTCAAAGGAACCATCCCCGCATTTGCCTGAAGCGTTTTAGGGAACTCACGGAAATCCAAAAATCCGGATAGCCGAACGCGGGTTTGAACCGTCGCCCTCGTGATCGCAAGTCAAGTATGCTAACCATTGCGCCACATCCATCAGTTCGCAAAACTAGGCTAACACCAACCATCTACTTCTCTACATAGTCACCGTTCAGCGTTAGACAAATGTCGCATCCTTGTACTGCATTTGCAATACCCAAGCCTTAGAAGGCAGCTGCCTGCGCTTTCCGAAAATTCTCTAGGCTGGTCTGCAGTCTTGTCTAGTCGGGACTGCGTGGCGGATGATATGTGCAGGTGTCGCAGTGCTCGTCTCTGTTCCACGTGAAACCAACTCTTCTTCATGGAGAGCGGTTCATGTGAGCAGAGATGAAACTCAGAGGGAGCCATGTCGGGCTGTAGGGCAGGTGATCAAACACTTTTCATCGAAAACGCTGCAGGAGCATCTTCATTGCCGCTGCAGTGTGTGCCCAGAAATCTCATGAAGAAGAAGGAAATCCCTAACAGTAACGGCACGTGAGCTGCATGTAATAAGGCGAAATCTCTCGGCAGGCACTTGTTCTTGGCGGGGCCACTATTTTCTGTGCACTTTTACTTGCTCTCTGTGCTCTCTGTGCTCTCACAGCTGAAAATAGTGACATGACGCGATCGACGGGCATACGTGGGACACTGCCGGAGACATCTGTGCAAGGTTTCATTGGATTTCCTCTGTGGTTTAGACTTTACTACCCAGCAGACCTTAATAACGGAATAGCCTTCGTATGAGAGGACTACCAGTAACTTGCTGATATTAGCGACGCCGACAGAGGAGAGAAACTGGTGTCGCTAATGCGTCTATTGCCCAGCGACCCATATCAATCTTAATCAGATACGGCTTAATTTTGAATGTGAACGAGTAGGAAGAGCAGCACACGATGACGGAGAGGTTAATGCACTGGAGTTTCCTACGTTTCGAGCCGTTCAGGGATCACAGCTGAAATTTATTTCATTTCCGTAATTCAGTTCAGTCGGATGCCAGATTGGTACATCTGAGAATAGAGGATCCTTACAGTGGCACATCTTTGTCGGATCCTCGCGTCACCGAGTTGCCAAGGCCATGTTTTCCTTTCAGCTATATTGCGATCCACCGAATAAGCTGAAGTTCCAACACAGCTCTAGATATCCTTTTAATCTGTTGGCAAAATTTAGGATCATTAGTCAGCAGTTTGATTCCTAGTAATTAAGTCTCCATCTTCCTAATTCGTGCATGGAACTCAACAAAATCACTCACTATTTTAATTGGAAAATTATTATTTTTCCACATAATAAATGGTTCACAATTATCATCCATTTCGAAACGTCTTTTTTGAGTCTGTGAAGTCTCACTAAGTAGTGAATGTATTCTATTATCGACAAAGCTAAATAACTACCTTCACTACATTAGTCGTAAATTTCAGTAAATGTATCAGCAGCAAATACATAGTGGACAAACATTTCAGATTGGTAAAATAGCTGCTAGCTGCTAGCTGCGTTTCTGAGTCATTGCGTTGCCAATGTACACCTCAACACAAAATGCAGCTGTAGCAAGATGATAAAATACGGTGGCATTGACACGCGCTTTTTATGCTAGTAGATCCTTTAATATATATATGCGCAACACACTCACGGGCGTTTAACCAATTATACTCCATTTAGACCTGTCCTGTGACTGATATATCGTTGTGTCCGAATAAAACGCTGAATATCGAGGTTCCAGGAACATGCAAATAAAATTCAAAAACCCTAAATCGTTTTCTTATTCATAGTACTTAGCTAGAACATACTACCTGACAGGAAGGAAAGTTATTATGTATTGCTGACTCGACATAGTACCGACGTGCAAGGTACTGGAGCTCGACTTTCCAGCAAAAAACGACATTAAACATATTTTTCTGAGCATGTCAACCTGTATAAAATATTTCAAATCACTTTCAGTAACAATAATGTTATTGTTAAGCTGATCATAACATGCTGTCTGAACATAGGTACTTCGCAATGCTTCAGCCAAAAACAAAATTCTGATATTGTGAGGAAAGAGTGATGATGATTCAAAGCTGGTTTATCTTTTATTTTCCATTCAGTCCCACCTTCCTGAGCCGGCCGCGGTGGTCTCGCGGTTCTAGGCGCGCAGTCCGGAACCGTGCGACTGCTACGGTCGCAGGTTCGAATCCTGCCTCGGGCATGGATGTGTGTGATGTCCTTAGGTTAGTTAGGTTTAAGTAGTTCTAAGTTCTAGGGGACTGATGACCACAGCAGTTGAGTCCCATAGTGCTCAGAGCCATTTGAACCATTTGAAACACCTTCTTGTGGGCTTAACGCTATTTGTTTGTGGTAATCGCTTATTCAGCCTTTACTTAATGAAAAACCAACTTAAACGGGGTGCTAATATTACTACTACAGTGCTACATTCGCATTACATGTGAGTCTGGAATCTTTGGATCGCATTTAAACAGTCCTGTTTATGAAAAAGTTTAATTTGATTGACACCGGATGTTAGGCAATCTATCTGCGTAGCACATACGGCAAAGAACTTATCTGTGATGGCGGTAGGTTGGAGAATTACTGATAAACCATTTCATCGGACGTAGACTCACTACGGCTGGGAGAAACATGTACACACCCGAGCGGGAGACATGAGAGCTAAAGTTTAGCAACTTCTGTTCCCGATTACTGCATCTACTCTGTGGACTGGAGAGATTCGCTAGAAGAGTCCTGAGGAAGTGCAATTCATCCACAAAATAAGATACTTACAAAAACCTTTGTCCAAGCAATTCTTCACTACTGCTGATCACTCTGGATCCTTGGAATAATAGAAGAGTTGGAAGAGATCCAACGGAGATCGATAGGTGTTCTCGCGGGATTGTATAGTAAGCGCGAGAGCGTTAAGGAAATGCTCAACTCCAGTGGGAGACTGCACAAGTGTTGTTGTGCAACACGGAGAAGCTACTGTGGAAATTGGGAGAGAGTGAGTTCCGGAGAGAATAGGGCAGGATATTATATCCTCGCTTACAGCTGTCCTGAAATGATAATGGTGTGATACTCTGACTGATTACAGACGTTACAGTAGCGTATTATTAAGCGGTCGTCTCAAGCACCTATCGCGAATACAAGAGGAAAAATGGTTCAAATGGTTCTGAGCACTATGGGAGTTAACTGCTGAGGTCATCAGTCCCCTAGAACTTACAACTACTTAAACCTAACTAACCTAAGGACATCACACACATCCATGCCCGAGGTAGGATTCGAACCTGCGACCGTAGCAGTCGCGCGGTTCCAGACTGTAGCGCCTAGAACCGCTCGGCCACTCTGGCCGGCAATATAGGAGGGAAGGTGGGAATTCAGAAGCACTCTCGGCCACACGTAGTAAGGTGGCTTGCGAAGTATAGATTTCTATATACAGTGATAGGCGATCACGCTGGAGACTGTGAGCCCCACATACGAAGCTCTATATTATTCTGATTCCGACGTATGAGGTAATAGCATTCAACAGTAGCCGTTTTTTATGGTTGATGCACACAGTCGGGGATTTCTCATTCGACGTTGATGATGACTGAGTGTAGACAGTTATTGGTCACTTACCTCCACTGGCTTCATGGTTTCCTCTGATATCTGCCTCTGTTCAGTAATCAACCTTTTTCGGCGACGACTTAAGCTTCTTCTATCACAGACGTGCAGCTCACTTCACTTTTCAGCAGATTCTTTTTCTACAATCACCGATATGCACCTCAACAGCTTAAGTTCACCAGGCAGACAATTGCTAGGCAACGCACGCACCACGTCCCGCGATCTTTAATTGTTGTGAGGCTCGCCTAGGAGCAATGCTAATAAAGAGTTATCATCGCGTGTGACTCTAGAAAACTTTGTAACCATACGCGATTTGTTTGTAACTGTCTGTAATCCACTACAATAATACTCGTAAGAAAAGAAAACACAAAAAATTTATTTCTTCGTCACCGAAAATCCGGAATCTTAATTTAAAGTTGTCCCAAAATAGTAAAATAAATGGGTAATAGAGACTTTCAGCAATATCCACATGTTTTGCAGTTACTTTGACTAGAACCGTTCCCTGAAAAATGGCTCTGAGCTCTATGGGACGTAACATCTGAGGTCATCAGTCCCCTAGAACTCAGAACTACTTAAACCTAACTTAAGGACATCACACACATCCACGTCCGAGGCAGGATTCGAACCTGCGACCGTAGCGGTCGCGCGGTTCCAGACTGAAGCGCCTAGAACCGCTCGGCCACACCGGCCGGCGAATCGTTCCTCGGTTTATATTCTTGTGAGAAGATCGAAACATTTTCATATTGTGATATTCTGGCGAAAATGAGCACGAAATACGATTGAAGGAGGTATTCGCCGTGATATTTGTAAATTTATACATTTAAGCAACGCGACATTCTACATTTCGTTCAGTGTATTGAAATTTATTTCTGATTTTGGAGAAAACAACCGACACTGAATGGCGTGAGCGTCAAGATCACCTCATCGTGAGGGGTAAATGTCGTGTTAAGACGAGTGAACAGCAGCACACAATGACGATACGTTCAACGTGTTAACAAATTAACGAAGGAGTAATGCATACAGTTGTTTCTATATAAAGTCGACTGCACAGGTTGGGCGTATGAAGTACTATATAGCAGAGCTCCCTGTAAAATACCCTCATTGAAAACAGCGTGTAAACATACGACTGAAGATCTTTAATGCGATATGTGAGCTAACACAAAAGTGCTACCGATGGGAGGTTTGCGTGCCAATTTCCGGAACAGTGCAGTGCATGAGTAGTATGGAAAAAATGAGAAAGAAAGAAGGAAGGAAAGAAGCCTGGGTATAACATCCCAGATAAAAAGGGTGAGAAAGTGTGGTGTCACCGCCAGACACCACACTTGCTAGGTGGTAGCTTAAATCGGCCGCGGTCCATTAGTTCATGTCGGACCCACGTGTCGCCACTGTGAGTGATCGCAGACGGAGCGCCACCACACGGCAGGTCTCGAGAGACTTACTAGCACTCGCCCCAGTTGTACGGACGACATTGCTAGCGACTACACATACGAAGCCTTTCTCTCATTTACCGAGAGACCGTTAGAATAGCCTTCAGCTAAGTCCATTTGTACCATTTGTACCATTGCATGTATCTCAAGATAGTCTCACTTGTATCATCAAGAATGCTGTATACGAAAGGACGATATAAAAGTTAAGTGTTCTAGTAGCTACGTTCTTTTCTTTATCACATTCATTACGAATCCTGTTCCAGACTTCGCGCCAGTCGGCGTGTGTGTACGTGTGCCCTTTCGGCTACCCGTCACTGTGGACTGGCTGCCTTGTCAGTCCACTACAGAAAGGAGTACCTGAATGAATAAACATGTTTCACAGTAAGGGAAAAAGAATGTACCAGGGTGAAAGGTGCTTATACGTTCCATACCAGAAATTATACCTGTACCTAAAAGTTGACAGTAACCAAGAAATGACAAAACGCTTTTAGCTAACGATTTCCAAAATGGAATTTCTCACCCGCCTAGCTTCAACTACGATTTGCGATCAGAGTCCGTTTATTCGTGTCGTGCGGCAGTAACCACGTGGCACACCTTTCCGCATCTCCACCAGTGCCCTCACTGCCCATCTACACCTCTTGTACGCCGTACTACCGCCATCTGTATGTGTGCACACTGCAATCTCGCGGCTTCTGACACCTCAGTCTATTCTTCTGTTTGAGTTCAGCAGAGGGGTGGCAGCAGCGGAGGCAGCCAGAAACATTTGCACCGTCTATGGAGTAATACAATCGGACAGAGATTGGCACGGAAATCGTTTTCTAGTTTTAAGGAGTATGGTTTTGACATTAGGGACTCTCCACGTTCAAGAAGACCTTCGAGGTTTCATGAAGTTATTTTAAATGCATTAATCCTCAATGGCCCACTTCATCATACTCGAAAAATCCCATATGTGAGGAACTGTGATCATTGCAGCCTCGTGTGACTTTCGAAAATAGGAAACGTAAACGCAAAACAGTTAAAAGCAGTGATAGTTTTGACGAGGCCGTTGTCAGGAGAATTGTTTACAACTTTTATCTGACCGAAAAACGAGTGGCTACAGTGGAAGGAATTACAAAGAAATTAAAAGAAGCTGTAGACTTTGAAGGTAGCAATACTAGTGTATGGTGGTTGTTAAAGAAAGGTATCAATATTAGTGTAAGGTGGTTATTAAAGAAAAAATGAAGCAGACTGATATTGTTACACAGAGACAACATCCTAGAAAAAAGAATTGCATATCTGAAACGATAAATACACTCAAGAGCAAGTGCCAAAGAAATTGGTTCACCTGCCTAATATCGTGTAGGGCCCCCGCGAGCACGCAAAAGTGCCGCAACACGACATGGCATGTACTCGGATAATAGATGAAGTAGTGCTGGAGGCAATTGGCCCCATGATTCCTCCAGGGCTGTCCATAAATCCCTAAGAGCTCGAGGTGACGGAGATTTCTTCTGAACAGCATGTTCAAGACATCCCAGACATCCTCAATAATGTTCATGTCTGGGGAGTTCGGTGGCCAGCGGAAGTGTTTAAAGTGCTCCTGGAGGCACTCTGTAGCAATTGTGGACGTGTCGAGTGTCGCATTGTCCTACTGGAATTGCCCAGGCCCGTCGGAATGCACAATGGGCATGAATGGATGCAAGAGATCAGACAGGACGCTTACGTACGTGTCATCTGTCAGAATCGTATCTAGACGTATCAGGGGTTCCATATCACTCTAACTGCGGACGTCCCACACCATTACAGATCCTCCACCAGCTTGAACAGTCCCCTGCTGGCATGCAGGGTACATTGATTCGTGAGATTTTCTCCATACCCGTACGCGTCCATCCACTCGATAAAATTTGAAACGAGACTCGTCCGACCAGGCAGCATATTTCCAATCATCAACAGTCTAAATCCGGTAATAACGGGCCCAGACGAGGCGTAAAGGTTTGTGTCGTGCAGTCATCAAGGGTACGCGAAAACCCATATCGATGATGTTTAGTTGAATGGTTCACACGCTGACACTTGCTGATGGCCCAGCATTGAAATCAGCAGCAATTTGCGGAAAGGTTGCACTTACGTCACGTTCAACGATTCTCTTCAGTCGTTGTTGTTCCCGTTCTTGCAGGATGTTTTCCCGGCCACACCCACGTCTGGGATTTGCTATTTTACCGGACTCCTGATATTCACGGTACACTCATGAAATGATCGTACGAGAAAATCCCTACTTCATCGCTACTTCGGAGATGCCATGTCCCATCACTCGTTTGCCGACTATAACACCACGTTCAAACTCACTTAAATCTTGATAACCTACTATTGTAGCGGCAGTAACCCAGCTAACAGCTGCGCCAGACGTTTGTCTTACGTAGGTGTTGCCGACCGGAGCGCCCGCTTACATATTTCTGTATTTGAATGCTCGTTTGGCGCTTTGGCGCTTCAGTGTAGAATTTAGGGGGGAAAAAGAAGACATTGTTTGCGTTTATGAAAGTTTCATTTTATCATCACGCATAAGTGGGAAATCATGACCTAATAACACAACTCACTGTCTCCTCAAACCGGAATCAAGGGACAAAGCCCAATAATTACACATATAGCCGATGAAAATGGGTTTATTCCTAATGCGCTTGTTATGTATAAGTCAAATCAATAGGAGATTACCACACCTACATGAACGAACAAAATTGTGAAAAATAAATGACGGAAAAGGTGATTCCCAATTCAAATCGTAACTCTATACTAATTCTTGACAATACTCTATATCACAACTGTAAAATAAATATATCTCCAACGTCTAATTCTACTAAAATGGCCAACAAAGGAACTTACCCAAGTCTCGGATGACATGCTGAAACCTTTTCAACACGATCTTGTTCGAAGAACCAAGCGAAGGACTGTCGAGTATTTCCGTCAGTAGGTTTCTGCACAATGTGGGTCGCGTTGTTTTGCTCCATCCTGACTACCACCCGGACTTAAATACAGTAGAAATATTTTGCCATTTCTGTAAGCTTGGGTAGCTTCTAGCAACATCCTTCCCAGCTGTGAAACATTTATGAGAGGAGAAATTAAGTTCAGTAGCCAACGAAGATTGGATTCCGTTGTGCGAACACGCAAAAAAATTGAACAAGCATACTAGCAGTAAGACATCTTTTTTGACGATGAAACTGTTAAAACAGTAATACGCTTAGGTGGCATAGACAGTAATAGCGAAAGCGATCACTGTGATGGGAGTAACTGCGCTCCATGATAGTGACTGAAGGTGAGTTTCCAGTTTGACGAGCACATGCTTGTGCCCAGGGTCTATAAAGGACACGTCTGGTCAAGCTACCGTGATCCTTTGCGATCGCGCCCTTTTTGGGTCTAGCCTATCACGCGACTGTAGCGGATCGTTTTTGTACTAGGTATACTGTTTGTCACTAGAATGTGAGTGTATCTAGAAATGGGTTGCTGTGCTGCACCGAATTGCAGCAGCAATTCGTCTAAAGAGGTCACTTAATTCACATTTCCTACAGAGAAAGATCAGAGAGTTAAATGGTTACAGAACTGTAGGAGAGACAAATAGCAGCCAACAACACATTCCAAGTTGTGTGAAGTAAGTAAATTACCGGTTAAAAGAATTAGAATTGAAGTATCGTATGTTTTCTAAATACCTTACATGTTTACGATTTTTTAAAGCATCACTTTGAGGATTCACAGTTCGAGTTAAGGAGAGCTGATGGAAGAAGACTGCTAAAATGGACTGGCATTCAAACATAATTTGACGTCCCAAATGCACCCAACTGTCAATGAAGGTGAGATGTTCATCAACGTTTTTCAGTTTTCATATGTAATCATGTTTCCGACGGAACGCAATAGTTTACTTTATTTTAGATTTATGAACGTAATCTTCCAATCTATAACCAGTTACCAGCACTTGTGTAACCTGAAAGGATTTTAGCTTATGAGAGGATCAAATCAGTGGCGAGTAAATTCTTCCCGAAATTAAATTGTAGACGCACATAAATTTATATGAAGCATTTATGTTTAAAACTCTCCTTTGGCCCTACTGCAGTTTCTGTTGAGTGTCAGTTCTGTACTGGCATGCATTCTGCCGACAACACGGGTTTGTACAGTTTGTTACTGTGTAGTGTGGTTAGTGGAATCTGTTATATTAAGAATAAATCGTAAATCGGAAGACAGCAATTGTCGCACCCGACACACCAATTGTGTTATGCCAGTAATGTAGCTGCAAATGCAATGTTGGGATTGGGGAACTTGGTTTCATAGCTGAATGCATGCCAGTCTTCGTTTAAAGGCGCAATGCTGGTAAGATGGTTACTGAAAAGGATGTTTCAAATTTTGTCTTTATTTTAATATTTTTTCCTGTGAAATAATGGAGTTTACATTTCCTGCCACTGAAGCGTTTGAGGAAGAAACGCATGAACATAAACAGGAAGCATGCAGTACAGATGGAGATACTGTTGCAAACTTGCAGTTGCAAAACAAGAGACTGAAAGCAGATGTGAGTTTTTATAGTGAAGTCACTTGCATCATTCATAAAAATTCACTGGTAAGAAAAGTGTAATAATAATTATCATTTACATATATTTTGATGGTAGGTCCATGTTAAATATTCTTCTATCTTCACACATGAAGAAAATGATAGAGAAGATGGCTGAAATGGAGAGCAGCTCTAGCAAATTTTTACACGCAGACCAGAAAAAGTAATATAAAGGAGTTTCTCAGTCAAACCCTTACAAATGGTCAAACAAAACTATAAGATTTGCTCTAAAAGTCAAATGCGTTGTTGGTACAAAGAGTTATGTAAATGTGGGGTGCACCAACTACCCATTATCATCATCAACGACTCTGAGGAGGAGGACTGAGACCTGCAAATTTGCACCTGGAATTCAGCGTGATACTATTCAGTAGTTAGGTGAGAACCTAGAGTCTGAAGATGTGCGAGGAAAACTGTGAGTACTTTCATTGGATGAAATCTCCATAAGGCCATTTGTTGAATATGACAAAGGTTTAAAAAGATGTATAGGATTTGTTAGTGAAGAGTTAAGCAATTCATCAGAGGCGCAGATTGCCAGCTATGCCTTAGTTTTTGAGGTGCGAGGGTTAACAGTGCACTGGAAGCAGATTGTGGCATATTTTTTAACTGGGAACTCTAGAACCCCAAACAAACTTTGGAACATTCTCAACAAAGTAATTGAATGTTTGTATGCCAAAGGTGTTACAGTGAAGTGTATTTCAAGTGTCATGTGTGGTAGCAATCTTGGCATGTGGGGAATTCTAGGTATTCATTCAATCCGTAGCCAGGTGAACCGAGCGAGGTTAGCAAACTGGACTCGCATTTGGAAGGACGACAGTTCAAACCCGCGTCCGGCTATCATGATATAGGATTTCCGTGATTTTCCTAAATCGCTTCAGGCAAATGCCGGGATGGTTCCCGTGAAAGGGCACGGCCGATTTCCTTCCCCAACCTTCCCTAATCCGACCTTGTGCTCCGTTTCTAATGACCTCCTTGTCGACAGGACGTAAAACACTAATCTACTCCTCCTCTGTAGCCAGGTGAACTGTAAAATTAAGCATCCGTGCTTGTCTGACGAGAGCTTATATTTTGCTGCAGATCAGCCCCACATTTTAGAGAACATTATTAATCCGAGTACATTCGAAAGATCAGAGTTCCATTGGCTAGAATCTTGTTGAATCGTAATGTAGCTTCTGCTTTACAGTTTGCAGCATTAACAGGGCTTCTTTCAAAAGATGCTCTAACAACAAACTGGTTTATTAATAATGTTAATAAGTGGTATGAAATAATCGTAAGTAGAAACAAAGCAGAATCAATCTATACTAACAATGCAGATAGGATGATGCATTTGAGACAGATGCTGAAGTGGTTTACAGCATTGAGCTTCAGCAGCAAGAAGCAGTGGAAAATAATACAAGCTGGACTTCAGCTGTCTACTGCAAGTGTTCTGTACTTGTTTGAGGAACTATCTTCGAAGCAGAAAATTGACTATCTACTAACTGGTAGGCTGTCCACAGACTATAGAGAATATTTCTTTTCCCAAGTCCGTGAAACTGGTGGTATTCATCCTACACAAGTAAAATTAAGACATGTAATCAGGAGTTTTGATTTGGAGAAAAGTCGACGTAGTACTCATCATTACCGTGATACACGTGAATACTGTGCAATGCTAAACAGTCAGAGGCTGTGACTGAGTTAGAGCCTCAACCCTCAGACCCTTAAGTATCAACACTGTTCAGCTAGCAGGTCTTGTCTGGGTGGGTGGTGGATAAACTTATCAGAACTTCAAAGTCAGTTACATGTGTCACGTCTTAAATCAATATATTCTCCACAACCTTCAGAGAACCTTCCCTATGTGTGGACATCGACTGTGAATCAAGGGGCATTGATACATCCAATACAGGCTACACTTAATGTTATAAGCTATGGTGAAGAGGTCTTCCAAAAATGTATTTACGAACTGTTGAAATATGAGATTGTTCCTCACAATTTGGTTACAATGTGTCTCAGTTGTACTGAATGTGTCAGTGGTTCTTTTTGTCCTAAGCATAATGTAGTGGAATTTCTTTTAAAGACTTTTTTCTCTGTGAGACCACACACTTTTGCCAAAGTCTTAAACATGCGTTTCACTAAAAAATCAAAAGGCTATACCCGTAAAAGTTCGTTATGCGAACGAGTGCTGATATTCAGAAATAACGTTTTGCTACTGTAAGTAGAACGTTACGTTTTACCTGATCATTTCCTTTTTTGTGCTAAGCAAACCATCAACAAATCTCTTGTGTTCATTTTTATTTTACAATTGTACACATTTTGTTTGTAGCATTTGCCTTCCGAAAATTGATTTGTTTTATCTGTCTTTTCTGCTTGTGGTGGACTCTTTTGGCGATAAATATAATATTACTGTAATTGATACAGTATACAGTATACACTGAAGCTCAGCTATTTCCAGATTTGAAACATAGCTGGTTGGTACATAAAGTTGAAGAAACTGCTATCAAGTCAGCATGTTTGTAGTACGCTTGCAATGGCTGAAACATAGCCGAAAAGTTACTGCTTTTCAGTGACCTAACGATTTTTGCAATACCCCTAACACTTGTGTCTACAAATGTGATGTCTACTGCTGGATTAGGTACTGCCTGTCAAAGAAATTCCACTGAGCCTGTTTTTCAAGCTCCATCTTTGTCATTGTTCAGGCACAAGATACTTCTATCCTAGACGTTAGCTACCTTTACTCTATCCTTCCACTGAAATTGTGTCTTGCTTGTTGTAAAGGTGAACTGTGTTCATAGTGATGTAAAAATCATTTTCAAAAGATAACTGTATTTCGCATGTATTGTGTTAACTTGGTAAGCTATTGAGTGTTGAAAATACTGCTCTGGTAACTAGCAGTCTAAAGCCTTATGTTATTATGATCTGCGAATAATGTGCACTGTTAGACAACATATTAGTTTGCCGTAACATGGATTTTTATCTGATCAACATTTCAAACTGTCACACAGCAACAGTTACATTACTGGTTTCCAGGAAATGTAAATCTGATAGCACACTGTTATTTGGGACTGTGTGTAAATAAACGTTCTGTGTAAATATGAGTTTACAAAGAAAATCTTCCAGTTGTAGTAAGTACACCACACTCATTACCCTCATTTATCAAAATAAATATTTGTAAATTATTGAAATTTTCTTCATTGTTTCTCTTTTCTATAATCGTGATCCCTCAGTCAGTTGCAATATTGATTTGGTTTGAAGCAGTGAAACCAAAATTTTTGTGAGGCAATCTGGTTATACAGAATGTGACCATATCCATTCTCACTGCAATACTTGTATACTGGCCAAAGATACAAGGAAAATTACCTTTTCATTAACAAAATTTTGCTTTCCCCCAGAGATATCTGGGGGACATAAAGCTATGTGTTACGCTTCAAATAGTCTGTAATTGTTCCTTGTGTTGCAGTCACTGAAGCACAATGTTATTACTCGTATTAAAGAAAGTCTGAGGGGTGTTGTCGGTAGGATGGAATGCCTAGTGAGCTTTTCTGGCCTGATTTGTTTCGCCGGCTAGCATTGTTTTTAGTCAGTATCTTGTTTTTAGGCACATGAAACTGTCAACTTTGCAGGTAACGAGTTACTAGTGATTCTCCCATGATACATTGCACAGCTTCTCTGACTCGTTTGTTCATTCAGACTACAGTACAGATATAAATGTCATAAACGCTAAATTAAAATTTATATTTTTATATCCTCAGTACTAATCGTTTGCAAATGGTGCTGTTTCCATATTCGCATGCCTACACAACTTTCTCTGTGCAAAGATAGCATCAGTAATAACGCACAACATTTGTAACTATACATCCAGCGACTTCCGTAGCAGACGTCAGAGTCACGGCTTGATTGTGATAATGCTGGATCATATTCTCTTGTCAAGTGTTTACATTGAGCAGGTACAAACATTCATGAAGGCACATTGATTTAGTCAAACGAAATGAGCTATATTGTTCTTTCACATAGCCAGAATTTTATTTTTAAACTTAAACATATAATTTCCGACACAAAAGAGAGGCAAACTGTTCTCAGAAGGATAATTTCCCGAAGGAACCGCTCTCTTCCCTAGCGTCTGTGTAGTCTGCTCTAGCGCTGATATGGCGGCTCCATAACGAACACTGATGTCCAGACCTTCCCTATATACATCTTGCTTGTGCCGAGCTTCGCGGCAGTTCTCTCCGTGACGTCGCCCAGGCTGGAAGACATCTGGCACTGAGTGTAACGCCGCTCGTGAGACAGGCTGTGAAGGCAGGCCACATCAGCAGGGCAAGTGAGGAGCAGCCGCCAGAGCCACTTATAGTTAGCGGAGGCCGCCACCGACTGCCGTGAAAGGCGACCGGGCCTCCCAAAAGCCGTGAGCAGCCCACGGCAACAGTGGCTGCAGTCCAGAGTTCTGCAGGCGGCAGACCCAGACTGCACTCTGCGAGGCACAAGGGTCGACTGGTTCCCCTAGGAAAACAAGAGACAGAAAGAAAGAATGGGAGAAGCTGCGAAGGCTACAAGGAACCAGTGATCTAAGCAGGCTGCTTGCCTTTCGGTTAACTCCACAGCCTTCAGTCAGGTTCATTTTCCACTTTCGTGCACGTTTACAGTTCTAAATGGAGGTCTATTGAGCTCTTGATAGTGAAAGCAGGCTGACAATAGAAGCAGTTTAGACAATCAAATGAAAGACACGTTCC
Source organism: Schistocerca nitens (assembly GCF_023898315.1). Lineage (NCBI taxonomy): Eukaryota > Metazoa > Arthropoda > Insecta > Orthoptera > Acrididae > Schistocerca > Schistocerca nitens. Next base: position 1,120,035,225 of record NC_064615.1, read on the forward strand.
AAAGTACAGTTAAAAATTTTGCATAAACGAAAAGTCTGTTTGTGCACTGGCAGTTCCAATACATACAGGAAACAAACTTTATCGCTGCGCCGGACGGAGTGGCTGAGCGGTTCTAGGCGCTACAGTCTAGAACCGCGTTAGGTTTAAGTAGTTCTAAGTTCTAGGGGACTGACGACCTCAGAAGTTAAATCCCATAGTGCTCAGAGCCATTTGAACCATCTTTATCGCTGTAAATAAAGCCAACAGAAAAAGTTAGTAAAGATAGAGAGCGAAATAACTAGGGAAAAGAACGGATACTTGTGAAACAGAAATACATGTAGCCAAAGAAACTGAAAAGCAATCTGTGCTTCTTTACTCCTGGTGCGAATCGAGGTAAACGACTACGTAATGAGTAATGGACACATGTTACCAGCAAACTCACTTCGATACTGTAGTGAACTCGAGAAATTGTTCTGTGACATCAGACAACGGTCGCCCCATGTTGGGCGCCAAAAATGTACTCAACTGTGAATTCTTCTCTCTGCTGTAGGACGTGAAAGGACGAGCATCTACATCTACATCTACATCTACATCTACATCTACATCCAAACTCCGCAAGCCACCTGATGGTGTGTGGCGGAGGGTACCTTGAGTACCTCTATCTGTGCTCCCTTCTATTCCAGTCTCGTATTGTTCGTGGAAAGAAAGATTGTCAGTATGCCTCTGTGTGGGACCTAATGTCTCTGATGTTATCCTCATGGTCTCTTCGCGAGATATACGTAGGAGGGGGCAATATGCTGCTTCACTCCTCGTTGAAGGTATGTTCTCGAAACTTCAACAAAACCCCGTACCGAGCTACTGAGTGTTTCTCATGCAGAATCTTCCACTGGATTTTATCTATCATCTCCGTAACGCTTTCGCTATTACCAAATGATCCTGTAATGAAGCGCGCTGCTCTCCGTTGGATCTTCTCTATCTCTTCTATCAACCCTATCTGGGACGGATCCCACACCAGTGAGCGGTATTCAAGCAGTGGGCGAACAAGTGTAGTGTAATCTACTTCCTTTGTTCTTCCAATGAATCTCAGTCTGGCAACTGCTTTACAGACGATTAATTTTATATGATCATTCCATTTTAAATCACTCCTAATGTTTACTCCCAGACAATTTAGGGTATTAACTGCCTCCAATTGCTGACCTATATTGTAGCTAAATGATAAAGGATCTTTGTTTCTATGTATTCGCAGCACATTAGACTTGTCTACATTGAGATTCAATTGCCATTTCCTGCACCATGCGTCAATTCGTTGCAGATCCTCCTGCATTTCAATACAATTTTCTATTGTTAGAACCTCTAGATATACTACAGCATCTTCCGCAGAAGGCCTCAGTGAACTTCCGATGTTATCCATAAGCTTATATATATATATATATATATATATATATATATATATATATATATATATATATATATATATATATATATATATATATTGTGAATAGCAACGGTCCAACGACACTCCCCTGCGGCACACCTGAAATAGCTCTTACTTCCGAAGAATTCTCTCCATTGAGATGACTGATGAGATTGCCCCACGTTAGGAGCCAACAAGTAACTGATATCAGTAATTAAATAAAATCAGACGCAAATGGTACGACATTAAGGTGTTTATGTATGAATGTAAAAGATGGCTTATATGATAAAAACATGAAGGAAATGTATTTATTTTCGTGCTGTTAACACAACCTAAAAAAAATTATAAATCTCATGGCCAACCTGACTGGGTGTGGACACGACTCACTTCATAAAGGGAAGGAGGAGGGAACGAATCGTCCCACCATTCTTCGTTATCCTTCGTCGTATACTGCTGTCGGCGGCAGGCGCTGCGTCGATGCTGCGCGTCACCTCGGAGCTGTGCGGCGAGAGTCGGCTGCCCTCAGTCAGCTGTCACGGCTTTCGGGCGACTCCCCAGTACGATCTCCGCATTGTCTGCCCGTTGTCGGCTGCGTGGTCGAAGCTGTGCTGTCACGGTGTCGGAAGGCGGGTGTTGGCGATGGGTGGAACAGCGCCCATGTCCTTTCGCTTCCGTGGTATCTCCACGATTCCTCTTTTCCTTCTCAGCCAATCTCCCAGCTCAACTCCTCTTCGAAATATTCTATATTTCGGCGTTGTCACTGGTGGACGAAATTTTCAATGCATCCCGCCGTTTCATCGCCACGCCTCTCCGCGCGCAGGGCGGAAATTTTCTACCTGGCTTGGGCTGGCGTGTGGCTCGTGAATCGCTATCTTTCTCACAATTTCACATTCTTAAGATGTTTTCCCGCATTCTGAGGTTGTTAGGAAAGCAGCTACACAACCGTTGTCTTGCGTGAGTCCTGGACAGACTTATGTTTTGACTCCGTCTCAAAATCTGCCGACGTCCGTCATTTACAAAGAATGTCCTCACTGTTCACAAAAACATCTTCTTAAAAATGCTGGCTTCTTTCACACAGGCGCCAATTCCCCATGCTTTTTGTACGCTCCTCCCTGTGCCAGTGGGATGCTAGAATTGTCGGAACATCCCTGCTTTCTAAGCCAGGTAAAATTACTGCCGCCAGGCCAGAAGAACTCAGATGCTTTCGCGCGTACAGTTTTGGTATTCCGTCCTAATGGCTGCAGGTGCCCGTCAGCTCTCATTATACTTCTCATTGTCAGACGAGCCCCTCGCATCGTGTCCTGCTTGAACGAGGCAAAGGCGGCCACCCCGGCTTGCCGCTTGCGGAAAGACTGCACCCGCAGACTCGCCCCAGGCTGTCCGCCTCGGCCGCTCGCGGCGCGTTGGAGAAAGTGGCCGCGGTCAGACGTATTACAATACCTGAAACTTGTAACACACCCACTCATCTGATTGCCATGCCTAACGGGTAAGGATGAACAATTTTGGGACACAAACTTTGGCTATGTACTACTATTCTATTGAAAATATAGGTTTTGTGGTAATAAAGTTCATTCTTAGTGCTTCTCTATGTAAATCAAAGTATCCTTTTCAAATACAATGAGAGATAATCACACTTTCGCGTTACATAATACGAACGTCGAATAGCAGCACATTCCAATAAACTGAAATATTGTCACGCGCTATTGTAATGGCACAGCAACGTTTTTAAATATTTCATTCTTTGGCCGCCACGGCTGACACGAACTCTATATGCTGATATTCAATTTTAATTAAAGTAGATTCTTCTCATTAATCGGTATAATTTTGTTGGTTCACCTGTGGCGAGGGCGACAAACTCATTCGGTACTTCATCCATTCATACGCCACCCACTACGCCCTTTTAGTAACAATGACTCCACTGAGCAATAATGTCACAGACACAGTGCTCTTGACGCTTCGTCGTCGAAAATCGATCTTTGTCTCTACAAGTGATGTGTGTCAGTCCACAACGAATAGCTCTGAATAAGGGATTGAGGATTTCTTATAACCTAAAGATAGAAAATGTGAAGAAATTTTAGAAAATACTTAACTGAAAGTGGACAAAGGATTGTGACGGTTGAGACTCCCTACAGTTTTTATGTTAGGTGACAGTTACTTTCAGTTCTATCATTCTTCACTGCATTAGGCCAGCATCTATTCCGTTCTTAGCCGCTTTAATAAAGTTCAGCGTTCTTTGAATCACTCTTTCATCTCCTCCAGCTGAGTCTAAAAGGTAACACACTCTTGCGAAACTTAGAACTGCTACAGGTCACACAAATTCTTGTCTACGTAAACATTTCACATGGCTCGTATCACTGACGTTAGTCATTCCTATTCCAGCTACATCAGAAAATCGTGTAGGAATTAAAATGGTAGACTGTTTGCCTTAGGAGCAGCCCAACCCTCTCTTGATGTCATAGTCGATATGCGACAGATGTTGAAGGCAGAAAACTATGTCTTTTTCATTACTCCTTCAGTCAGTAAGCGTAAAGCCGGAATTTCTGCTCTTTGATTTTCACTGTTAATTACAATAATTGGTTGTTATCTCGTTTTATCTTGCTGTTCACATAATTAGCTGCTGCTGGAATACGCCATGGCGTTTATTCGTACAAGTATTGAGCAATAAATCTCATCCTCGTATGTTATTTGCTGAGTTCGTGAAATTACTGGTGAGTAAGTTCACAATTGAGAAACACGCTTTGAGAGTCCTCAGTTGCCTCGGTATCTATAAAATCCAGTAGTCTCACCCACAAAATTGAACTCATTAGAGGAGTGTGTAGCCGGCTTTAACGTTCCAAGATTTCGCTTGGGTCCGTGGGGTGGTGACACACCTGTAACTCGCGCAAATATTTCTTGTTCTTGTCAAACATGAATTAAATTGTCCGGATGATAAGCATGACGGAGAACAGTAGTCCTCGATTCAGTGTTGTTACAACTCAGCAAACGAAACCCGTAACTCCAGATCAGGAAGTGTGACGACGGATTGACTGGCGTTCCTCTTTATAAAAAGTTTTACCAGTAGCCACAGTTGCACTTATTTTATAAATTAATCTAAACATCCGACCAGTGGTAAGTCTCGTGAGCTCTCCAATCTACAAACAATGTGTCAAAATTTTCCACTATTCAAATCATAAGTATAATACATACATGCTGAGCATAGCGCCTCTCTTCGCCGGTCCGTTTCCGGCGTCACAGGGTTACCTGAGCATGTTGTTCCATTTATAAAAAAATGTAATTACATATCACAGTCTCATGCACTTAACGTTTATTGCAAGGAAAACGTATTTTACAACATAAATAAAAATTAATCTGTTCCTAAGGAGCGTCTTTTTGCGCTCTTTTCACTGATGGTTTCCAAAATGTGTAATTTGCATCAACTTTAAGTGACTTGAATTTTTAATAACGGAAAATGAGAACTTAATTAATAAACTAATAAATCAAGCGAAGAGCTAACCGTATGACTTGCTGGACAGTGTTATTTTGCGTCCATAATGAGTTTCTGTGTGAAGAAATTGTCGTTCTGACACATTTGCGTAATCGGCTGTAATCAAAATTACTGTAATTTAGGCTGTGTGTTAGCTGGTAAAGCAAGACAATCGGAAAGTACAGCTGATTCCCTTAACTTTCGTCTGCCAATTGACTATGATGACTATCACGCAAGGTATTTATGAGATACCAATTTTGTTAAGGTATTCTAATAATTTCCTTCTAATCGGGCTGACGTTGTTTCTGCAATTTCTTTAGCACAATTTTAATTCAAGTGAGAAATCATGCGCTGGTGGCTAAAATGGTTCAAATGGCTCTGAGCACTAAGGGACATCTGTGGTCATCAGTCCCCTAGAACTTAGAACTACTTAAACCTAACTAACCTAAGGACATCACACACATCCACGCCCGAGGCAGGATTCGAACCTGCGACCGTAGCGGTCGCGCGGTTCCGGACTGAGCGCCAAGAACCGCTAGACCACCGCGGCCGGCCATGCACTGGTCTACTTGAGTTTCTGATAGGACGATTCTGTGCTTTGTTACTTATGTTCTGAGCTACTGGCTGTAATAATTTTCTCGTCAGGTTGTAAAGTCCGCCAGCGTTGCTGCGTTTATCTTTAGCGGTACTTTCTCTACCTTAGCGCATTGAAAGGGCCCAAAAGCGGATCTGCCTGTGCAGTAGCCAGCTGTTGGAAGTTCCGCCCTATGGCAGGTCCTCAAGCCTCATGTTTACAAAACACGAGAAAATCAGTTTGGATTTAGGGAACATACAGGTAACAGAGACGCAGTTCTCAAGTTACACTTGATAATTGGAATAAGAAAGAAGAAAAATCAACAGATGCTCTACATTTTGTCGACCTAGAACATGTTTTCGACTATGTAAAATGGTGAAAGACGTTCGGAATTCTGAGAAATATGGGGGCAAGTTATGGGAAAAGTCGGGTGATATACAACATGTACAGGAATCAAGAAGTAACAATAAGATTGGAAGAACAAGAACGAAGCTTTCGGATTAAAATGGGTGTACGAATGGGGATGCAGTTTTCTCTCCCCTGTTGTTAAATTTACACTTGAAGGAGCAATAATGGAAATAACAGAAAGTTCTAGGTGTGATATTAAAATTCAGGGTGCATGGGTATCAATGATAAGATTTGTTGATGGCATTGCTATCTTCACTGAAAGCAAAGAAGGCTGTAGGATATGTTGAATGGAATCAACAGTAGACTGGGTATAGAACATGCATTCAGACTAAACCAGAAAATGGAAAAGTAGTGAGCAACAGCAGAACTAAGAATAGCGAGAGACAGTAAAGTTGGTGAGCGTGAAGTAGAAGCAGCTAAGGAATTCTGCTGCCTTGGAAGTAATGTAGTCTACGACGGATGAAGGAAGGAGGATATAAGAAACAGACTTGCAAAGGCAAAGAGACCGTTCCTTGCTAAATGAAATCTAAGCCTTAATTTGCGGAAGAAATTTCTGAAAATATATTTTTAGAGTGCATCATAGTACGGTAGTGAATCGTTGACTGTGGTAAAACCAGAGCAGAAGAAAACAGAAGTAGTTGATATTCGGTGCTACAGAAGGACGGCCGGCAGCTGTAGCCGAGCGGTTCTAGGCGCTTGTTCGGAAACTCGCTGCTGCTGCGGTCGAAGGTTCGAATCCTGCATCCGGCATGGATGTGTGTGATGTCTTTATGTTCGTTAGGTTTAAGTAGTTCTAAGTCTAGGGGACTGATGACATCAGATGTTGAGTCCCAGAGTGCTTAGAGCCATTTGAACCATTTGTACAGAAGGACGTTGAAAATTGCGAGAGCTGGTAAGATAAGAAATGAGGTGGTTCTCCACAGAACCGGCGACAAAAGCAACGTATGGAAAACACTAGCAAGAGAAAGGGGCAGATTGATAGGACTTGTGTTAAAACATTAGACAATAACATCCGTGACAACAGGGAGTAAAAACTGTTGTGGAAGGCATAGAATGGAGAACATCCAACTAATAATGGATGAGATACGGTACACGTGCTGCTCTGAGTTGAAGAGGACAGGGCAGAAGAGGTATTCGTGGCAGGCTGCATCTGACCAGTCTCACAAAATACGTACTTCATCATGAAAACACGCTGGGTTATTTCGTGTGAAATATCCGTTATAGGTTGGTTAACATAAAGAAAGAGTCTGAATGACTTCTCCAGTGAGTTGTATTGTCGCTCCAGCAGCAGGCACCAGACTAAATAGTTCCAAGCGCACACACAAGCGAACGAATAATAGACGATTCTACTAGAGAGATTGCCTACTCTACGCTCTCCGTTCTGTTCTTCAGTATTGCTGCACAGTATTATGAGATCCTTAAGTACATTGCTCAGCAAAATTTAAGATCGAGCAAGAGAAAGTTTCGTAACATATTATCTAATAGGTGGAACTGTATTACAGTGCGAGAGCACGTTACCAGAGTTCTCCCAGCTCTCCTCAAGGCGTGAGATGAGCGTAGCTACAGCGCCAAGTATGGCAGGTGCGGCAACACGAGGGAAAAGGCCGTGCGTGTCGGTCAGGTGATCAGGCACGGAGGTGGCCTCCATCACAACATGGTCCGGAAACAACATCTGGATGACTTCAAGCGGGGACGTGTAACAATACGAGTCAAGATAGATGTAACGGAACTTGAATAGCGTATTTGCCTCTATTGGTTACCTTAGAGAGATCGATCTTTCGGTCCTGTCTGTATATTTATATATAATAATGCATGAATAAAGGCTGGGCGAGTGTAAAGCTATCGTTAAAAACGCACGCCGCGCGATTCGTTACGATTTGGTCGGTCATAATAATAATAACAAGCTTTTGAATACAATTAAAATATAACAGTGATACCTGTTTAGTGTTATTGGAAATAATATGTAGTAAATTAATGAGTAAGGTAGTCGATCCTATAAGAAGAGGTAAACTTGGGCATATTGAGGTGTTTTGCTTTATATCGACGAAGCCGATGATAAGGCGACATTTTTTTCTTTTACTCTTAGAAATAAACAAGTAAAGAAGTGCTAATTGTGCGTTGTGAAAATATATAGGGGCGAGATTTAAATAACTACGGTATACTATCAGAGTAACAAAAGAACATTTAGTTACACGAAGTCGCGGATAGCGAAGTGTGGTCATTAAATTGCGTACACTTACAGGGTGGTCAATTCCGGGATAAATCTGTACTCATCTCACGAGGGTATTGAGATCGATTTTTTTAATTATATCGCGGAGAGCGGGCTCCAATTTATGAAAAGGAGAAAAACGTTAACTTTTACGCGAACTCTTAATAATAGCGGATCGGAGAGAAAAGTGTGTAATTGTCTTACGCCCAACAAACATTCGTGGAGGGCGATAGCTAAACTAGAGGAGTCAATAACAAAATACTGTATCATTATCATTGACTGTTGGCGTCGAGCAATCAAAACTGTTCATCAAAGGGTTTCGATGGAACTTGGGAGTTAGGGTTCAGGCACTCGCATATACTCCACATCAGGGTGTGAATGAGTAGTGAATGCGAAATGAAACTGTGAACAAAGTTACGTTAGTTAAAACAGAAGAAACAAGACAGTTTGGCCGTATGTGTTATTATTCCATAGACTGCAACATTTCTTATCGTTGTGCCAAGCCTTTATAGATGATCTTTATGACAATTTGCTTCGAAGAGATCTCGTTACGAGTTAAGTTTTGGGGACCTGGTCAATAGGGGGTAGTTCTTAGATCCTAACTACTGCAGCTATTCTGGAATCAGGTGCTACCGTGAACGTTGTGTGTTGTCAATGACTTAAGGTTACCATATCTCATGCTCTAAGATCGACGCGCCTTTCCACTTGGTATAACGGTGGCTCACGGCAAAAACGACGACGACGACGACGACGACGACGAAGGAAGATACGGTAGAGAAGGACGAAGTATCGCGAGTACAACCCAAGTGTTTGGTATCGCTCACAGCATTGGTTCAGGGACGTGGGGAGCTTGAGCTTCCCAAACTACAGGCATTGCTGTCTGAAGGGGTGAAGGTGGTCGATCAGAGTTTATTACAGCAGCGGTTGACCGATATAATGAGAAACAGACAGGAAGCGATCCACTTCAAATAGGAGGTGTAGTTACAGCCACATTTAACAGGACTGTAAGGCTCACGCTCCAAGAGAATAGGGACTGGAGCAACGGGGACAGGGATCCTGAGATCTTCTCAGAGGAAGCAGATTCAGTCTGAGGAGTGATTCTGGATCTACGCCTATATCGCGAGAGGTGGAACTAGCGTTGCGCCAAGAACACTGTCGAACATGAATGATGTGGTGGTCCAGGCATTATAGGCTGGTGGTACATAATGTTGCATACTGGCACCACGGAGTCGTACACTCACCGGTCAGATCTACTATAACAGTCTACGTGCATCTTGCCGAGGATGCATTCGGTCCTGACTTCATTTTTAAAGACGACAATGCACGACCACGTCGACCAGCACAGGTGAAGGAGCTCTTGAAACGTGAGGGTGGTGGGTCTTTCTGTTGCCACGACTTATATCCTGCAGAGCACGTGTGGGACGCATCATACCAGTTGTTTCTACACTGACGGAAAAAAGTAGTTCACCTAGAAAGACGAAATCGATTTTGAATCGACACAGCATAAGCCACATCGGGACAGAAGACGTACTGGTAACGGTTTGAACGTCGTCCGCCATCAGATAGCGTAGTGGCACAGCTACCAGAGCGCCATCTGTGTCTGTCCCTTGATAGGGAATTCTCACAGACAGAAGGCTCAGTGTAGTCCAAATGTATGAAGCAAGCAGGCAACCGTGCCACGGACACTCAATCCTGCTTCCTACAGGCAACTGAGAGAGTTTGAAACAGGTCGAATTGTGGTCTTCCGCGGGCGGGATGGTCCTTTCGGAGTAATGACACACAAGTTGGACGTGCTGCGTCAGTTGTGCAACCATACCAAATCCGACCGTAGCTATGGCGACCCTGCGAAACCTCTGGACAAGGGCGCAAGGAAAAGGAGTGACAAGAAGAAGGGACACGATGAGGGTCGTTTCTTAACGTATCGGGAAGTAACTTCCATAGTGACATACAGAGCTGTAGACTGTAGCAACTGCAGAGGAAGACGGAGGACAGGATACATCCAGCAAATAATTCAGGTCATAGGTTCAACGTCTGTCACAGGAAAGGATATTGTGGCCGACCGCATCGTACTAGTCAGAAGACTAACGAATGAAAAAAAATAAAAATAAAGAAAGAATGAAATAAACTTTGTTCCTCACGTTATGCTCACCAGTGTAATGCTTTATTACAGGGTTGACAGGGGACATTAGAAAATTGGAAGAAAGAAACTTTACGTTTCTCGTTCCGGCCAGATATTTTCACGAAATTGCTGTTGTTTACATTTTCTTCTAAGAGCCAAAGCATTTCGTTGAATCCCACGCACATCGCGAGATATAACGGTAATGAAATGAAATGTCGTGTGGCTGGGGCATCCCGTCGGGTAGACCGGTCGCCTGGTGCAAGTCTTTTTAGTTGACGCCACTCCGGCGACTTGCGTGTCGAGTAACGATAGTAATAAAGTAAGAGAAATCATAGCTTGCACCGAAAGATTTAGGGGTTCATTTACCTCACGTGCTATTCGTGCGAGGGTGTAAAGGGCAAGAAATTGTCTGAAAACGGTTCTGCAAAGGCTTTGCCAAAAATATAAGTGCGATTACAGGTTTGGAGTTATGTGGTCGCGTTCTTTTTTAATTTTTTTTTTTTTGAGTTGGGCAGTGGTTTGCATATCTATTTTACATAGTTCAACACATGAAACGCCGTTGAAATCTTTGAAAGCTGTTCATGGGTTAATTCGATGAAATCACCTGATGTGATGAGAAGGAAATGCATTTAAATGCATAATAAATCAGAAATGCTCTGCATTTGCCTCACTGAAAGCTGTCTAGCTTTGTATGCCTGCAACGAGAAATAAGTGCAGTGATAACTGTTCTGCTTTGTAAAATGTAGTCTCCGTCTGCGACCTACCTAACTTGTAAGAAAAGGCATTTATATTTCTTAATCGTTTGGAATTTCAGCGGGAAATGATATAAATGTTAATTAGAACTGAGACAGCTATACTTCAGGTACGTTTATTACTGCAGAACTTGTTTTGCCGGCCGGTGTGGCCGTGCGGTTCTAGACGCTTCAGTCTGGAACCGCGTCACCCCTACGGTTGCAGGTTCGAATCCTGCCTCGGGCATGGATGTGTGTGATGTCCTTAGGTTAGTTACGTTTCATTAGTTCTAAGTTGTAAGCGACTGATGACCTTAGAAGTTAAGTCGCATAGTGCTCAGAGCCATTTCAATCAGAACTTGTTTTATTCTAAATGAACATCTTAAAGTGCCGTCTAAACTTCAACAACGTTCTTCGTAACTCTTTCTCACACAACTGCAGAAATTTGCCGGTGTGGCATGACTCCAACACTCCTCGTCTTTCTCTAGTCCACAGGCAGACGTAGTTTCTAACTTACGCACGTTTCTCATTAGTGCTCTTCCACAAGCCAACTATTTAGCTGTGAGGACAGACGGAGCCGTGCAAACCGTGGAAAATTGCGAAGCAGGAGTAGCAGAAGTAATGAGGTAGAAGTAAAACGCAGGTTAGTGCTACTTCCAATTCGGTTATCGTGCCTAAGGCCAGCGGAGGGGCGGCTGGGTTGACCGCAGTACTTTAACGAAGTACTGCGCCAGTAGCAGCCACTGTGGGCTGTTTGTGTGTGTGTGTGTGGGGGGGGGGTAGGTGGGGGGCGGAAGCAGAGGCTTTGCTCGCAGGGATGATAGCGCGCCTCCTGCAGTGTTCCGCCACCCTGCCTGAGTGGCGAATGGCCGCGCCAGGAGGGCAGAGAGAGCGGCCACCGTGCAGGCAGCGCCCGTGTTTATTGCAGCCGCTGACCGAGATGAAGGCCGGGAACGGCGCAGGGGCGAGCAGGCGGTGCCGCGTAGACACAGTAGTGCGGGTGCGGCCCTGCAGGCGCAGCTCGTACTTGGAGGTCATACATAGTTGATCAAAAGTATGCGGACATTCGTAGACATTGAAATGGGCTGCATCCATCCTTCACCTTTATTACGGCTTGACCTCTGCTGGGGACACATTCAGTGAAGTTGAGCCGTGCTCACTTCGAACTATGCGTTTCCTTGAATTTGGCTGTCTATCTGTGTTTGGTGTTCTGCCGTAGTTGCGGTCACGCCGTGGTTCTTCCTACTTCTACGTGTGGCAGCAGCGATGTGTATCGATACTTACATTGTGTACCATCCTTGGTCTTGTGCATATAGTTTCCGGCTAGGGGTGTGCGGACCGTCGGTCGGTTGGTGCGGACCAGGGAGATATCTCTGTGCGGCGCAGTCGGCTGGGTCCACTGGCGCTCCCTGCGCAGGGTCGGAGCGTGTGTGGAGCTGTCCGATCGCTACGAGCTTTGTGGCTCACCGACCCAGGACGTCAAAGTTGAGTGGTGTCTTAAGTACCCAAGCCACATCCGTTCATGTTGTGTCGTTCGTTTTGGTGGTTCGCTGTTGGGGAGCAACACCGAGTGTTTGTAGTGGTGAAATCGAGCCGCCGTGCGGTGTAATTAACTATATTGGTTCACTAGATTTCAAGTGCACCCGCGGAATTTTCTGCCTTGTGGCAGCAATTTTGAAGTGAAACTGACTGCCACACTATTTGGCCCTTTCCACAGTCCTAATCACCTGTTCTGCATTGCAGGTTATCGGACGCATCAGAGGTGTCTCAATCTCTGTAGAGCAGTGGCAGCTCATTCTTCCTCAAGAGCCAATAACAGAGAAGGCAGGGATGTGGGACGCTGGGATCAGGAGCGAAGTCGGCGTTCTGAATCATCCCAAAGTCCTGCTATGGCTTCAGGCCGTCTCCTGGGCCGACCAGTGACTTTGGAGAATGTTTTTCTCTACAAACCATCACCTCAAAGATGCTGTTTTATGACAGGGTTGTCTGTCGCGCCGATAAAAAACAACCACTGGGTCCGAACAGTTCCTCTTCAGCACGCAGTACACAGTGCTGTAAAATGTATTCACAGTCTGTCGTATTTAGACTTTTCTTGAGCCCCGTAACGGAACGGCACCCCTGCCACGAAAAGTATCCCTGTACTGTCAACACCAACGCCTCTTTACGTCACTGTCGGCATTACACAGGATTGCCGCTTTCCAGGCACTCACCAAACGCAAACACTTCCATCGGATTGGCACAGGGTATACCACACTGAATCTTTCGTTTCCAGTCCGTTGTCCAGTGCCGTCAATGTTTACACCACCTCAAGGGTCGCTTATCATTAATTACGGAAACGTGTGGCTCACGATGAAATGCTCGACCGACGTACCCCAGTGTCTTGAACTCCCTACGCACAGGCATTTTGCTAACGGGGCTGCCGGCAGCACTTGGGTACTTACGACTGACTCCTTCCGCTGATTTCGTGCGACTTTTGCAGCTGCCATGGACGGTGCTCGGCCGTCCCCGTCGGTCAGCACGTGAGGTCTGCCAGCTCTCGGTGTAGCTGTGGCTGTTCCTCTCCGTTTTCACTTCAGAGTCACATCACCAACAGTGGACTTGGGCGCTTCACAAATGCTGATTTGTCCCTGATGCGTTTGTTATCCTGGTCACACGTTCCAAGTCACTGACGTATCCTGACAGATCCCATCAGCTGCTACCGCTTCTCTTCTGTCAACACATCTCGGCCTCATAGAGTATTTGTTGCACAAGTTTTACTAGTAGTTCAACATTTACTTGTAGATGATAATTTGCAAGCCAGCCATATGCACCATGTTTCAAATTCTTTTCATCAGTTGTGTGTGGGTGATAGCTCGTATCATGAGGAACAATTTTTGTTTGAGACACAATGTTCGCTGTCGCTTCCCAGGGACGCTCCAAGTTTTTTGTTATTATTTATGACCCTGAGAGGCTGCAGGGTGTAGTGTGTGTTGCTTATAATCTAGTCGACTGCTCCTAATGAAAGGGCATGAGCAGATCAAAATTAAAGTTCCTGTTTCGCTACTAAAGCACCTGTCTCCAATTAGAGACACATATTCTTAAGGATTTCCTTTTTAAAGTCGCTCTACCTACTTACTGGTGCACATATGGTCCTCAGGCCCTGACATTTCAGTGAAATCTCGTTATCTCATGCTCGTTAAATTCAATAAAAAGACATCTGCTGTCACCGATAAGTATGAGAGAACATTCTGTTTACAAGAAAAATTGCTCCTCACGAAGCGATCTGTCCTCCTTTATACGTCTGATCCAAAACCTCTGAAACACCCTGCAGAAGCTGCAGTATTTATCAAGAAAAAGCCTTTTTGCATCATACTCATGAATTTTATTTAAACACCCAGATGCGTTTTCCATTTATAATGAGACATCCTCAGTGGGTGCCCTATCATATTATATGATTGTTTTAGTTTTCTCATATAGGTTTTGAAACAGTTCTAGGGGGTATCCACACAAGTAACAGAATCGTATGTATCTACACTCCTGGGAATTGAAATAAGAACACCGTGAATTCATTGTCCCAGGAAGGGGAAACTTTATTGACACATTCCTGGGGTCAGATACATCACATGATCACACTGACAGAACCACAGGCACATAGACACAGGCAACAGAGCATGCACAATGTCGGCACTAGTACAGTGTATATCCACCTTTCGCAGCAATGCAGGCTGCTATTCTCCCATGGAGACGATCGTAGAGATGCTGGATGTAGTCCTGTGGAACGGCTTGCCATGCCATTTCCACCTGGCGCCTCAGTTGGACCAGCGTTCGTGCTGGACGTGCAGACCGCGTGAGACGACGCTTCATCCAGTCCCAAACATGCTCAATGGGGGACAGATCCGGAGATCTTGCTGGCCAGGGTAGTTGACTTACACCTTCTAGAGCACGTTGGGTGGCACGGGATACATGCGGACGTGCATTGTCCTGTTGGAACAGCAAGTTCCCTTGCCGGTCTAGGAATGGTAGAACGATGGGTTCGATGACGGTTTGGATGTACCGTGCACTATTCAGTGTCCCCTCGACGATCACCAGTGGTGTACGGCCAGTGTAGGAGATCGCTCCCCACACCATGATGCCGGGTGTTGGCCCTGTGTGCCTCGGTCGTATGCAGTCCTGATTGTGGCGCTCACCTGCACGGCGCCAAACACGCATACGACAATCATTGGCACCAAGGCAGAAGCGACTCTCATCGCTGAAGACGACACGTCTCCATTCGTCCCTCCATTCACGCCTGTCGCGACACCACTGGAGGCGGGCTGCACGATGTTGGGGCGTGAGCGGAAGACGGCCTAACGGTGTGCGGGACCGTAGCCCAGCTTCATGGAGACGGTTGCGAATGGTCCTCGCCGATACCCCAGGAGCAACAGTGTCCCTAATTTGCTGGGAAGTGGCGGTGCGGTCCCCTACGGCACTGCGTAGGATCCTACGGTCTTGGCGTGCATCCGTGCGTCGCTGCGCTCCGGTCCCAGGTCGACGGGCACGTGCACCTTCCGCCGACCACTGGCGACAACATCGATGTACTGTGGAGACCTCACGCCCCACGTGTTGAGCAATTCGGCGGTACGTCCACCCGGCCTCCCGCATTCCCACTATACGCCCTCGCTCAAAGTCCGTCAACTGCACATACGGTTCACGTCCACGCTGTCGCGGCATGCTACCAGTGTTAAAGACTGCGATGGAGCTCCGTATGCCACGGCAAACTGGCTGACACTGACGGCGGCGGTGCACAAATGCTGCGCAGCTAGCGCCATTCGACGGCCAACACCGCGGTTCCTGGTGTGTCCGCTGTGCCGTGCGTGTGATCATTGCTTGTACAGCCCTCTCGCAGTGTCCGGAGCAAGTATGGTGGGTCTGACACACCGGTGTCAATGTGTTCTTTTTTCCATTTCCAGGAGTGTATGTATGTATGTATGTGTGTTCCACACTTCCTCCTAAATTACTGGACCAATTGCAGCCAAACCTAATACACGCATCATTTAGTGTTTGGAAGGAATCGCTGTAAGGGTAAGAACCACCGACTATCAAAGTGCTGGTGTGAGAAACCAGTGCAGCCCCCGACACGACACAACACATACTTAAGTGATCCAGCAGTTGACAACAAGAGCACACTTACAACAAACTTTACACATAACTTGTAATGTTAACGAAACTTATAGCCGACGACCCTAGAAAATTATCAAATGAAAAAAGTTTTGTAGTGTCGGCAGACTTGCCAACACTACGCACACTAATTGAAAGAGGCGGCCAAGATGCACGCGCTAACTCACGAAGGATGGAGTGAGGTCTGAAACAGGAGACTTAATGAATGTGATAAAGAAAATACGTATCTTTGAAATATACTTAACTTTTAATACATCCTTGTATACATCGTTCTTGATGAGACATCTGGAGATTGTGGCGATACAAGTGACTCTTTATATACAAGCTATTTATGGCTAATGGCGCCTTGCTAAGTCGTAGCCATTAACTTAGCTGAAGGCTATTCTAACTGTCTCTCGGCAAATGAGAGAAATGGCTTCGTCCGTATAGTCGCTAGCAACGTCGTCGTACAACTGGGACGAGTTCTCGTACGTCTCTCGAGACCTGCCGTGTGGTGGCGCTCGGTCTGCGATCACACAGTGGCGACACGCGGGTCCGACATGTACTAATGGACCGCGGCCGATTTAAGCTACCACCTAGCAAGTGTGGTGTCTGGCAGTGACACCACAAGTTTATTGTTCACTGCATTTTCGTTCTTCATGCAGTAAAACTGCCACATTAAGCACGACGTTTCAATTTACTGCTTCTTTACTACTAACTCTATTCACAAAATATCTCGCAGACGATGGACACGTATACCACTCTATGTACCTGCAAAATTATGTCATAGTGTAGTATATAGTTCACGAGAGAGTGTTACGAGAAAATCAGATCAGATACTTTTCCAAAGTGAATGAATGTGTATGGTTTGATTGACAATGATTAATTGGTGCGTGGTAGATGGTATTTTCTGTGGGGACATTACAAGAGGACGTCATAACCAAAGACTTGTATGAAACAGGAGGGCGAAATTCGCTAGACATACAGGTGAAATGTGTGTACAAATACGCGTGAAATATGTTAGACATATGTTAAACATATTTCACATGTGCGTATACGAATAAAGCCACAGGTAAAAATTTCACCACTTTAGACAAATTTGGTACACATATTGGTTACAAGCTGGAATGAAATATTGTTGGGTTAAGAACCATCAGCCTCCTCTTGGGGTGTGATAAGAGAGAAGGGAGAACGAGGAGATGGACAGGCAGTTAGGGGAGGAGAAGAATGGCACATGCAGGAGGAGGAGGAGATGGACATAGATGGAGGGAGGGGAAAATGGACAGAGAGAGTGGAAAGAGATAGAGAAGAACAGAGATAGGGGGAGGAAGAGACAGGGATAGAGAGACAGGGGGAGGAGGAGGGAAAGGACAGAGAAAGGGGAGAGCAGGAGATGGACAGACGGTAGGGATAGCAGGAGATGGATACAGAAAGGAAAATGAAAGAGATGAAGAGGGAGGAGGGGGTTGAGCAGCTGGACAGAGAGAGGGGGTAGAGGCGATGGATAGGGATAGGAGAACGAAGAGACTGACAAAGAACATGGAATTACAGGGGGAAGAGGAGATATACAGAGATGGGCGGGGGTAAATGGACAGAGAGAGAGGAGAGGAGTAGATGGATAAAGAAAGAGAATAGGAAGAGAGGGACGGAGACAGGGGGAGGAAGAGACAAGGATAGAGATGAGCAGACAAAGGGGGCAGAGGAAATGGACAGCGAAAGGAAAGAGAAGGAGATGGACAAGGAGTAGGGAGACACAGAAAGGAAAGTGGAGGAAATGAACAGGGAGAAGTGGAGGAGTAGATAGGAGGAGGCAGAGACTGACAAAGAGTGGGTGGAGGACATGGAATCATAAGGGGTAGGAGGAGATGGACAGAGAGAGGGGCACGAGGAGATGACAATGAATGGGCGGTTAGAGGAGGTGTACAGAGGAGGAGGTTAGTGCAGATGGACAGAGAGATGGGGAAGGAGGAAATGGACTAATATCATCCAAGGCCACTCCCGGAACTCAGAAGAATTTGTAGTAAAATGGAAAGGTACTAGCAGTCAAATGTCAAAGTTGGAAGGAACCAATGTTCGATAAATTCAGTCTGTTCCGCCTAGACCTGCATGAGAAAGACATCTTCCATGAATCTCATTACCATTTGCGTGGGTATTCAATGGAAGCACAAAATATTTTCACGGAAATTAATTGTTTAAATGAGACCAAGCTTGGCCCAAATAAGTGGGCTATGTTGCTGGACCCTACATCTGCAATACTTAACAAAAACTGGGAAGAAATTTCTAAATACTGAAAGTGTACTCAAGGACTAGTGTAAACACTGCTTTTACTATTTAAATTAACTTGAGGACAACCAGCTATAATATTTTGACATCATGAAATAAAACTGACTACAACGAATTTATACGATTAACTGATAAAATTATTTGATATACATCTAGGGTGACAGGATCCCACTGGTAGTGTGGTGTTACCGCCAGACACCACACTTACTTGGTGGTAGCCTTTAAATCGGCCGCGGTCCGTTAGTATACGTCGGACCCTCGTGTCGCCACTATCAGTGATTGCAGACCGAGCGCCGCCACACGGCAGGTCTAGTCTAGAGAGACTCCCTAGCACTCGCTCCAGTTGTACAGCCGACTTTGATACCGATAGTTCACTGACTACATACGCTCTCAATTGCAGAGACGACAGTTTAGCATAGCCTTCAGCTACGTCATTTGCTACGACCTAGCAAGGCACCATATTCTTCAAGAATGTATTGTGAACTGATAAAATTGTGAATCATGTACCGTCAAGAGCGACGTTCATCATTAACGGATTCAATTTAGGTAACAAGCTAATTACGTCCGTTTTCTGAATTCTAATTCCTTGTCATGTTCCAGACCTCACGTCAGTATAGTCCGTCCCTCCTCACGCCAGCCTGCGTGAGCTAAAACGAGTGCATTTCGGCCTGCTCTAGTAACATGGTGTTGGCTCTTCTGCCAACACAATAGGTGAACGAATAACTGGAAGCATACTGGATATGGATGAAAATCACGGAATTTAGCCTCTGAGGCTACCTGCGTGAGTGGTTACCTAATTATGGCCGCAATTTTATATCAAGACCCTACCTCCACAGTTAGACCAAAATGTTTCTCGCGAGCTGCGCGAACATCTACGCATATGCAATGACGATTACCGCCGGAGTACAACCCGTGCTGCGATCACGCATAAAGTTCACCAAGGTGTTGGAACCCCGCAGTGCAGTTACATCTTAATAACTGAGCCAGACTGCAGCTGCGTGACGATCGATGCCGTCGCCAGATGCGCCGCAAGCATCAGTTGCGAGACGGCCAGGAGTATTTCGTCTTCGACATCCCTCTGGCTGCGACGCTCATCAGCATCATCAGCAGAACACTTTCTACATCCGGAGTGAGCACGAAAAGTACTCAATACTAGCCAAGACTTGGGACGACTTCACCCCAAGAGTATCTACCGTGTGATCCCTGAAACCCTTCTCACTTCAGTGCTCCGAGTTCAGTGTTATAATTTCCCGCACCTTCCCCATCCAACCGGAGAACTCGATCCAATACTTCTGTCTAATGGAAAGTTTAATAACAACGTCACGCCTTGCACCTACGATCATTTGCAGAATGAACCAACACGCGCTTATGCACCGAGAAACACGCTGTCAAAACTTTACCCAGGCTAGGAGCCAGAGCATCGCCTTCTGCTCCGACAGAAAATAACTCTTCACCAAAATTGGCTTCTCATGCAACATAAAAGGATGTTATTTTGGTAAATCGTTTCTCAGCGAGCACCCCGGGAATACGCTCTTTTATCCAAAAACAACTTTCGCGTTCTCTATGAGCAGAGGATATCCTCTGAATACAGCATCTGTCTCGGCTCACTCCTCTGGAAACACTACCTGGCCTGGCCGCAACGCAGTCGTTGTCCTTTCCATTTCTTGAGTGGAGCGCGTAACGACAAACACGAGTCACGTGTGCAGCCGTAGTGGCCACCGCCGGTGTCGTCTTGGTGCCGCGTAGCCAGTGAAGCTGGCTCTGGGGCCACGCATTTCCTGCTGCGATAAAAATCTCCCCTGCAGGCCTGCCACGAGGAAAAAGTGTCTGCCTCCTCCTGCCAACTGTTGCAGTTGCTCACACAGAGACCATGAACGTAGCAAGCAATGGGCGTTTCTAAAAACATGCTCTGACCACACCAGAATTAAAAGATATTAGAACGGAAGGGCTGTGGTGGTGACACGACAGACGGATCACATAACCAGTCATCGATTCCCGTAAATGAATTTAATCATAACCAAGATTCTATTTGTCCCAAATTAGCTCCTTAGTGTTAAGAACTTAATTAAAAATGAGAGGTGGCAGCTCGGCGTCAGGCAGGCACCTGTCAAAGTCATTGCTTGTAAATCCTGCTGTTTTCCCTCATGCGGAAAATCAGCTGAAACTCTCACTGCATCGTGTACAGTTGCTGTAAGTTTGTAACATAACGTTCAGTCAACTGAAATTTTTGGTGTTGCGTTAACCTTATGTTACGGAATAACAACAACAACAACTCACAAAACCGACTATCGACGTGACGTGGCTTTCAGTTAAGGACTCTTACATATCACTGTAAGTGCCTTTAATTTTATTATTAAATACTTACATAAACTTCTTTGAATCTAAAAATAAACATCTGAAAATTAAAAATAATGTCATATTCCACGAGAACCATTGAGAAAACCTATTTATTTATTTATTTATTTATTTAGCGTATGGCTGTACATGCAACATTAATACATCAAGTGTTATAAATTATATTTATGATTGTTACAAGATTTTAATGTCTGTTTATATTGGTCAGTTAAATGGTTATATCGAGGTTTGAGATCCATTCTAGCGCCGATGTGGATGCCTCCAGGAAGTCGGACCAGTTCCCTGCATATGCTCGCAAGGTGCATTGACCATGGATGTGTTGGATCGTCTGTCTAGGGGCACCGCAGTCGCATTCTGGTGACATCGCTCTTCCCCATTTGTGTAGTGAATCCGCACACCTGCCATGTCCAGTACGTATTCGATTTAATGCGGACCATGTTTTCCGTGTTAGTTCCATTCCAGAGATTTTGCAGTTATAGCTCACAAACCAGGTCTGTAGTTGGTCATTTGTCTTTTGGTTCCAATCTAGTCTCCATTGTTTCATGTGGTCATAGTTATTATTTTGAAGCTGCTCAGCTGTGCTTATGGGTGGCTTTCTTGATTTCAATCGAGTGTGTCGCAGTTGTGAGAATTCTTCTTTAATTGGTAGTTCTGGTTTTGTCTCAATCTTTCTGAATTCGTGCAGTAGGGCCGCTTTTCTACGCAGGTCCGGGGGCAGGATATTACATAGCACCGGTAACCAGTACGTGGGCGTTGATTTAACAGTTCCAGAAATCAACCTCACTGTGTTATTTAATTGCCTGTGAATAAGTTTGGTGTGGCAGCTATTAATCCAGACTGGAGCGCAGTACTCAGCTACAGAGAACACTAAGGCGATAGATGAGGTGCGTAATGTTTTTGCGTTAGCTCCCCAAGTAGTACCGTTAAGTTTTTAGATGATGTTATTCCGTGTTCCAATTTTTGCAGTGGTGTTCTCCAGATGTTTTCGGTAAGAAAGAGTGCGATCCAATGTTATACCTAAGTACTTTGGAAACTTATTATGTTTGAGGTTGGTGTTTCCGAGTTTTATGTTAATAATTTCATTTGCCATTTTGTTATTAAGATGGAATGTAGATACTTCAGTTTTGTTAGGGTTTGGCTTGAGTCTCCATTTCTTGAAATAATTGTATAGTATTTCAACGTCATTATTAACGACCTACTCTGTATTGAAGAGATATTTGTCTCTGATAGCCAGTGCTATGTCATCCGCATAGCAAAATTTTCTTGACTTTGTGTTTGGGAGATCTGCTATATAGAGGTTAAACAGAAGAGGGGCCAATACGGAGCCTTGCGGAAGCCCGTTGTTAATAAGCCTTGTTTTGATTGTCTTTCCGTTTAGGGTGACCTGGAAGGTTCTATTACTCAGCATATTATGTATTAAGGATGTTAGAATCTGGCAAGGAATCACTCTTAAGAGTTTGTAAATTATTCCATCTCTCCAAACAGTATCATATGCAGATGTTAAGTCTAGAAATACAGCAATTGTTTTCAATTTCTGTCGAAAGCCAGCCTCTATGTAGGATGTTAATGCCAGAACTTGGTCACAGCAACTACGGACAGGTCTGAAGCCTGCCTGTTCTATAGGTACGTTCTCCATAATAATGCCGCTAATTCGATTATGGACAAGTCGTTCGAGAAGTTTGTATGTACAGCTAAGAAGTGCTATTGGTCTGTAGCTTAGCGGTTGGTCTGCTGGTTTCCCTGGTTTCAGCAAAGTTATTATTCTTGCCTTTTTGAATTCTCTAGGGAGATGGTTTGTAGTCAAAACGTTCGAAAAGAAATTTGCCAGACATTTGACTACGTTCTTTCCAGCGTAGGTTAGAAATTCTGGATGTATGTTGTCAAAACCTGGTGCTTTGCCCGGTTTCATATCCTTGAGGGCAGTAATGACATCATCCTCAGTGAATGGTCTGGAAAGCTCTGAAATATTTGGAGTATTCTTCTTTAGTGTTCTGAGTTCGCGCTTAATCATCCTGGTATGTGGTTTGTCTCTCGGAGCTCTTGACATTTCGACAATGTTATTTGCAATTTTCTCTGGTGTTATGGTTCGATTTTTCTGGGCTGGTCTTGTCGTACCTCCGAGTTTACGTAACAATCTCCATGCCTTCCTACTTGATTGAGTGAAATTCATTCTTTCAGTTGCTTCAGTCCATCGTTGTCTTCTTGCGGAATCTAGATTGTGGAGGAGGTCATCAGCTATTTCTTGGTCACCACTACTAGTAAAATCCTCATATAGCTGATGGCATTTTGCATCCCATCCTGGGATGTATTCTTTTCGAAACCCCCTAGGGATGTGTTTTTTAGCTGTGGTAATTATAGCTTTCCTGAAACGATCGTAGCATTTAGGTAGTGACGGTATAAACCGGATGCATTTATCAAGGTCCGCTGAATACTTCTCCCAGTCAGCTTTTTGGAAATTCCATCTAGGTCGAGGGAAGGACCGTATCAAGGGTATAGTGACACCGATGTCTAAAATAACAGGCCTATGCTGGCTGTGTGGGAAATTTGTGGCAACCCTTCTATGTATAGGCACTGGTTTTCCCTCGTTATCGGTAGTTACAAAGCAGAGGTCCGGATTGTAGTCCCTGCGCCAGGCGGCCGAGTGGAATATAAGATGTAGATTGTTCTCGTCGGCCCATTCCACCAGCGCTTCTCCATGTTCATTAGTTTGGGTGTATCGCCACATTTCATGATGGCTATTAAAATCACCGGCATATATCGTTGGGTGTTCATGTACGGGTAGCACAATACTTGGCCAGATTTGGTTTGGTGGTTTGTAGACATTTATAAGTCTTATGTTGTCTACTTTTATATCAACAACATGGATGTTGTTTTCTGTGCTTGTGGACAGCAGGTGTGCATGTTCAGTATCGGATCGGGCATATGTGGCGGTGCCATAGGCGTGATGATATGTTTCGCCTATTTGTTGGAAGCCTTGAATACGTCCTCTTCTTTGTAAGTCTTCCTGCGAGTCGGTATGTGTTTCCTGAAGGAGTACCACATCGATGCTATTGTCCAATAGAAACTTTGAAAGATATTCAGATTTGGATCGACTAATTCTCTCAATATTTAGCTGGCAGATCCGGACTGATGGTCCCAATCCTCTAGTCAGATGGTTCCCAAAGGAATCGTTCGTTTGGTCACTTCGTTGCATGTTTGAATTACCAGGAGATCCCAAAGGATAGTCTGGTAGCCAAGTTTGTAGACTATTTAGCCGCGATATAATCACGTTGCCCGGGGTGCACCACGTGGAGGCTAGTCTACTACGCACCCCTGAGAAAACCTATAAAAGGACGAAAGACGTAATTATGCGTAAATGAAATTCATGTGCAGCATGTAAAAAGATCTTTTCTTGTTAACTATTGCATTTTAGTACCAATAGTAGTTGTTTACTAAAATAGAGTTGGGGGTAGTAGTAATATTGCCATCTGAAATGTTTAATATCAGTGAATTTCGTGGTTTTAGTAGTAGTAGTATTGTAGCAGTAGTGGTACTATACCTTAAAACAAATTCCATGTACTGTAGCGTATAGGTGGCGGCAAAACCTTTAGCGACAGCTATAAAAACAAACAGAAATGAAGCTATAACTTTGAAATTCAATACATAAAAACGAACCCTAAAACTAACTGTCACAATGAATTACATACATGCGATCTGATATATAACTGTCCATTTTGTTATCAAGATGGTGGACAAGGCAGAATGAATAAAATCTGTACAGCGGAATGCACTCACATTCAGTACTGTAGACGCCAAAAGCGCACAGTTTGGCTGCGTACCTGCGCAATCCAACCAGTTCTGCAGACTTATGCGTCTCTCAGAATGCTATTTCGACACTGTGTCTCTTTATTATCACTGAAGTACTGGCTGTTAACCTTCTCAAGTATGGCAAAGATGCAAAACACAACACTTGGTCCCTTTCTGTGTTATGTCAGAGTTTCACTATAATTATGTTACCACTCCTCTGGAGGATCTTCATCACGTGCTGTAGTCAGATAGATGGGATTTCTGGCCAATAATAGCCGAAATCCTGTGGATAAGAATTCTAAAAGCAGGGCTACACGTATTTATCTGTGTGGTAGCAGCTGGATGTGTCTGAATACACATCCATGTGCATCGATTTCCCGAACGTAGCATCAATTAACGTGAAATTTTGCTGTTCCTATACACAGAAAAAAGAAAATGTTCCAGGTTTTCCCGGCCATGATGTCATAAAACGAAAGCGTTATTTACATGTCTGTAGAAATGGTAAAAATGGCTCTGAGCACTATGGGACTCGACTGCTGAGGTCATTAGTCCCCTAGAACTTAGAACTAGTTAAACCTAACTAAGGACATCACAAACATCCATGCCCGAGGCAGGATTCGAACCTGCGACCGTAGCGGTCTTGCGGTTCCAGACTGCAGCGCCTTAACCGCACGGCCACTTCGGCCGGCTAGAAATGGTAAAATTTGAGGCATTTAGACTCAGTACAAATTTGTCCAAAATGCTACGGCTATTTTTGGTGTCAAGGGAGATCTCGCAACCACACCTTCCAGCTGCCAGTAATAGTAAATGGGCAGCAGTAACAGAAAAAAACTCTCTGATGCATTCGAGTGAGTAACGACTTTGTTTCAGAGCTCGCCATCAGATCGTCCTTGTCAAATCGAATGTCGCTCACCAGGTTCACGATCTTGTATGAGTTCATCATGTTGTGTACACAGTATCTCACTAAGAGTTTGGGTAGTTCTGCCATATGTGTGTCCAGTCTGTAAAGTGGCGAGCAGATAGTGTTTACTATTGGACATATCCACAGTCATTCTTTTCAGAATCCTATGCAAGCGAAGAGAAACTGGTCCTTTAAGATGTAGTTACTTCATCCTTTGCTGTAGCATAAACCGAGTTATGCAGAACAGCGATAGCTTCCTTCGCAACAATCGATGTCACACTCTTCGAGAGTTGCTCTTTTGCTGAGTCAAAATCTTCTGATAATATCTCGATATACGCAACACAACACGAGCGTTGCGTTTGTCCACAGGTAATATATGAGTGTGTGTATATTCTCTCGCAGGTGCGAATCTGATATAAACTCTTGGACATGAGGATCGAGTATTCAGCCTTATTTCTTCATTTAATTTACGGACAGATCTTGAATGGCCCCATTGCACAACGAGGGTGACTCCTTGAATGAGTCATGAATTTGGTGCAAAATGATGGCCTCTTGACGTCACTCGTATAGTTGCTGTATATAGTTCACTGCGTGTCGGTTTGACTATGCTACTGTGGCCAGAGAGAGATGTATACCTGCCACTTTGCCATATTTGCTCCGTTACGTCGTGCTGTCCCGTAATTTATGCATCTCGCTGACAGTGTTTCAAGTGCTATCTAACTGCTCCCACGCATCTGCGGAAAATTCCTTGGCGATGTGCGAATAATACATAAGTCCTGCAGGAAGAGGAACTTACAAAGTACGTTATATTGTGATGAAGGAGATCGTTCCTCTTCTAACGAACTCCAACTGTCCGTAGGATAACCCAACAAATAACGAAGGCCGTAGCACCCAATCGCTTTTACGAACTTCGTGAAGCACATAAGCTACCACTACAAGGTTATTAGCTCTGGAACACATCAGCATACGTACTTATATCTGTCTGGAAAATAATACTGATAATACACTACTACTAGCCATGAGTGGGGGAACAGGCTGGAAGGGAAATAATATGTAAAATTAATCGAAATCGACTGATATTTCTGTTTGATACACACTGTAATTGATGCAAATCCTGGTAAAAACACGTATCTTTCAGTTGGGGCAGAGATGGGCAGTTGATGATACATTAAATTGTGTTAGCTGATTGTGAGACTTTGCCAGATTACGATTATTTTAACACCAAGCAAAGATATCTAGCTGACTATACCCACCCCTCGGGCAATACATCAAAACGATGTAAAGTATCTGTCGGTAAACTCTTTGATATGTTGCTTACACTTGCGAAGGTGTTTTGGTTGCAAGAGAATTCTCTGAATCGGACGCTTTAGTCCTCCTGCCAACTACAGCTCTTGCGTAAGACCAAAAAATTTGAATTAATGACGTTCGATTTTTCCAGGCAAAAGAAATTTCGTCAAACTATTGCGAGCATAACGGTAATCGTTAAAATTATTGGAAAATAAAGACATGAATATTCCTGATCATGTAACTGGCCGCAGTGCGGTATCGTGGAAATTCTACCGAAAAGCTGTGAAGGAAAGTAGTGACGTAACGGATAACAATACGCGCATGCGCTGACGAGGTTTTCAGTATTTACAGCCTGGTTAACTCTGCGAGATCTGAGCGTCAAAGCTTTCTTAAATATCCTGTAGACCGCTCTTCGTCTTTTTTCCTGGCCCTACCCCACGCACGTTGCTCTGGATTTGGCAGTGTGACTGGTAGAGGGTGCCCAGACCCCTTTCCTGTTGCCACCCATTAAAGGATGACAAAGTAATAACTTCACAAATTTACCGGACGTAAAATACGCAGTACAGTGTGTTCCTTCATTTGACTGTTTCACTTCAGTGTCCACTTCATGGATTATTTTCTCGTTCCAATTTCCCTAACAGGAATATACCAATATTTACTTCAGATGCAAGTCTGTCGGTCAACTTCTTCTGGCGATAGTCTAGCGATGACTGTAGTTACTTTTGTTTTACACGGAATTCTATTTTGTTTCACGCTTCCAATTGAATGCATTTATGTTTGTAAGATGCAATATGGCCGGCCGCGGTGGTCTTGCGGTTCTAGGCGCGCAGTCCGGAACCGCGCGACTGCTACGGTCGCAGGTTCGAATCCTGCCTCGGGCATGGATGTGTGTGATGTCCTTAGGTTAGTTAGGTTTAAGTAGTTCTAAGTTCTAGGGGACTGATGACCACAGCTGTTAAGTCCCATAGTGCTCAGAGCCATTTTAACCATTTTTTTTATGAAATATGTTACAAAACACTAAAATAGACACACGCGATAAAAACACACATTACTGAAATATAAAATACGTTTTTGAATTGTGCATAAGAACAATAACAACTCAAGAATATTAACCTAATTATAATGAGTTTCATGACAGATATATATTTCTTTTGACTGGTTGTCAATGGGCTTGAAAGTAGTTGATACACTATATTTTCAGTCGAACAGTGCAAATCAATGAGTGTTCCACGCAATTCAAAATTGTAAGTGACAAGGTAAAGCTGTAGATTTTTATGAACTCTGGAGGTCACTTTGATTGCTAACGAAAGTGGAAAGCTGCGTCGTGACTTAGGAGAGCATCAGACGCGCAGAGGGCCGCCATATTGACCTCCTTAACCGCCAGCTGGGGCCCAGCAAATGAGTGGAGAAACAGCTGGGGCCCAGAAGATGAGCAGCAAAACTTGGCGACCAGGTTATGAATAAAGACACGGCCTGAGCCGCGCCGCACGCCGCCGTTCTGCTCGCAAAGTCTCGCTGCGCGCCCTCCGAGAGTTAAGGCCGAGGCGTGAGCCACGTGGGAACTGCGAGAGAGCGGCGGACCGGCGCTGCTGCGTACTTCCTGGGGCGTCCAGGAGGAGGCGGCTAGCTCATATGTAAGGGCTGCTAGTGGTGCCACATTTAGCGTCCAGACACTCCTGAAGAGGACAGGAACTGAAATTCTGGCAGCAGAGCAAGAGCAGAAATGTTGCGTTTCTCAAGAGTTCCTTTACAAAGAAAAATCCAGGAATAAAGTCCGAGCATAATTCTGGAGCCACTCCAAAAGTTAGTGATATTGATACTAGCGGTTCTACTATCGAGAAACAGCTAATATCGCTAAAACTGGACAAAGTTAAAATCCCGATGATGTCACTATGAGATTCAATACCGAATTTGTGGCTCAGTTAGCCATTTCCTTAACTGTACTCTGCCGTACATGTCTTGAATAACATATTGTAACCAGTAGCCGGAAGAAAGCACAGGCCACATCCGTCTACAAGAAGGGTAGCAGAAGTTATCCAGAAAAATTCCATCCAATATTTTGCGAACCAGACGTTCCCTTTCTACTAAACAGAGTGATCCGCCAAAGTACCGTCTAATGTCTTGCGAAACACTCCCTTGCTATTAGAGAGAGAAATGATGCTAGTTATTTGTCTATCTACACCTCTCCACCAATGAATCACACTAATTAAAATGTGCACAAGAGAGTTGAAAAACGCTAATTCTCGGCACAGTGTTGGAGTCACCCACTCTGAGCTCGAAACTCCTATTATTTCGTGAGGATATAGGCCGAAGAACCTGTGTGAACACATCAGAGAGAACGAAACAAGATTAAATATTATTTCTTTTGTTGCTCAGCATAGATCTTAGGACTTGATCTTCCTTGGAGAGGTGGCTTCGTAAGCCGGAGTGGAATCAACTGAATCCATAGTCAGACTCAGGGCTCTCAAAGACTGCTGCACCAGCTCCGAGCGCAGGACTTTCACATGAAGTGTGGCGGGTGGCCTGCCCAGTGGTTCGTAAGGCGCTGCCCGTCACCTGGCCTGCAGCTAATGAGACCGCTACCACAGTGTGTGTGTGTGTGTGTGTGTGTGTGTGTGTGTGTGTGTGTGGCTCACATTCTGAGACAACTCTGTCCCTCTCAGGTCCCAGCCGGCGTTGTCCCATCAGATGGACCACAATCACAGATTCTGTGACGTGTTGGATATCATTCTGAGACTCTGGTTCACTAGGCTGTCAGACCCAAAGATGCTGAAGTTTAGTTCAGTTATTGTCCTGAACTGGAATGATATTAGTGGACTTGTGGGCTAAACTGCAACGCCAGCTTCACTACCGGATGCTGGTTTGCTGCATTCCACGGCTACAAATCACTGGTCATCACATCACGCAGCAAGAATATCACCAGTACTGGAACAATCTCACACAAGATGTTACAATATAACACTCAGAGAACTGAGTATGAGTGACATAACCACCATCAGTCCTACTGAGTGGGATGGAGTATTTATAGCATTGAAGAGCAGCGTTGTTGTAGGTCACCATTTGTAATGACCGAATCAGTGTTGCTCATTACCAGTCTGAGGTTTTCAGCTTTGCTGTTTTGATTTAAACAGTTTGTTTCAATGGCATAAGTGTTTCGTCTAATGCCTGATAAGTGTTCTTACCTCCTACCTCGTGCTTCTTACATAATGTTATGAGAGTAATGGGGCAGATGGGTCCATAGCTGTCTCACACATTTCTGCTGGGCACGCTCGCAGTCACACGCGGAATCGCTGACGTCGAACTCGTGGGGACTGCCTAACCATGTCTACATGTGGTTAGCTCGTGTTGATAGTTCCTTACGTTTGAGCAATGCCGAGCTGGACGGACATACTAAGGGAATGGGAGAGAGAAAATTTTTCTATGTTGTTGCGTAAACACTCTTCTGCACTTTAATAAGATTCATTCTGATTTTTACTGTTTCCTTGTCTACCAATAATCTATCTTACATTTTTCGTTTACACTGAATCTTCGGTTTCTTCGATCACAAAAGAAATCTGATCCTTCGGGTCTGTTTATAAGTAACTTTTCCAATATCAGACACGATTTTCTTTTATTCATATTTTACACGACGCATTTTGGGAAATGATTCCAATTTTCAAGTGTGTATTCTCTTTGTAATATGCCATTTTTTAAGTAATCTTTTCATTGCGTCAGGTTCTGCTCTGTTTTGTTGACTTCACTGCAATATACAAAAAAAGTGCAATTTTTAGTTGGTTATCGAATTTTAAATGTAGTTAATGGCGAACTTTGAAAGAACTTGTACTGACAATTTTGTCATGGTCAATTTGTGCAGTGTCTTACACATAACATCAAACACAACTTTCAGTGCACAGTGTACATCGAGAATAGCATACATAAACCAACAGATGCTTCGACAGTATACCTAAAAAAGTAACACATAGAAATAAGCGCCGTTGTAAAATCGATAAAGCCAAATTATAATCCATATTGTTCAGATAAATACCTTCTGTACAAAAGCATATCATGCTCTGTAGGAGACCTGTGACATTATTTCTGCCAACTACACCTAAAAAAATAATTGTCACTCTTTTTTATGTAAGTTATTCTCGAAGTTTACTGTGCAGTGAAAGTTATATGTGATGTTTAACATGTATGATACAACGCACAAATGAACCATAAGGAAATAGTAGGTACGAGTTCTTACAAATTTCGCCACTAACTAAAAATCGAGGACAAACCAAAAATAGTGTGACTTTTATATATTGCGCTAAATTCAGAAAAACAAAGCAGATCCTCACACACCGAAAATATTGCATAAAAATGGGACGGCACAAGGAGAAACCTCACTTTAAAATGGCAGTAATTTTCCGAAAGTCGTCGTTTGAAATATGAATGAAAGAAAATCGTGACTGGTAGCAGGAAAGTTATTTATAAACAAACCCATCGTTTTCAGAGTCGCAGGCTTTCAAAGAACCATTTGTAGTGGACAAAATCAAATATGAACCTACTTTAACAGTGACTTATTAGTTTTCTTCTTTACACATTATTGATACTCTGAACATACCAGCTAAACTCTCATACAGAGAGCTGGTAGCAAATCCTTGTGTGGCGGTCGGCTTTAATACACCCATTCCACACAAAAGGAGACGAAAAAGTCGTCAATAATTATGTAGGCATATCTCTTACGTACACGATTCTCTCCAAACCACTGCAGAACTGAATTAGAGATCATCTTGATAAACAGACTTGAAGAAAATCGTCAGATAGAAGACGGTTGACAGGGATGACTATGGTAGTATTCGTTGATTTTGGAGAAGCGCATTACTCATTTGACTGTGAGTCGTTATATAATATTCTGTAAGAAATTTGGTGTGGACGACACACCCAGAAATCTGATTAAACAGCCTTTGATCGAAACGGCGTCAAAGCGAAATCGGTCGGCGAGATGGTTCAAATGGCTCTGAGCACTATGGGACTTAACATCTGTGGTCATCAGTCCCCTAGAACTTAGAACTACTTGAACCTAACTAACCTAAGGACATCACACACATCCATGCCCGAGGCACGATTCGAACCTGCAACCGTAGCAGTCCCGCGGTTCCTGACTGAGCGCCTAGAACCGCGAGACCACCGCGGCCGGCGGTCGGCGAGATCTCGGGCCCATTTCAAACCCGAGCTGGAGTCAGACGCCGGCCGGGGTGGCCAAGGGGTTCTAGGCGCTACAGTCTGGAACCGAGCGACCACTACGGTCGCAGGTTCGAATCCTGCCTCGGGCTTGGATGTGTGTGATGTCCTTAGATTAGTTAGGTTTAGGTAGTTCTAAGTCAAGGGGACTGATGACCTAGAAGTTAAGTCCCATAGTGCTCAGAGCCATTTTTGGAGTCAGAAAGTATTAGACAAGATCCATCAATCTAAGTGTCTTGTGAAAAAGGTCATTCGAGAATGCAGGAAGAGACTGAGGCAAGAAGAAGGGAATGAAGAATGCTTCAAACTAGAACACGAATTAACCAGGTGTACCTCGATTGTCTGGCCACTGATGATGACATAGACATTTACAATAGTAACTCATCAATAGTAATTTCATCGATTGACAGAGATAGCTGAGAAACTAGTACTACAGGTCTCGTTTGAGAAGAAATATGTGACATATAGTGATAGGTCAGAATAGATTATTTTAAACCAAAGGACGATTAATCACATGAAGAAATTTAGATATCGTAATGAGATAATTCAACAGAAATCTTTTAACAGGTGGCGAATAATCTTAATATCAGGAAATTGAGTCCATCCTATAACTCGACGAAAAACATCTCTTAAAAGTACTCACTGAGCACTGGAGCCAAGTGGAGGCAATATGGTATTGTTGCCAGAACGGAGCGACATCGATGAAGATTCTGAATTTTTTCGTTTTCTGAGTGGCATAGCAAGAGTACTTGATAAATGGACGTTGTGTTTCTATTATGATGGCATGAAAATGATGAGCAGACGATTTAGATGGAATTCGGTTAATGAAAAGGGGACATACAATTCAAGGTTTATTTCCCCAAAACAACTAATTAATTGTAATAAATTACCCTGTGGCTCCCAAATGACAGTGACACAAGCCAATCAAGCTGCTTACAATATGAGGTAATAAAATTGTTATATGCCACAGGTGAACAGAGAAACTTATTTCTGTCGTTTGAATCACTGCCAAACAAAACTGTTTACACTTTGATACATTAACAAATAATCATTGTGCATTAAACTACATACTTTCAGCTGACACAGTTAAATTTTATAATGTGTAGCACAAATGTATAATTTACAATTAAGTTTGCGGTCGAAGTTACTCCTTCCTATACCTTCTTTAAAAGAGTGATAAAATTTCCAAAAGGTATCTCAATTAAAAATGCCCTAAAAGCCGTAACACAACAACACGTACATGACTAGCTCAAATAATAAATATATGTACGGCAAAGCCCAACATTTGCTTCCTTACAGAAAGTTTGCTGATTTCAACAGTGCGGACCACATTCAAACTCTAGCCAACATGGGCCGCTTGCCGGTAAAATCGTGTTACGACTGCGGCAGCGGGCAAACTTACATAGGTTATAAAAGAACACAGGCCACCTAACAATCTTACCAAAATCAGTTTACACGAAGAAGGAAGGGGAGGGGGGGGGCATAATAAATACCATACGCAAGTGCACTTGCCAAACCGACTACTAAAAAATCAGTATAAAACGAACTCAATTAATGACACAATCCGGGATAGTCCTGAAAATATTGCACCTGAGCGCTAGTAGCCAAAATAAGGTTGACAGATACCAGAGTCTGACATCATCTTAGGGCTAACTGGCACAACAAGTAAATAAGAGTAAAAGAACAAGCAAATGGCCATGCCCAAGAATTTAAATAGGATTAAGTACACACGAGGCTAAAATCAATTGCTAGCACCTTGGACATCGTCTTAGGCTTAATTGACACTACAAATAAATGAAGGTAAAAGAAAAGGCAAATGATACTGCCCAGCAATTTAAATAAAAATAAGTAAGCACAAGGCTAAAAGCAATTGCTAGCAACTTAACAAACACACATAGAAATATGAGACTGCTGCCACATCACAAAACGGAACAGGCGCGCGCGCAGTCCTCAGCAAGCCAGAAAACCAATAACACACACTCCAGCAACCGAGTCAGCCTGACCACAGTAATTTCAACTCAGAATCAGAGCGCGTGAGCACACCGGGTCCACGCAAAACACACACTGCCAAATAATTCCCACCAACATATACGGCTGCCCCCCGGGCGGGAAAACGGGGGCGACGACCGGGTACACACCAGCAGAAAACTCGACACCTAGACTCCGGCCAAAACGGAATCACGCAGAAAATATAAACAACAGCTGAAGTAAGGTGAAACGAACCCTGCCACGCAGACCGGACAGAGCAAACACACAGAAAGCCTGCCCTGCAGTTCTTACAACTCCTGGGTGCGGAAACCCAAGCGATATCGTGGCACCCTATTCAGAGGCGGAGAACCTCGAGCGATCGCGTGCGGGGATCCATCAGTTGTCCACTACAGCACATCACCAACACGCCACACCGCCCAACGGCCAAATCAACGAGGCCCGCCAACAACGAGACCACACCTCCGTGCCGGGGCTGAAGGCAAAATACCACCAGCTCAGTGCAAATTCAACTGCCGAGCCGAGCGCGCGCGGCCCCCCGCGAAAAACGCTCCAGAGGGCAGCAGCCGCCTCAGCGCCTGCGCAGGCCGAACCAGACGGAAACAGAAATAGAAGTCGCTATCGATAGTGCCAGATATGCAACGCGCCAGAGAAATGGCACAAATGATATTTACAGGAATACAGAACCGACGAACTTCCATTGACATACAATGGAAACAATAGTGATTACAGTTGTGAGAAGTTGTGTTTTAGGTTAAATATCTCATTTAAAGAGACTGCTTTGAAAGAGAATTAGATATCTCAAGTGTCACACACAGAAGAAAATAGTATGAATAGCCTTACCATTATGCACCATAATGTTGGATGACTAAAAAACAAAAGTTAACTAACTGCTTATCTATTTACACTACATAATACGTCAAAAGAAAGTTGGTGTATAATGTCTGGCTGAGCAACATGTAAATATACACACACACCACGTTAAACACAGAAGACTACAATTTGTCAGTCAATTTCTGTGTGTAAAGTACGGAGTAAGAGCAAGTTTTACAGTATGTAACAAATAAATTCATGTTAAGTAGTACTGATGTAAGTAAATTCTGCTTAGATCAACAACTGAAAGCATATTCCTTTGAACTTGCTGCTGTTTTTGTAATATCACAGTGGACAGCTACCCATTTGGTAGATTTCATATATTCGTACAAGAATATGAGTCATTGTAATATCATATAGCCGAAAGCAAATGACAGTATTTGGAGATTTTAATATAAATATATTGAAATACTCAGATAATTCGAACGATTTGGACTAGTTACATAGCACTTACAAGATGTCTTCATCATCATCATCATCATCATCATCATAATGATCCTCCGTTCATGGATTTATCTGTTGCCTGTTCTTCACTCATAAACAAAATCATTACTATCATTTTTGTGGTCTTCCAGTATCTATTTTCTCTCCTGCAAACCCAGCAATGCTCCGCAATTGGTAAATATGTATGGGAATCTAATCTTTAATTAACTTATTTTATTTATTTTGGTCTGTCTCTTACATCGAACAGTATATTACACAGACAGTACCTTTTCATCATAGTTCCTTAAGAAATAACAGTTTTAATATGATAAATAGTGTAAAATGATTTGAGCGTCCGTAGTCACAATGTAACTATCACTGGCTACAAGCGAACACAGTTAATACTGGCAGTACCTGTACTACTACTGCTACTGCCACTAATAGTGATAATAGTAGTAATGATAGTGACAACAATAACGACACTAACAACAATAATGATAGGTTAGGTATAAAAAGAATTTTAGGTGTAAAAAATAGATGTTTTCTGATATGAGTTCTGGGGAAAAAAAAGTTTAAGTAGAATGCACCAGCTAAGAATACTGGGCAATGAGGAAGATCTGATTGCAAAGAAGGAAGTACAACGGTAACGAGTGTGTACAGCGACAACCATAATCATTGTTGTTACTTTAGTAGTTATGGCATTAACTGACTTCTAAAGCTCTAGAAGTTCTTCAGTTATCTAATATACTGCGGGAGGTTATTCCAGAGTGGAGTTACTGCTACTGAAAGTGTTTAGAGAAAGTACGTGAACGATGGAGCGGGACGGAAATGTGTTTGTGCTATTATGTTCAGAGAAGAGCGTTAAAGTCGAGGAGAGAGATGAGAAATTCTGTACGTCGATAAAACAGTATAGAAGACAGAGGGTATGGGAATCTCTTCGCTTGTCTGTATGGAATCGGGATAGCTCTGCAGATGGTGGTGTAATATGATCAAAGAGTGTAACATTACAGATATAACACACACAGGCATTCATGACCAGTTCCAAGCGCCGTGGACATTCCTGAGAAATGCCGTATAGGATAAAATCACTGTAATCAACGACTGCAAGTATAAGTTTTCCTGCAAGTTTCTTTTCCAGGTCAAGAGGGAGCAGCTTTCTATACTTTTCTATGGAGAAATATCGATGTCTTCTTGCACACTGCAGTTACATGCTCAGTCCAGTTTAGATTGTCATGTGCTATTGCTCCTAGACTCTTTGTTGAAGGAGAGAAGTTGATATTTAACCCATTTATGATTAAAGAAGATAGGGATTCCAGGTAATTCGGGTTAGTGAGCCTAGAAGGACCACCCAGTAGCTCTTGCTTTTTGCATGGGTTGAGCTTAAAACCCATATCCCGCGCCTACCTTTGTAGTGCACACAGGTCGGTATTCTTGATAGATCACTTTAGATTTATTAGTTTTGCACTCAGATACAACTGGATGTTATCAGCGTGAACCTGACATTTTCCCGTAAGACAAAGCTGATGACTCTTAAGTCCTATACAATGAAAAGTTACAAACAATGAAATAACTACTGCCGAACTCTAGGGTATGCTAACGCTGCCTGCCTCCAATCTGAATTTATGGCAAGGCGTATTGCTGGCGAGACGTCAGGTAAGAACAAACCGTTGTAGTTCACAAGGCGAGAAATTTAGGTTGCTAAGCTTCGCAAGTGAAATATCGGAGTCGACATGCTTTAGATACAACTTTTCGTGGCTAGAGTCGTTTACTCCCTTGAGATAAGCAGTGAGTCTCTGTTTTGTTTGTAGTTCAATGCTGTTTCAAGGTAATGTGAAGTATCGGTTCATTTTTTCGGGTGGGACAGTTGTAACAACTGCAGCTTTTGCTTTGCCTACACCAAGACCACGCAGCTCTTTCTGTAGGTCAACTGGTCTACTTCTGTTGTACGTTAATTTCTGGCCATGCCTGCGTTTTACATCTCTCGCTGCTTGGCCGACTCTTTTCTGCTTCTGCTTGTAAGCGGATTGATTTTCGCCTGTGGGGCACTGTTTGTATGCACGATATGCAGCGTCTCTAGTTCCTCAGTTAGCCAGGGTACAGGCTTCCTGCTTACACTTCCTATCTTTAGGGGAGTATATTTGTTGTAGATTTGAATAGCTTTGTTAGTAAATCAATGAAGTTTTCGTTTATGTCCGAGAAGGGAACAGAAGACGTCCCCTAAACTATTTATAGCGCCTCAGTTGAATTTCAGATAAATTAACGAGTTTGAAGCGTCGGTATGTAGTCAGTTATGATTTCTTTCTGGGCCATTTTACCGATAATGTCATGAAATGTGTGTACGGGGAGGCAAACCGGGTACAGATATTTGAGAGGTATGAATTACTCTGTTTGGGGATTTTGTTGAAAAATTATTTATGAGATTGTGACTACTGTTCATATGATGGTAAGGAGCAAGCCGAAGTAGCGGCACACTTGAGGAAGAAAGCATTCTCTTAAATTTCACACGGGTTGTGTGCAAGGGCTAAGTCCCTGCAGTCGCGCTATTCGTCTGTGTCCTCGGTGGCTCAGATAGATAGAGCGTCTGCCATGTATGCAGGAGATCTCGGGTTAGAAGCCTGGTCGCGGCACACATTTTCAGCTGTCCTCATCGAGGTATATCAACAACACCTGTCGACAGCTGAGGGTTTCAATTAACTATCATTTATTCTAGAGAAGATGCATGGTCATTAATGGTAGCTGTTCTTTCGAGAACAATTACTATGTTCATATATATAATTTTTGATCTTCCTAGGCACTTAGCACCTCAACGAAAAAAGAGGAAATCACCAACTCGGAGAAATGTACAAGAAGCGTCGTCTAATTCGGAAAATGTTATATAAGTTGCATTTTGTTTGTACTTTCATCGAAACGATAGCAACGAAAGCTGTTGTACACAAGTGTGACTGACTTACACGTATAATTTGATTCCATCTGAAACTGCATTTAGCTCAAGATTGGTTTAGTTTGTATAAAAAGCTGACTAGTATCGTTGAGGAAAATTTGTTGTTAACAGACCATTGGAAGGTTACTCAGATCAAAATGTTTCATTTATTTAGTTATCTTTGTTTCCATATCATTACATTATCTACAGTGTGTGTACTTGTAATATAGGACAAGTCAGTTTAATCTAATACTTAAAATACGTAGTCTACATATTATAATATAGAACACAAAATTGGTGATAATGATAGTAGGCTGCATAGACTTTTCTCTCGATTAATATTTAGGTCTTAAAGCTATTTGTATATTCCTTAACTACGGATCATACATCCTACACTATGTGATGCATAAAATTTGTTTCCATTAAATAATCCTGTAGCTCTTTCCGGAATACCTTTTTAACCATCCTGCCCTGTATACTCTTAGGAAGTTAAGTTTTACAACCGAGTACCAAGGAGCTTTCTCAGTAGTTCACAGTTTGTGTGGCATACTTCTAAGTTGGCCTTTATTTGTTGTCATGTGAATAAACACATGGTTTTTTTTCCTGGTAATACACTGGCAACGATTTACGAAATTGTTCTGTACATGTAAATGGACGGTAACGTTAAAATTTTTAGATTATGGTAGGCAGTTCTGCATGATTCAGTTTTTTATTGAAGATCGTCTTAGTTTCCTTTTTCTGCAATGAATAAATTCTTTTAGTATTATTGCAGCTGGAGTTTTCCCACGCAGATATTTTCTACTGTAAGTGTGGTTCAAAAGGAGCAAGATATACTGTACACAGAAATAGTTGGTTAGCATAATGTGCAAACTGTTTCACGATAACATAATTAGCTGATTGTGGTATACGTTGTATAACTGTAGTTGCTAGCAGTAAAATGTTAAATTTGTGTTCAAAATCAGTGCAGGAAATTTTGTCATCATATTGCTTCTTTTTAGTCCTGTCACAGATCTACATCAACTAAAATGGCCAACAACTTTCATAAAATCGTATATGGGATTACAAAAAGGAACCAGTAACTTTATCTCCAAATAAAACGACTAATTTTGTGGAATTTGCGACATGTAGAGTGGAAGTGACGAAGAAAAAATTACGTTTAGAGAGACAGAAACCCCGTCATTTAACAAACAAAATCGATACTGCTCCATTCACTACTGTCAGAATTAAAACAGCTGACATGCCGGAGGTAAACTAATACTTGCAAATGCTTTGTCTTATTACGTGTATAACGCTACAAAGATATGTCTACTGTTTTGTGTGTTGTACATTTAATCTTTCAAACACAAGTGTTGGAGCTTAAAGACAATAGTATATATCTGCCATACTCTTACTAAAATTACTCTAAATGCACATTTTACTATTAATAAGTTGTCCACTTGTCTAATTTTGCGGAAATTTGTTATTCAGTTGTTTGCAAAAGTTGTTCCTTTTCTGTTTGTAGACTATTTTCCCACCAGTTGTTGTCCTTCTATTGAGTAGCTTTTAAAGAACATGGAAAGAACTACGCTAAAGAGCTATGAAAATTTGCAGTCACATTCAACTTTTTTCAAGCCTAGCCTATGACAACGTTAGAGAAATTTTTGAAAATACGTTACCATATCCCAACGAAAATTACACCAAGGAATAAATGGTTAATTACAGTTCAGTACAGAAGATAAAACGGCACTTATCTTGGAATCACGCCATATTAAAACTAAGGACAAATAAAGTTGTGGTGTCTCTCATGATGGACTAAATCCCCATCAGGAAGCACACAGAATTTGATGGTCATCGGTTTGTTGGAAATACAGATTGTGATGCTGAAGTTAGGTGTGATGACTAATCCGATGTAAAAGATGCCTTGGTCTTCGTGGTTGTTGCACTGAAAGACTACTGCAAAATTCCAGTGGGGTATTTTCTTTCATGTTGTTTGAGGGGTAGTGAAAGTAACAATTTAGTTCTGGCTTGTCTTGATTTCCTGAAACACATAGATATTAACGTGCTCGTCCTAAGATTTGATGTACCGCTGTTAACTGGGCGATGGCTCGTTATTTGGAGGATGAACTTAGTGCAGACGATGTGAAACCAAGGTTCATAAATCTATCAACAGATATAAAAGAACATATTCCGTTGGATGCTTGCCACATAACACAACTGGTGAGAAACTGTCTTGCCACAAAGGGGACAACTTTCATAAAATTGGCTAAATACAATGGAGTTATTTTGTTGAACTATGGAACTTACAGAGGCAAAAGGGATTGCATTTGGTGACAGAACTAAAAAGAAGCCGTATTAATTAGCACAAAGAACCCATGAAGGTTAAACTTGCTGAAAAGACATTTAGTGCAAGTGCAGCCAATGCTAATGAATACTGTGACAAAAATTTGGGAATGTCTCAGTTTCAGGCTGTGAGGCAACAGAGAAATTTGTCAGATTGACAAACAATTTATTCCACATATTAAGTGTTAGGAACCTATATTGCAGGGGATAGAAAAGACCCCTGGCCCCAACTACGTACAGTGATGTACGTACATAAGTAAAGGAAGCGAAATATTGGCTGTTTACATTAAAATAATTTGTTGAGGTAACATTACTGGTGCATTCCACAAGTGGAATTGGGTTTATATGCATGATCATTTGTGTTCATACTTAGTTGTGTATGAAAATATTTTAAGTAGATTTGCACAAGGAATTACATTTTTATTGGCACAGAAATTTAGTCAGGACCACTTGGAAGTATTTTGTGGGAGGGGGTCAGAATTATACACTCACAGCTCAGCAATTTGAAGCTACTTTAAAGATACTTCTGGTCCACATCCAAACTGGAAAACTAACAATTGCAAATTGTTCTGCCATCGATGCCATCCTTGGCATAACATGAACTAACCTATAAATGAGGCAGCTGAATGCAATCAATTTCCATCTGTTCCAGGGATGGCATTAATATATATTAACCATGGTTATATAACGCATATAGCTATCTCACTTGATATCTGAATAATGTTGTCGGATACATTGCTGGATTTGTGGCCAGGAAATTCGTCAAAAAGTTAAGTGCAGTATTTTCCAATTGGTACTATGTCCAGTGTCCCATGGGCAGCGGTCTTAAACATAAGAACACAGGTGTCTTGTCTATTCAATCGAATAACGTTGTTTATATCTGTAAAATGGGTGAGAGGGTATTAAAGTGTGTTACGTAATGATTTTTGAATTTTGTTCAACTTTTTGGCACCAGGTCAGGAACTGAAAATGTCATCAGAGGTGTACTCTCCCATGACACTTTACCAGAAAATGCTGCAACACTAACACACATAATATAAAAACAATTGTGTCAGAGGAACATTCGCAACTGAGCATTATACCAGAGGTTGAAAATACAGCTACAGTTGTAAGGTTCTTTTATTTAACACATTTAAATAAAAGAACTTTACAACTACTGTGGTCTTTTTAACCTCTGAAACATATCATAGCCTACTGTGGATTCTAAAGAAGTTAGGAAACTGATAATGATCCTATTAAAAAACACTGTTTACCTTATTCTTCCGAGAGAGTAGATCCTCAATAAGAAATATGCAGTAACATAAAGACAAACACAGTGGTATCAAGCTTAATTAATATTTGTATGAAGTGTTTAGGGTATACATTGCTGCCCATGTAAATAATGTTTTTTGGGGGCTTGTGTAGGGCATTGGTGTTGGCATATTTGTATTCTTATGTAAATGAATCCTCTTGAGCAGGGCACTTCAATTAAATAAAGTGTTTGGGCATGTGTAGTAAATAGTATTTATCTGACACAACACCATAGCACTATAATCTGTTGAGGGTAATAGTACAATTATCATTAATAATAATGATTACTTGAACAAAGTAAAAAGTTTCTTTCGAAGTAGTAACATTACTGAACTACACACCAATTCGATCATTAAACTAGCATCACAAATCAGAAAACAAACAAAATTTTTCAACACAATATCATCAGAATACAAAAAGGAAAGAAATATTGTAATAAATCCAAGAACCTCAACACTTCATGGACCGTTACAGATAGAGAAACCTTTGGCTCCTCTGCATCAAATTGTTAACAGCATTAACAGCCGAATTTGCTTAATTACTAAAACACTCAACAAACTGAAGGTGAAATGTTTCACATATTGGGAAAAACTACACCACAAAAAAAAACTGGAAATACAATAAAGGACAAGCAGATCACACAATGCTGAATTCATTTCACTCAACAAACGTCTACACTTACATACCTACACAAGAAAGAATAGATATTATAGAACACAAACTCATGACTCATCAGAAAACTACAAAATGAAGGCACACATTATGTTATACATGAACTCAAACTAACCTTTTCGCAAAACTGTTTCCAGTTTAAAGAAAAAATTTTCACGAAAAATGATGATGTGACCATGAGGAGCAGAATCGCTGGATCCACAGATAAATAATTCCTTAATAAAGTCAAAAACAAATTTTATCAGCTGACAACAATCATTTCTAAAAACACGTAATATACTACTACTGGCAAGTCAATGACACATTGCTACTCATACAACGAAATGATCACGACATACAAATAATCCACCAGAAATTCGATAACTTGCGTCCTAAAATGAAATTCACTTAGGAACTGGAAAGAAGAAATAGATAACATTTCTAGATCTCATGATAAACAATAACGGCTACAAAAAAATACGTCTTCACATTCGAAATCTCACAAATATGCATTCTTTCATTCCATGATTAACAGATTCCTATTCTACTTCTTTAACTGGAGGCCATATCCGAGTAGTTAGCACACCACAATACATCGCATACAAGGACAGCTATAACTCTAAAAGGATTCTACAGCTATACGACAAGAAATACAAACTAAGAAGACCTCATAACTAATAAAATAACACTAACGAGAGAAACTACATTAAAAAAGGAAACCATATTCATACCAACAGACTGTATGGGAAAACAATTCGATAAAATAAAAAATGCAAACGTGAAATTACCCTTTATAACAACGAAAAATAATATGATCACAAAACTTCATTCAGGAAAAGTCGCACTACCGAAACTTAACTGCATTAACCTCACAAAATCTTATATAGGGTAAACTGGAAGGAATTTCATCGTCAGATTCAGAGAACACTCCACAGAAACAAATAACAACAAATTCATCTTCTTTACACACCTCAAAAATGAAAAATAGGAAGTTGACAACAATGAAAACGCGGGTCTAGTGTAGCAGGGGATACAACCCGTCGGCTTTGAACAATGACGTCACAAGTCACCAGAGAGCATGTATTACAAAGATGAAAGAGCTGAGGAGAATGTTGAGAAACAAAGGAATGCGAGAGAGATAAACATTGATCTTGTCAAAAGCTGAGAAGCGATTCTTCTTAGTGTTGTAGCTCCCTTCAGTAACTGATAAGTGTTTTTTGGCTTTAAAAAAAATCTCACGAGATAGAATAAACTGATCCTACTTTATTAAGCAATCAATAAAAAAACTAAACTAAAACATAACAGCAAAAGCTGTTATGTTTTAGTTTATTTTTTAATTGATTGCTTAATGAAGTAGGATCAGTTTATTCTATCTCGTGAGATTTTCTTTTTTAAGCCAACACTTATCAGCTACTGAAGCTTCTGTACCCTAGGATCAGTTTATTCTATCTCGTGAGATTTTTTTTAATAAGCCAAAAAACACTTACCAGCTACTGAAGCATATTGGTGGAATAAGAAAGTGAAATATGGTAAAATAGTGAAATATAGATAAACGATCGCTTTTAGATTCACATTCAATTATTTTAATGCTAGCGCTTATTAGAACACAGAACTGCTTTATTACCTATGCCTCGAAGTGAAGACATTGCTATCTATGACTAAGGAATGACGTCATTGTTGAAAGCCGACGGGTTGTATCCCCTGCTTCACTAGACCCGAAAACGCACTACAAATCCTCCATGAAGTCATAAATCATCCAGTCATAAGTATTTGGAGGAATCTGAAATAGACATACGCACTAATTACTATCTTCACGATATACTAAATGAACAAACCGTTTCAGGCACACACATTCTTTAAAAATTTTATTGATATTTTATGTAGGTCTAACGGGTAACCAAAACACCAGAGATTACAATCACATGAATAACAGTTCCACAGATACATGAGCCACAGAAAGATAACCACAGTCTAGCTGTGTGTCATAACTATGTTTGAGTAAAGCGAGCTACCAAACTTGAATTCCTACGAATGTCTAAATAATAAAAAACGTACTATAACATACGTGGAACATCAAATTATTGGACAACTTTAAAACATTAATGAAAAAAAAATTACGTACAAGAACAACGGACGTAAGCTACAGTTTATTTAAAATTGACGTGTTCTTTTCCAATGCTAGGACTTGAGTACAACCTCCAAAGTAAAAATACTTTTATAAATTATATATAATGTAAAACAGAAGTAAATGCGATTGTTTACAGATGTATTGACGATGGCAAAAAAGCCGACATAAGCTTATATAAAAAAATCAAGCTGCGTGCTGTTTACTAATTCTCAGCATAATGCTCTACTGTGACATAATATATCCTGCAGTTCCCATAATAAATAAACTTATACCTCAGTACTTCTTCAGGGTTTGGGATCCGTACCAAGTCGGATTAAAGGAAGACTTCGAAGCAATTGAAGGGTCATGTGCTACATTTATTACCGGTAGATTCGACAGCACACAAGTATTACAGAGATTCTTTCGGAAATGAAGTGGGAACCCTTGGGAAATTTAGAGAAGTGGCATTTGAAGCTGACAGTGGAACGAT
Organism: Schistocerca nitens; assembly: GCF_023898315.1. NCBI lineage: Eukaryota > Metazoa > Arthropoda > Insecta > Orthoptera > Acrididae > Schistocerca > Schistocerca nitens. The sequence goes on from NC_064615.1 coordinate 1,120,080,113, forward strand.
TCTACTACCACAGTCTTACCTTTCATGTATGTACCACAAATATAAGATTGTTTATATGCCTCCTTATGAGGCCTAATTTCTCGAGTCATTTTTCCTCGCTCTGTTTGTGAGTGGAACAGGAAAGAAAGACCAGTTGCCATGCACCGTACGGTAGCTTTTCAAAAATGTCTGACCATTTCATCACCTGCAATGTCAACGCCCCTCCCCCTCTCCCCCTTTCTATATGCCTAGTTACTGAGTCATATCTACATTCAGACAATTTCTCCCTGAGAATTTTTTATAAATTTGCGTTTGTAGTTTATATGTTGTACACAACTGCACACCCCTGTTTCAGTTTTTATTACAGGCGGAATATTATGGAGTGTAGCTATAGAACTTTTATTTCCAGCGAATACTTTATCTGCTGTAGTCCAGCACGTAAAAATTTCCTTACTAAATTATGGGAAAGATAAACACTTGCAATAGATGCCTCCATGACATTCATGGGCAACAGAAAAGCAGTTTAGGCCAAGAATCACGTCACATACCAACACTGTATTCGCTTTAGATTAAGAAGTAGGAGAGAATGTTTTACGTAGAGTATAGTGTACTCTGGAACACATAATGGGTGTTGGTGATTACCTCAAGCTAGTGACTGATTTTCGAACCACAGAAAGAAACGCACACTAGAGACCGCCATAATCAGTTTCCGCGACATCCTACTGTTTTGTTGTCCTTAGACATGACGTTGTGTTTTGTGCAGCATTTCTGAGTATTTAACATTCTATAAATTAAATACTGTATTAATACATTACAGATATTCGGAACAAACTGTTAATTCGTCAGGAACAGAACTGTCTTTGAAAATGGAAATTTGTGTTAGTTCCCAATAGCTTCTGTTTCAAAATGTATTTTACTTATAACTGATTTCTGATAATACTTTACTACCCACCAATAATTATAAGTGAAATCAAATCAAGCTAGAGTAATAAGGCAACAGATAGACCATTAAGTGCGGTATTAACAACATTTTCTTGACTGTAACTCTTTTAAATTTCAGTAGAATGACCATGACTATGTGGTACCTATGAACACTATTTTACATCTGGAGAATCTTAAATTTCCAGTGTAATTTTTGTCATTTCAGAAAAAGAAAACTGCAGCAGATAAAGCGTGAATGACGAAATTTAAAAACCGGACAAGACCGAGTAGGACATACACTCTGAGGGTATCATACAAATAAAATTATGCCTATATCTGTTCCTGAGAAAAAATGTTCTTTACAGATGGGCAGACAGAAGGACAAAAAAAAGGACAAAACTATTATGTATGTTATATAATTAGAAATTAACCAATTTAAAAATGTTTCCTTCAGTGGTACAGCGAACTCTTGGTCCTTGCCAAATTTTATGTCGCCAAGTCAACGAGAAGTACGCTGTAAGTTTTGATGCGAGTTTGCAAGTACCAAAATATGTTATGTTAGTAGCTGAACCTTTTCACCATAATCGCAGAGAAGCTTAAAGTTTTACACCGCCAAGGAGCCATAGTCGTTAGTATGTGACATAAATTTCATCATGGTACCTCAACATTTCCTGAGAAGAAAGGTTCTTAACAGTCAGAGAGACAGACATGGAGACAACAAACTGATGCAGTAAGGGTTCTGTTTTTACCGACTGAGATACGGAACGCTAAAAATGCAGTAATACTGTTGTCTACTACTTCGTACACAGTGGTAAGTATATGTGGGTCTACAGACTGGTGCAGCAACTGTCATCGTAGTGAAGCTGAACAGCAGCAGAAACGATAAGCAAACACGTAAATACAGTAAACAGAAGTTTCACTTACCTGAAAGCTTTCTCCAAGAGTTGAGCAGAAACTTTACGAAAGGAAAAACAGCTGCAAAGTCCAGATATTGTAATTCTAAAAAACGTTTTACTGATGTAATAACATAAAATGATATCCGTTTCATAGTTAAAAGTTATTTGCAGTTACAGGCTTTTATACACGAAGTGCCAACAGTTTATGCCAACGTGGTTATAAGAGTGATAGAATTAAAACATCGTTATTTGAATCCATAGCATAATATTGTTCGTGGCACAGTAAGGAGGACTTTCTACAGAATAACTAGTAGTGATCTAAGTGAGATGTTGCCCTCTTCACGTAACAGCTATTTTTCAGTCAAGAGCATGATGTTATTTAGAGGGAAAAATGTTGTGCTTTATACGTGTTGCAGATATAATGTAGCTTTTGCTTCGACCTAAAGAGAGTATTTAATACTTTTGACATAAGTGTTAGCTGCGTCAGTGATGGAACATACTCGGCAGTCTGCAGTCAAAAGCACCTGAAACTTTCTGAAATTCTGGAAAATCTTAAAAGCAGTACCTGCGCAATAATTCGTTGGAGTGGTGACATACTTTTTTCTGCTTAACCTGGCCACTGCGGCAGCATTTAAACAGATTAGTATCCAGGAAGTAATGGCTGCCAATAATGAAAATCTCGAGTTGAAATTATTTCTCAGACAGGATGTTAATTTTTATATAAATAAAACCACATGGTACTTTAACAAACACAAGTTGTGTTTAAAAGACAAGAAATACATAATTTCCAACAGTACAGATCTTTTATCGAGCGAGCACTATAAGAACATGCAGATATTAGAATCCGTGCTGAGATAAAACATAAAGCAGAATGAAGAAACCATAGTCTCTGCATTACAAAAGGAACAATTGTCTTTAAGTATTCTTTGCCGCGCGGGATTAGCCGAGCGGTCTTAGGCGCTTCAGTTATGGACTGTGCGGCTGGTCCCAGCGGAGTCCTCCCCCGGGCATGGGTGTGTGTGTTTGTCCTGAGGATAATTTAGGTTAAGTAGTGTGTAAGCTTAGGGACTGATGACCTTAGCAGTTAAGTCCCATAAGATTTCACACACATTTGCATTTTTTTTTAAGTATTGTTTGGTTTGGTCGAATGTTAGACGCGACACGTATATCTATTTGTGAACTCTGATAAAATTACTATGTCGTGTGTCTCTGTCCTTTAAGTAATTTTGACACAATTCACTTGTATTTTACACTAATAGTGTAACGTCCCCTGCAAAAGTTTAAAGAGATTTGGGCGATGTGAGGCTCGCACTACTAACGTACGAGTGAGGTGTCAAATGCTGACTAAGACTGGAGACTGTCAAGGACTGCGACTAAGACTGGGCCGCGTAGCTGCACCCACCCACCCGCCCGTGCTGTAGCGCGGCGGCACACGGCGCTCGTAGTCAAAGCAATTGAAGGCGTGCCTCAGCGACCGCATACCATAGGCTCCGCCGGGTCCCTGCGCGTCTGCTTCGGCTATTGGCGTCTGTCGGTAAAGTGCGTTTCATGGTATCGATCTATGATACCACAAAGATAATATATTAAACTTCGATTATAAGGCTGGCTAGAGGCAAAAGTCTAAAAAGTGCACCAAGGTACAACACTCCGTCCTGCGTGTATTCTGCGATGTTAGTGTCAGTTTTAAGTAGGCTGTTTAGGTTTTTATGTTGGTAACGCCACGTTTTTCTTAGGGGAAGTTACATGTGGCGACCCTGCCAGGATCATATGTAACGTCCCCTTAGAAAAATTATAAATGACTGTACTGACAAACCTTTTAGGTTATTTGATTTTCAAACAGCTGAGAAAAACTGAACGTACTCAGACATTTCTCTCTCTACTTATTCTGATCATCCTAAACTGACACACAATATTTTTTCTTTACCGCAACGCAATCTGACTTTCAATAATCCCTACATAAGAATGGCCCTGACTAACAATAATCTATACCTTTCATGAATCACTTAGGCCGGCCGGTGTGACAGAGCGGTTCTAGGCGCTTCAGTCTGGAACCGCGCGACCGCTACGGTCGCAGGTTCGAATCCTGCCTTGGGCATGGATGTGTGTGATGTCCTTAGGTTAGTTAGGTTTAAGTAGATCTAAGTTCTAGGGGACTGATGACCTCAGATGTGAAGTTTCTTAGTGCTCAGAGCCATGAATCACTTACCTCACAAATATCTTCGTTACGCGAACTACTGCAATACAGCAAGTGCCAATACTGCCAGCTAAATAAAAGATTCTAACTACTGAAGGCACTAACTACTGATTGGCATAGTTAGCAAATGAAAGATTTTGATAGAGACCAAACAATGTATTTACCTTAATAGTTTTCAAAAGTCATCATATATATATATATATATATATATATATATATATATATATATATATTAGTTCATTACATCCAGTCTTACAAATTTCCTTTTTCTGACAGACACACGTCTAGATCGTCCGCACTCAAAACTGTGCCATCTCTCTCCCCACATCCACCACTGCTGGCAGCTCACCTCCAACTGCACAACACTACGCGCTGTTCACATCCAACTGCCCAACACTACAATAGCGAGTATTCCAAAAATGCCAACCAGCCACAGACTGCACACAGCACAGTCAGTGATTTTCATACAGAGCGCTATGTGGCATTACCAACATAAAAACCTAAACAGCCTACTTACACAGTTCCTGCTAAACGATTACTTCCTTAGTTCATGGGTACTTTGTTCTGTCAGAATAACTGTTCTCATATTTGTTCTGGATAGCTATAGCATAAGTAAAGATGAATCAGTTGTGATAGTGCAGAACTATAATTTTTTTTCAGTAATTTTGAAACGAATCTTTTTCTTTTTTTTTTTTTTTAGTTCTGTTTTCGAGGTATCGGGAACATCCGATGTAATAGAGATGTGGGAGCAGAATCTCAAGTTCTTTCCTTCTGCGTTCTTGTGGCACGCCATGTTGGATTTAGGTAATACACGCAGTGCGCGTACCTCTGGCCGGCGCGCGGAGGGAAGAGCAGCGGTTTGGGCATCTGCTGTCTGCGCGACACACAGACACACACACACATACGCACAGTGCTCCGGCGGCACAGCGCCGGCCGCCGACAGCATCCTATTATTTTGCGCTTCCTCTGGCCAATCGATGTGCTTTGGAGCGGGGCAGTGGTAGGAGCAGCGGGAAACTGAGTGCCGTGTGCAGACGGTGCCGCGAACACAGCCCCTGGCACCGAGTCTCCGTGTAATTGCTGACCCCGCGGGGCACTCGCGGTACTCGACGGCGAATTCGGCTGCCCGTGTAACGCGTCCTGCCAATAGAGGCTCCGCCGGAGGTGTACACGGGACTACCGTTGGCGCCAGCGTTCCCTCCGGGCTATTACAGAGCGCAGCTCGAACCTGCAGTCCTCATTCTCACGTCGTTTGCGGCCATTACTGTGTCTTCTCCATAGTGTCTTCTTCTAAATAGTAAAGATCGCAGACAATATACTCAACAAAATTGTGTATGTTTCTTTTTGGGGGGGGGGGGGGCGGGGGGCCAAATGGGGGGCCTTACTCCGCACTGCTGCGAGCAGATGCTGCTGCTGTTGTATTGACCAGTGCCTCTCGTAATTGAATTCAACTGTTCTACTGACAAAAACAAGTGCTGCCACAGTATATGGTTGACAGCCAGTGCCAGTTCGTAACGGCTCTGTAACATTCCCGTCACGTATATACTTGCTATACTATCTTTTTAAATGAGGAAAAGGCTGTCGTAAGTAGCCTGCACAAATTAAATAAACAATTAATTAAAATATAATAAAACGAAAGCACAGAACAGTATACAAACATGCCGTTGCTCTCCAGTAATTATATTTTAAGTAAAATGCCGAATTCAGTTCATGCGTATCAGACGTACGCAGCGTTAATACACAAGAAACTCATACTCTCTCGCTCCATAATAATAACTACCATGGAACTGTGACGCCTGCTTGTATTATGACTCACTATAGTAGACGACTGCGAGGAGTAATTCTGTAAGACATTCAGTGTCTGCATGTGTATCAGGTAGTTTTGAAGTGACACTGTTTTCTGCTCTCTTTTGTCTACTTGTACGTGTTACCGCAACGGTTCGAAACCCGTTAAAGTGCAAATTACGTTGTTAATATGCAGGTTAACTACTTACATCCGTTAACGTCCGGGATCAAGTGTTTTCCGCTTTCTACCTAGATAACACACTCTTTAACGCCTTCTGTATCATTAAACTTCAAAAGCTTTTATCTTTCACTTCTTTTCCCTACTCCTTCCCCCTCGCCCTCCAGCTTTGTGGCCAGTTTCTTGTCGTCGGCGACTGTTTTTATTTCTCAAAATTTATGTCGTCTGCCAGAGCGTGAATTTGTGTTGTGATTTTTGGGAAGCAGACAAATTTAGCTCCCAATACGTAAACAAGCACCGAATTGGTGAGTAAAATGAAGAAAAGATACTTCTCAAACCTCTTTGACGAAGATTCAAAATATAACTGGTTTTGACATTAAAAGGCTAAGTAAGATTCTATAACTTTGTATATAATGCGAATAAAACAAGAAGAATGAATCATTTCAAAGTTATAGAGTAATTCAGAGGTGAAATGTGCTGACTGCACAAGGATGTGAAAAACTCACTGAGCCGTTGTCAGAGGCGCGAGGAAGTGTGGAAAAGCCGGCCGGAGTGACCGTGCGGTTCTAGGCGCTACAGTCCTGACTCGGGCATGGATGTGTGTGATGTCCTTAGGTTAGTTAGGTTTAATTAGTTCTAAGCTCTAGGCGACTGTGACCTCTGAAGTTATGTCGCATAGTGCTCAGAGCCATTTGAAGTGTGGAAAGTTTGTCCGTGTCGAAGAATTATTTGACGTAGTGTATTCTGCTCATGGGTCAACTGGCTACAGAATGATCAAGCCGTTGAACAGACTTTTTAAAATCATAACCCAAACTCAAATAAAAAATGTTATTGGATTTACGTGAACCTTGTCAACAAAAACACAATAATGCGAAAAAAGTGATTGTTGCAAAGCTGATTATTTCATCGTATTTCAGTAGCAGATGCCCAGTGGGTCTCATGAAGCCAATGAAGGTTTAAAAAACAACCAGAAAAAATGTTAACAGTTCCTGATGCAACGCAAGCAGACGTTGATGAAGGTGTCACTATGAGAATTAAGGTACGCTAAGTAAACAGAGCCAAAACCGACGCCCATTCGATTTTAACAGTGCTTTTAAATAAAACAGAGGATGGCTTTTATAAACTTGGTACAAAAATGGGTATTTTAAAACCGTAGTATGCAAAAGCCGAATTCTGTGTTTGCAAAGAGATTTTTAGAGAAAGGTGTCCCTGCTGTAGATATATCTTTACGTCAAACAGCAATAAAACAATACCTTTGTATTGGGCAGGGCTTCAGAAACTGTGACTGCAAACCTACATGTTCCCCAAGTAGGTATGCTTGTCACAAAAAAAACCCGTTGCTAGGTAATTCAAAGTGTCACCAATCTTAGATTTCACTATTAAGCTGTGTGTATTGTTATGTTTTACAAATTGATTTCCTTAATTGTAATAATATTTTAAACCGTTTTATTCTTTGTATTGTAGTTTTTAATTGATTGATGATTGAATCCATCAACTACTTTGTTGATTGAATGACTGTATTTACTTGATTCTTTAGATATCGAAAAATAAGTAAATAATATTATTTTAATTTCCCCTTTGCATTTTTCCAGCAAAAATCTTATTTTCTTTTTAAACAGAGCCCAGTACGTGATGTGCAGATTGTCTAGATGATTTGCAGATTATCTAGGTAATTTGAGAAATTAAACAATCTTTGGCAGGGCCGGTCGTAGTGGCCGTGCGGTTCTAGGCGCTACAGTCTGGAGCCGAACGACCGCTCCGGTCGCAGGTTCGAATCCTGCCTCGGGCATGGATGTGTGTGATGTCCTTAGAACTAATTAAACCTAACTAACCTAGGTTCTAGGCGACTAATGACCTCAGAATTTGTCGCATAGTGCTCAGAGCCATTTGTTTTCTTTGGCACGTTAACGAATCACCCTTGTTATTCTGCACATTACAGAAATAAGCTGCAAAACAGATTTCAGCGGTAATGTGTGAAGTAAGTCATGTTACTATGGTACGCAGCTTCAGTGATTTGGCAAATACTGTTGCCAAGTTGTCAGTCTAGTATTTCGCGCTTTATGGTTTAATGCTGAGTGAGTTCCATCCCGAATGTAAAAGCTCGGAATTGTTGTCTGCAAGTTTCATGTTTGTAATTTTGCAAACAGTCATAGTAATTTCTCTAGCAGTTACCAGTTAGCAGATTCACGTATTGATGTCCAATGTTTCGAAGGTTTTAGTAAATTCAAATTTAAATTAACTTGTGTTGTTCGCTTTACAGCGGTAGAAGATGTTTTTGCATTTTTTAAATTCGCTGAAGAGTACTGGTATATCTAATACTGCGTCACTGTTAGTTATAATAAACAACTTTTCGTCATGTTCCTGAAGGCCGTCAGAGGTATATGTCTGATACGCTCTTACCTGAGTTCCACGATAGTTGCTGGTAGTGGGTTGGGTTGGTTTTGGGGAAGGAGACCAGACAGCGAGGTCATCGGTCTCTTCAGATTAGGGAAGGATGGGGAAGGAAGTCGGCCGTGCCCTTTCAGAGGAACCATCCGGGCATTTGCCTGGAGTGATTTAGGGAAATCACGGAAAACCTAAATTAGGATGGCCAGACGCGGGATTGAACCGTCGTCCTCCCGAATGCGAGTCCAGTGTCTAACCACTGCGCCACCTCGCTCGGTCGGTAGTGGGGAGGTGGGCGATGTAATTTCTGGACAGCTTCATTATTGCTGGTCCAAACTGGTGGCACAATGGTGGCTGCCCCGGTTTGATTTTAATAAATTCACTTAAAATTACTTCCACGGAAATATTATCTCCAGAAATCAACTGAACAAGAAATATTGTAACCACTCGAAGGAAAATTCTGGATGGGATTTAGATGAAGTATTTATGCAAAAACAACAACATTTATATCAACAATCAAAGCTCCCAAACACACCTACTATGGAATCACAGTTACTAAAATGTCAAATTTTATAGTACTGAAGTTCACGTAATAGTTACGGATTCTGATAAACTGTCAGTTCTTATGCCATAGCCCTTCTACACTACACAGTCACAATACATCTTCCACCTCGCTGACGAATAAAAATCTCAAGACTTCAAACTCCGTAAACACAGTTGATTCACTTCTCCTGCTCACTAGATTTAAATCAGATTTCTGTTATCTACTCTAATCTTCAATCACGTCGTAGCTCTCACTGGCTCTTAATCAATTCCTTATGTATTCTCTTCTTCTCTTGAAATGTTCCTCAGGCACTTAGTTGTCGTGCTTCTTCTGTCTTCCAGTCTGCCACTATTCTTCTCTTGATACACGCCTACAGTGTCTAAATAATTTTTACATATGATGACAACAGTTTGTCGATCCATACCAGCACAATTCCATTATCTGGTCTCTGACAGCAACCTTCGTTAGTTTGCAAATTTCTCCAAAACCGCTTCACTTACATTTCTTCTTATAAAATATTTTTCTCCCCCTTACCAAACATCAGTTTCTAAACCTTCTCTCAGAATACTTTTTCTATTCTCATTACATAGACCGTTCCTCACTTAAAGTACTATCATATCTCTCACTATCTTTCCATTCTAAGTCGCTTTTGTTCATTTACTGACATGGATATTAATGTTATCCTGAAGTGCATTGTATTACTCGTATATTACATTAATCACAACATTTTGCAGTTGTATTACAGAGAAGTACAATCAATGAATACGTTTACAAAGACAAATTATACCATTCTCACACATATTTAATTTCATTATTTTTATAAAAATCAATAAAATACCAATCAACATTGGAGGCATAGATAATTAAGAACGCCGATAATACTGTTCGATTGACACATATTAGTTTCATGGGACAGAAATCTCTGTCACACTGGTTGGCCAGAACACAGATGTTGAGCGTGCCTGCCTTCACGCTCCCATGCTGTCCAACATTGGACCACTGACACATCTGTTGAGTGACTTCTTCCCCACTCCCTCCATTTGCACTGCCCTCCAGCTCCGTATTCAAGTTCTTTTTCTCCACTTCTAAGCGTCGCTTACACTGACCCATTGTGTATTGTGGTCGCTTTCACTCATGTGTGTAATCATGTGTGCGCACACGTGTGTGTTAGTGTATGCGTGTGTGTGGAATGGGGGATAGGTGAAAGATCGATAGGGGCTTTGTGTGTTTACTAGATATATCCTGCAGCATTTACACGAACGTAGCTAGCTCCTTTCTGTAAATAAAGTAATAACTTGAAAATGCCTATCTCTGAAATGGATCGATAGCCAGAATATGGCGCTGCGGTCGGCAACACTTATATCAGACAACAGGTGTCTGTCGCAGTTGTTAGATCGGTTACTGCTGCTGCAATGGCAGGTTATCAAGATTTAAATGATTTTGAAATTGTCCCATCGCTCGTGCGCCGACTATAGCACCAATCTTCAAGTTGGCGATAAAGTGGGTATTTTCCCGTACGACCATTTCACGAGTGTACCTTGAACATCAGGAAGCCGGGAGAACGTCAAATCTCTGACATCGCTGCGGCCGGGAAAAGATCCTGCAAGAACAGGACCAACGACGACTGAAGAGAATCGTTCAACGTGACGGAAGTGCAACCCTTCCGCAAATTGCTGCAGATTTGAATGCTGGGCCATCAACAAGAGTTAGTGTGCGAACCATTCAACGAAACAATATCGATACAGGCTTTCGGAGCCGAAGGCCCATTCGTGTATCCTTGATGAGGTACACGACACAAAGCTTTAGGCCTCTCCCGGGCCCGTAAACACTGACATTGGACTGTTGCTGAATGGAAGTATGTTGTCCTGTCGGACGAGTCTCGTTTCAAATTGTAGCATGCTGATGGACGTGTAGGGGTACTGAGACACTCATGAATCCATGGACCCTGCATGTCAGCAGGGGACTGTTCAATCTGGTGGAGGCTCTGTAATGGTGAGGGGCGTGTGCGGTTGGAGTGGTAGGGGACCTCTAATACGTCAATATACGACTCTGACAGGTGAAACTACGTAAGCATCCTGTCTGATCACTTGCATCCATTTATGTCCATTGTGCATTCCGGCTGACTTTGGCAATTCCAGCAGGACAATGCGACACCACATACGTCTAGAATTGCCTTGGAGTGGCTCGAGGAACAGTCTTCTGAGTTTAAACACTTCAGCTAGCCACGAGACTCCCCAGATATAAGTTTATTGAACATATCTGGGATGCCTTGCGACGTGCTGTTCAGAAGAGATTTCCACCCCCTCGTAATGTAACGGATTTATTGACAGCCCCACAGGATTCATGGTGACAATTCCCCCCAGCACTACTTCATTACTTCATACATTCGTCAAGTCTACGCCACGTCATGTTGCGGCATTTGTGCGTTCTCACGGGGGCCTACACGATGTTAGGCAGGTGTGCCAGTTTGAATGTTACCTTATACACTGAAGAGCCAAACAGTTTTTGGCTGCTTGTCTCCAGTTTCTGAGCTAAGAGGCCTTGAGGAAGACTGTTTCAGTGTCACTACAGACATTATAAATAACAGGAGACCAAGTCCATTATTGAAAAGCTACAGACGTAGTTCACTATGTGTGTGGAGCTGACCAGAAGGGTGCTGACAGCATGGCTTAACTGCTACGAAATAATAAGATAGTGATCATACACTTACTGGCGCCACTATTCCCAGGTAAATAATTATTTTTGCTCCTAGGCATGTTTCTTTCTCTTATGCTGTCACAAATAAAAAATCGAACCAAATGAAAGATTTCTGGATTATATTCTCTTTAGTAGTGCAGCATTATAATAGCTCCTTAAATAGTCTCGGAGAATCGTCAGTCTGAATGTATAGGATGAGAATTATATGCCAAGTAGGTGGATTAAGGACGGAAAGGCCCCACCATGATTTAATAACAAAATGCGGAAAATGTTGAGGAAGAAGAGACTGTTACATTCTAGGTTCAAAAGATCGCGCACATGACTACAGGCAAAAATTATTAGAAATTCGCGCTTCTGAAAAAAACCGATACGCAAAGTATGCAGTGACTGCCAGCGTCATACCTTAACAATAAATAGGTCTTGCCGAGAACCCGAGAAAATCTGGTGCTACGTAAATTCGCTAAGCGTTGCGAATGCTTCTATCCCGTCACTCATTGATCCAAATGAAGAGGCAATACAAGATAGTAAAGCGAAAACGTTTAAGAAATTGTTCGTGTAGAAGGATAGTGCAAGCATACCATATATTGGGCATCCCACAGACTCCCATATGGGCTACAGTAATAAGCATTCCCGATACAAAGAAGTAACTAATGGGAGTCGATAACGAATCAATGGCGATGTCTGGAAGAAATTGCTGTTACGTTATAGAAGGAGCATTTAGAGGCACTTACCCCTTCTTACTTTGTATTTATCGCAAATCTCTGACCCAGCAGAAAGTTCCAGACAAATGGAAGATAGCGCAGATGACTCCTGTATATAATAACAGAAAAGAGCTAATCCGCAAAATTACGTACCAATATCCTTAAAAGCTGTTTGCTGCAGAATTATCAGATTGAACGGAATAATTTTGCTTGAGACGGAAAACTTCTGTCCACGAATCACCACTGTCTTAGAAAGCATCGCTCTTGAGAAACTCCACTTTCCCTCCACTTGCACGATATCCTGTCAACCAAGTATGAATGGCAGCAGGCAATTCCTTATTCTTAGAATTTAGAATGCGTTTCACACGGCGTCCTTCTGCAGACTGACGACGAAGGTCCGAGCATACGGATGAGCTTCCCACATATGTGAGTGGCTCGAAGACTTTCTAAGTAATAGAACCCAGTACATTGTCCTCGGTGGTGAATATTCATCAGAGACAAGCGTATCATCATGAGTGTCTAAGGGATGCGCGACAGCACCATTTTTATTCCCTATATACACAAATGATCTGATGGAGAGCAATATGCAGCTGTTTGCTGAGGCTGCTGTGGAGAACGGTAAGGTGTCGTCGCTCAGTGACTGTAGGGAGATACAAGATAACTTAGAAAAAGTGCACAGTTTGTGCGATGAATGGAAGATGGCTCTAAATGTAGAGAAAGGTAAGTTAATACCGATGAGTAGAAAAAACAATCCTGTAACGTTCCAATACAGCATAATTAGCGTGCTGTTTGACACAGTCAAATCTATTAAATATCCAGGCGTAACGTTGAAAAGTGATTTGAAACGGGACTAGCACATAACTACAATAGTAGGGAATTTTCGGTTAATGGGAAGAATTTTACGAATGTGTGGTACATCTGCAAACGAAACTGCATACAGAACTCTACTGCTCGAGTGTGTGGAATCCTACCAGCTCGGATTAAAAGAAGACATAGAAGCAATTCAGAGGCGGGTTCTTACATTTGTTACTGGTACGTCGGTCAACAAGTGAGTATTATGGAGATGCTTTTTGAATTCAAATGGAAATCCCTGGAAGGATGACGACGTTCTTTTCTTCAAATACTATTGAGAAAATTTATAGAAACGGTATCTGAAGTTGACTGCAGAACCATTCTGCTGCAGCCAACATACATTTGGCATAATGACCACGAAGACAATGTAACAGAAATTACGTTTCGTGTGGAGGCATATAAGCAGTCGTTTCCACCTCGCTCTATTTGCAAGTGCAACAGGAAAGTAAAAAGCCATTTTTTGTACAAGTACCTTTCGCCATGCACAACAAGACGGCTTGCAGAGTATGTGTGTAGCTGTAAATGTAGTAGAGGAGCCAGGTAAAAGGAACAGTAAACATGACAGAAAGTGAACAACACAGTGATGTAAAACTGTGTATATGACAGAAACTGAACTTTAGAGCATTAATCCAACCATACAAACATGGTCGCTGATCAGGTTTAATAATGAGTGGACCTTTCAGTATTTGACCTTATGGTTCGCAGAAAGTTGTGCAATCGGCAATCATTATGTTGGCTCACGAATATGCGGTTGTGATCCTTAAAGGTAAGAAATATTTTCTTTTCTAGGGGAGTGCGGTGATTTACTAAGCTGAAAGTACTGTTGGTTAGGATTTGTTTTAGGACAATATTGGAGTTTGGCAATTAGTTTTTAATACAAATAGAGACATCAGTAAAATTGCTACTGATATCAGTTTTAATATTTAATAGTATACTTCCACACGTAACTTCATGTCTTAATGATAAGTGGCATAAACCAAAACATTTACCTGATGAAGAAAAGGTCACGATTACACTGGACGTGACTTGCATATCTCAGTAATACGCCTACTTCGAAGTTTCCTGTGAAATACCATATGATACTGTTAGTAATGTGATAAAGCTTGTTCTGACACACTTTTTATATCGAATTGATATGCTAATTAATTAAACCACCACTCCACCTCATGCCTCCCACAACCTTATGTAATTCTAAATGATTTATATCCCTCTGGGAGTTGATCCCCTGTGGGTTGAGTTTTGCTCTGGGGATAATTTGTCCTTCTGAGATAACTTCACCCCTCCCCCTCACCACGACCCCCACCCTCTGGCAAAAGGGACACATTTTTATCACCTCTCACCTGTTCAGTTACGAGCCTCTTTTCCTTCTCCTGGGAAATACCCTTGCCCTCCCCTCCGCCACTTCTCCCCTCCCATACTCCATTAGGAAAATTGCGGTAAAAATGTCTGTGCTGAGCTGCTGGAGAGGAAGGATGTAGGGTAGTGGCTTTATTTACGTTATTTATTTCTGAGGATGTTGGATTTTCCTACAGTTACCTCCACACTCCGCCGCCCCCAACTCCCAATTTCCGCCATCTCTCACAAAACTTTTTCTGATTGTGTGTGTATATGTTCGCCTCGAAATTTGAAAACCAACTGGTCTAGCCCACAATGCCGCCACAAGAGGGTGCTCGAAACTGTCCTAAGGCCACCTCAAACCGCCCCCACTTTCCCTCACCCCCCGGCCCCACTTGTGAATTGGTAGGAAAAAGAGTGGAGTGGAAGGTAGTGTCTTTATTTTTGGTGGGAAGTGTGTTCAATTGGTGAGGTGTTGCTGTTGAACAGAGTGGAGTTTAGTAACTGTATTACCTATAAGTATACAACTGAGGACTGCATATATAGTCTCCTACCTGAGGAATGGAAGGGGGTGATAATGGTCAAGCATAAGGGAAATAATTTTCAGCAAATAATGGTGATATTGCAAGATGGACTGGGGATGTCCTTAGGTTAGTTAGGTTTAAGTAGTTCTAAGTTCTAGGGGACTGATGACCACAGATGTTAAGTCCCATAGTGCTCAGAACCATTTGAACCATTTGATTGAATGGCAATTTCAAAAGACACAAACAGCTCTAGCATAGACGGTAGCCTCTATGAGCTGCGAAATACATCACACACATCCATGCCCGAGGCAGGATTCGAACCTGCGACCGTAGCTGTCACGCATTTCCGGACTGAGCGCCTAGAACCGCGAGACCACTGCGGCCGGCGCCATTCAATCCACAGGACAGGAGATAACTTTTTGGGGTTCCACTACCCAAGATTGAATGAGCCAGAGGTGCTCATCTTGGTGTATAGGACTCAAGTGAGAACATTTGAAATTTTGGTCTCGTTTCTGATCATATGTGTATGCATATGTTTACTACGCTGTGTGGTCTAGTCCATAATATCCCTCGAAATTATCAGGGAACTGTCCAACGATTGCTGCAACAAGAATTGCCTCCTACCAATCTACAACTGTACAGCTGCGGAGCAACTTGTAAAGAGACACATGGTGAGAGGAGACAGGAGCTCAAACTATCACTGAAGTGAAGGAAAAGTGGCCTTCTAATGACTGCAACAGTACAGCTGCTGAGAAACATGTACACAGATACATGGTAAGAAGGGATAGCACAGCAAACTATCACTGAAGTGTAGAAAGGAGAATGCACGCTATCACAAGTGATG
Organism: Schistocerca nitens; assembly: GCF_023898315.1. NCBI lineage: Eukaryota > Metazoa > Arthropoda > Insecta > Orthoptera > Acrididae > Schistocerca > Schistocerca nitens. The sequence goes on from NC_064615.1 coordinate 1,120,095,948, forward strand.
GAGAATATTTTTCATGACAATTTAGATGTGTAATTAGAGGAGTGAAACAATCAATGCTCGTAAACAATGGGTCATAATGCTACACGCACAACTACTGCAAAAACCGACGTGGAAAGTTCCCACGAGGAGAGAATGGCAGCAGCAGCAGCAGCAGCAGCAGCAAGGGTCTCCACCTCAATGTACAGATACAGGATATCCATCTTAGAATAAATCTTACATCCCCTCCTACATTGCCACTTCCTGTAGGTAGGGATACTGCTTTCCAGGGCCTGTGCTACACTGTCTGATGGTACACAGAGAGATCCATTAGCTCCCAATGATGTGCTGTTTCCGGTCTGCAGAAGTCAGTAACATATGGGCAAAAGACTCAGGAAAACGACGCTTCCTCCAAGCAGTTAAACTTATTTCTCGAAAAGACTGACCTCGCAGGAGTAATAACAAAACATCTGGTGTGATTCTTATGCTCCCTACAACGAATATTGCACCGTCAGACCTCACCTCACATCGTGTAAAATGTGTAGTCTTGTACTTTTAAAAACGAATGCTGTGATTGTGCAAATAGTGGATATAGTACAAAAACCAATGAAATCTCGAGCTAAGTTAGTGTAAACTTACTCTCCAGGTGTGTTTCCTACGCTTGCTACAACGAGTATTGTACCGACAGACTTCACCTCACATCATGTAAAGGTTGTATTTTCATGCTTTTGAAACCGATTCTGTGAGAGTGCAAACAACGGATATATTGCAACAAGCAATAAAATCTCCACCTAAATAAGTTTAAAATCACTCTCTAAGTGTGATTCTTATGCTTGATACAACAAATATTGTATCTATGGGCCTTACTTCACATCTTTTAAAGGGTGCAGTCTTATACTTCTAAACGAATACGGTGACAGCAACAGTGCAAATAGCGGAAACAATACCAAAATCAGTGAAATCTCCAGCTAAATAAGTGCAAACTTACGTTTGTGGTGTGAACGTATGGCTTGCTAAAGTGAATATTGACCCAAGAATATTTATCCAGCGTTGAATATACAACAAAATAAATAGTGCACACCATCCAAAAGTCATTAAACATGCATTCAGCAGGCAAATTCCATTCACTATAGTGAGCAATTCTGGTAGGACCAAACAACAGCTTGACAACCAATATCGAACATTCTAGGTTGGATGGAGGTGTTTTTCTTGAAAGTGGTACCAGCTTGTTTTAGGATGAGAGAAATATATTCCTCTTATAAGCGAGCAACTACACACATCAAAAAAGGTTTTGCACCACCCCGGTTCCCAGAACTCCTGAAGGTAGACGTTGACTGTGGATATTGTATCGCAGACACAATCCCCTTGACTGTTCAGAGATGTCACTAAACCTGCCCAAAGGTGTAAACAACCATGCATGAGCAGCGCCTATTAGACGGAGGAGGACTGACAACCGATCAGTTCCAGTCATACCATCAGGAAGGAGGTATACGGCTCGTGATGTTTGTAGTTCAGCCATGCCTAGACGGTCAATACAGCGGTTCGATCGCGTTCGAATTGTTATTTATTCCAGGAAGAGCTCTCAACAAGGGAAGTGTCCAAATGTCTCTGAGTGAACCAAAGTGATATTGTTCGGACATGGAAGAAATACACAGAGACAGGATCTGTCGATGATATGCCTCGCTCAGGCCGCCCAAGGTCTACTACTGCAGTGGATGACCGCTACCTACTGATTATGGCTCAGAGGAACGCTGAAAGCAACGCCACCATTTGCGTGCCGCCACAGGACGTCGTGTTACGACTCGAACTGTGCCCAATAGGCTGCAGGATGCGCAACTTCACTCCCGACGTCCATGGCGAGGTCCATTTTGCAACCACGACACCATGCAGTGCGGTACAGATGGGCCCAACAACATGCCGAATGGACCACTCAGGATTAGCATCACGTTCTCTTCACCGATGAGTGTCGCATATGCCTTCAACCATACAATCGTTGGAGACGTGTTTGGTGGCAACCTGGCCAGGTTAAACGCCTTAGACACACAGTCCAGCGAGTGCAGCAAGGTGGAGGTTCCCTCCTGTTTTGGGGTGGCATTATGTGGGGCTGACGTACGCCACTGGCGGCCACGGAAGGCGCCGTAACGGCTGTATGATACGTGAATGGCATCCCCCGTCCGATAGTGCGAACATATCAGCAGCATATTGATGTGACCGTCTTCATCGACGACAGTTCGCTCCCCCATCGTGCACATTTTGTGAATGACTTCTTTCAGGATAAAGACATCGCTCTACTAGAGTGGCCAGCATGTTTTCCATGCCTGGGATAGATTGGAAAGGGCAGTTTAAGGACGATGTAACCCACCAACCAGTCTGAGGGATCTACGCCGAATCGCCGTTGAGGAGTGGGACAATCTGGTGGGATGCCACGACGAATACGGGTATGCATCAATGCAAGAGGCGTGCTACTGGGTTTTAGAGGTACCGGTGTGTACAGCAATCTGGACCACCACCTCTGAAGGTCTCGGTGTATGGTGGTACAACATGCAATGTGTGATCTTCATGGGCGATAAAAAGGTCGGAAATGATGTTTATGTTGATCTCTATTTCAATTTTGTGTACAGATTCCGGATCTCTCGAATCCGAGGTGATGCAAAACTTTCGAAGTAAAGAAACACACAATAGCAACAACTTTGTTAGGAGACAAAAATAAAAACACCATCAACTGTCCTTATGATTTTATTTTATTTTGTCGCCACCAGTTTCGACGCTTCACTGCGTGATCTTCAGTCTGCTTTAATGCGGTACAGGTTGATACGATTCCATGCATAACCCATCAGTGGGCAGCATTACTGGATTCGCAGATAGTGTGTCAGCACTCCAACCATCAACTGTCAACTGACACGAGAACCATTCAAATACTAATAATAAAATAAAAAATAAAAACAACTACAGCCATCTTAATGCTTTTGTCACTATAGTAAACGGTCGTCGTCCCATAGACGTCCTGCTAAAAGGATGGACATAAAAAACTTGGTCAGATTGTGGGTGCATCTCAGCCTTGGTTTTACAGAAAGACGAAACACTGGAATAACATCACACAACTATAGAAAAACATAAAAGATCTGATTGGACAGACTGGCGATCGTGAAATGTGTGCTGTCTACTGACAGCAGGATTGCTGGAGAATCGTGGCCACGCCGCCCATATTGGCAGTCGTCCTCCCATCTCCAGCTGCTCATGGGTGATGGCAACAACAGTCTCTCCAACCTAACCATCAACTGATCAATTTACATAAGGGCATAACTGTCCAGCGCAAACACTCGCCATACTGAATCTTCTCAAATTTCCACACAAAAATTGGGGAATATGTACGACACACACACCCGCTTCTGCCGCCACTCAACCAGCATACCGGCTAGTTCGCTACACGGCAACCCAGGGGGCGCTGTAAATGCCTCCACCACTGCTTAATCCGAGCCAACCAGCTGGAATGTATCTTTGTACCCGCCAGCCATGTGAGGTGAAGCCATGGCTTCCGACCAGCTTTGTGACTACTCGTGCCACTGGCCACAGCACATTATGAGACAAGCAGGTGCGATCTGAAAGTATAGTTCTAACTGCAGTTCAACCCGTGACATAGACTCCCCAGTTTAAACAATCCACTTCACCCAATCTGAAATGGGGATGTTGTCCACACACCTCGAATTTCTCATGTAAAATATAGATTTATTCCATTTACAGCGGTTATTTTCGAAGACACAAGAAACGGATCCATACACACGTTTTCACGTCGCTTATCTGAGAAATAAAACCATCATGTGGATGTTGCTAGGACTGTATAAATTGGCATACTGCATTCGAATATTTGATGGGGGAAAAAACATCTCTAGGAAACACGACGTATTTCTCTCGGTAACCTGGTTCGCAGGAGAGCTTCTGTTAAGTTTGGAAGGTAGGAGACGAGGTACTGGCAGAAATAAAGCTGTGAGGACGGGGCGTGAGTCGTGCTTGGGTAGCTCAGATGGTAGAGCACTTGCCCGCGAAAGGCAAAGGTCCCGAGTTCTAGTCTCGGTCGGGCACACAGTTTTAATCTGCCAGGAAGTTTCATATCAGCGCACAGTCCGCTGCAGAGTGAAAATCTTATTCTGGAGTCGGTACTGAGTTTGCTTCTAGATAAATAACTAGCGCTATGCATATGCGTACTACTCATGTATATGAACTCTGCTCTAGACAGAATAAATTACCATGGTCAGTTCACTATCGAGCAACATGTGGAGGCAAGATATGAGCAATGTTGAGATTAAGTTCCGAATCTATCTCCCCCTGCTCTTGCAGTGGCTCTGAATGATGCATAGTGGCGTGAGTCTGTTACAGCAATGTAAATGATTCAGTGGGACGTGTTTTGAAGCTCTATGATATTCTAACTTAGTATTATGGAGATATGCTCCATTTCAGGAAAGGTGATGTAATTGTCACGAAACGCTATATTATCTGAAACATTACAGTGCCGTATTTCGCGCATAGTAACATCAGGTAACGTGTGTACAGGATTTTCACCTAGTGATGATGCTTTAGCGATGTGACAGCATGTGTGTGGTCTGATTTGCCTTGTATTCGAAAATAACCCATATAAATGAGAGAAATCTAGAGTCTGCACGATAAATTCTTAGTGTATGGACCACAGCATCCCCATCCCAGTTTGGGTAAAATGGATTTTTTAAACTGGGGTGTGTATGATAATGGTGGAATTGAAGTTGAAACTATAATTTCAGGCTGTGCCTGCTTGTCTCACAGTGTGCCATGGCGAGCAGCAGGAGCTGTCACAAGGCTTTGGCTGACCAGAAGCGCAGCTTAGCCTCATGCGACAAGCAGCTACGAGGAAAGACTTCGGCTACTCGGCTCTAGCTCGCAGCCGTGCGCCAAGTCCGAACGTCATCGCTCTGGGTGGCTGAACAGTGAACGAGCCAGTATGCCGGTTGAGCGGCGGCAGAAGCGGTCGTTTGTGTTGCGTATATCCTCCAATTTTTATATGGAAATTTGAGAAGATTCAATCTGACGAGTGTTTGCAATGGATGATTATTCCCCTCATTCAAATAGATCGATTGATGGCTGGACGGTCACGACCATTGTCTTTCTGGTCTGTGAGCACCTGGTAGAGCTGGAGATCGGCGCAGAACTGCCACCATGGATGGCTTGGCCGTGGCTCTCTGACAGACCTGCAGATTATATATTAATACCTTCAGCTGTTGACCGGCGTTGATATATATCAACGGGGACAGGTGAAAAAATGTGTGGCCTGACCGGGACTCGAACCCGGGACCTCCTGCTTAAATGGCAGACGTTCTATCCATCTGAGCCACCGAAGGCACAGAGGATAGTGCGCCTCCTGCGATTCCTACATTCTCACCTTGTACGTCCACACACTACATTCGTAGTGTCCCACCCCAACACACCTATTACTCGTGGAAGGCATTCTTACCAAGGCCCTTAAGAGTTCGGGTAATATGTGTGCATCCGCACGGAAGAGGAATGTCATGGCCGGTATTGCCAGAACTATATACTTACATGGATATGGTGTCTGTTCTTTCGGACATGTCAGTTTTAAAAGCAGAAGGCCACGCCCTTTACACGACATGAGGTGAGGTCTGTCAGTAAAGTATTCTCTGTAGCAAGCATAAATATTACACATGGAGAGTGAGTTTACAGTTATTTAGCCCGATTTTTCATTGATTTTAGTACATTACTCACAGTATCCGTTTCAAAAAGCATAAGACTACAACCTTTACACAATGTGAGGAGGTCGGTCAGTTCAATGTTTGTTGTAACAAGCATAGGAATCTCACCTGGAAAACCAGTTTATACTTCATTTGCTGGAGATTTCGTTGATTTTTAGTACTATATACATTATTTTCATTGTCACAGTATTCGTTTTTAAAAGTGTAAGACTACACTCATTACACTATGTGAGGTATGGCCTGTCACCATAATATTCGTTGTGAGAGGCATATCTCACCTGGAGAAAACATCGTGGTAACACCTTATGCAGCAAAAGAGTTTTCGTGTTTAATCAGTCACTTTTTTAATAAGTGAGCTGACATTACAGCAGCTGAGCTGCTAAGGACGTCAACGCTTTAGGCAGACACCCAGTTTCTTTACTCCAATAAGAGCAAGTGAACTGTGTAAAATTTCTCCACCATCTATCCCTCCGCCACCTTAACAGAATGAATCTCATCCTTCCACAATAAACAAGAATACACGCACGCATGACGCACACATGCACGCGCACACACACACACACACACACACACACACACACACACACACACACACAGCGCTTATTCGGTACAGTGCAGCGTCTCAAATCTCCACCAGACAACCTTTGGAAACTCTAGCTGAAAAAGTAGAATAAGTGGGAGTAATGATGAACACCAGCAGCAGTGGAAACTAGTGACTGCAGGACTGCTCTCCACCTGTCGGGCAGACTGGCTTACAGTGAGCTGAGTATTGTAAGGATCTTTGTGTGTCTCATTTCCATGGGAAGTATTATTTCAACGTTTTCGCTGCACGAGCCTGATTTTACTTAGCCGAGTACAACTTTCAGACAGTGACGACATATCCAGAAAGTTTGGAAGCACACTGCTGTTGACCGTTCACTTCATCAGCCACGATGGATAGTGAGGTATTTCGCTGTTGTTCCAAGGTGGTCAGTCTTTCTGAGAAATACTTTTTCTGGGAATGTCCTTTCTTGAGACTTTTGTCGATGTTTAACTGGTTTCTGCAGGCTGGAAGCAGTATATCACTGCCAGGAGATAGATCTCTATGTGTACCATCAACACAGGCTAGAAAAAGCCTGAAAAACCGGTATCCCTATCTGTGGGAGGAATGAAGGTAGTAGGGCTTGTAAGACTGGAAACAGACTAACCAGCTCAGAATCACACATCGAGGTCAATACAGGTGAAGCTGCCGGTGTTGTCTCCCGGTGAGACCTTATGGGGTCAGTGTTTGAGATAGTTGTGATATTACAATGATTTTCTCAGTCCGTGTGTTCCATTATGACACATTGTCATTAAAAATCCCACCACTTGTAAACAGTTTCGATGTGTAATTAGAGCAGTGATTCCCTCAGTTGTGGTAGTATGCTTTGGCTTTCCTACACTTCAGTACCAGTATGCTGCCCTATCCCTTCTTACCATGTATATGCATACATATTTCTCAGCACCAATGCACTTGTAGATCGGTAGGAGGCAATTCTTCCAGTAGTGGCTGTGGAGCAGTTCCCCACCAATTTTGGGTGGAATTTGGTGCAAAACTCGTTCCAAGCGTCCTGAGTTGAGTGCTATCCACCAAGGCGAGCATCTCTGGTTCATTCAGTCTGGGATACCATCCCACATCAAAAAAGATGAACAGTTCCAGCACAGGCAATAGTCTCCATGATTTCTGAAATGTATCCTCAACCCAGCCCGCTATTTCACCATTATTTGCAGACAACCATTCCCCTTACGCTCGTTCATTATCACTTCCTTCCTCCCTCATGTAGGTGGCTATGCATGCAGTCCTCAGTTGTTGGTCTACAGGTAATACTAAACTCCTCCCTGTCCAACACCAACGTTTCATCAGTTGAACACATTTCCCACCAAAAATAAAGATAGTACCTACCACTCCAGCTTCTTACCCACCAATTCATAACAACGGCCTGATTGGCTAATTTCGAAGCTAATTTGCTCGGAAATGGAGCAACGTTTCAAGTTTTATTTCTTAACAATTATGTCTCTGCACAGACTACTCTGCAACACCATTACAAGCTTTTCACTCTGTTTCTGACCACACTGCATGAGATCGCTGCGCAGTACGCCTTTCTTTTCTTAAACAGCTTTTTGCTCGTTTTAAATGCACTGAGAAGGTATTATAATTTATTTGGTTGGATGCAATTGCTCATATTTCTCTTCGCTTTCAAGTAACATTTTTCTGGTCTCTCAGTTTCACTTGAGAAACATTACACCACTAACAATTATTATCAGCAGTATTATGTATCAAACGTTTCACTCATATCTTAATGATAATCTTCCTTGTTACCTTTGTTGTGTATACGTTAAAGATTTCTTATGAGTACCATATAGTGTCTGGTAGATACGTACAAACTATTGGTTACATAAACAGTACAGTCGTGGAGGGACTGTAGTGGAATCATAACAGACTTTTTTTTAACTGCCACTATATAGACCAAGTGAAGACAAACAACGGCCTTCCGTCCCGTCATTTCCGTTTACGAATTTTCCTGCCGTAAAGTTTCAATCGTGCTAACAGAATTTATTTCAATGCTCATAGTTTTGTTTCGATTCGCAGCTTCGTGCTGGCGACACATCGGAATTGTTTGTCTTGGATCCGCACAGGGTAGAAACAGAAGCAAAACTGAACACGAGAGAACCAAATGACGCGTGCATCCATCGTCATAAAGGAAGTAGGTGGGAAGGGAAAGCGGTTTTCAACCGACTATATTCGTCGGAAGATCGACCAAAGTGCTGCATCGACAAAATAATTTACCATTCTTAACATTTTCGTTGAAACTCCATTTCCGATCTGGTTCATTTAGCAAACGGAAATAAAAATATGCTGATGTAGCCTGTAGATGAAACTTATCAGTGTTAAGTTAATTAGGTTCATAATGGAAGCTGCAGGTGATTTTACCGCACAAACAGTTTTACTTACGCTTCTGCTCTTTGCTGTTTTGTTCAATCCATTATGCTATCGATTTCGAGGTTATGTCCCTAACATATTCAGAATTCCGCAGCTTGCATGCGGAATATCACATCCATTTCTTACCGAGCGAGCATTCGGTAGGACGACTGTTCGTACCCGCATCCAGCCATCCTGATTTAGGTTTCCCGTGATTTCTCTAAACCACCTCAGGCAAATACCGATTTACAGCCTTCCCCAATCAGAGCTTGTGCTCTGACTCTGATGATCAACTTGACGGACCGTTTAGCACTAATCTCTTCCTCCCCCTCCTCCTCCTCCTCCTCCTCCTCTTTCACCTTGATCGAGTCTACTGATTAACATTAATTGTAACCGTTTACTTCATAGTATTGGTATTTACCGTCACTTTGCACTGCTCCTGACAATACGAGCACAGCTTTTGTGCCTTTTGACTAACGAAACAGCGCAGGTTGACCCGTAATGAATGAGCTCACTTTTCCACGGCTTCAGTAGACTTACTGATACACGGCTGCAGAGTGGTAGCAAGTAAATGTTTATCAAACGATTACGGATAAGGTGAGTAAGTATGTTTCCCGGGACCTGGGTACAAGATGCATATCTGGCAGAAGCCGGAATAGGCGGTCATATGGCACCTAAATCTACAATACCATACATACAAGAACGAAGGACATAGGTGTAAGGAAAATTGACGGAGTATTCGATGCCGCACTGCGTAAACAAACTGTCGACCATATAAAATTGATTAGGCAACAGATATCTCGAACAGCCACGGAACAGTGAGTTGTAGATTTGGCTATTACAAACATAAAATAAATGAATGTCATTAATTTCCAAAAATGAAATGACAGTGCTCCTGAAACTGTGGCGCAGCAGCGTGAAGGTTACGACGCGCGGGCACCTGGACACATACTGGCTACAGATCAGCCCGACCTTGCTATCAGTTATACTGAATGGGGCGATATTGAACGCTGCCTCTTTCGAAGAATTATTCTGTATGTGTTTCCCGGTTCGAATTTTCAGAAAGGACAAACGAGCGCTAATAGCTTTTACTCTCGTAAAGATTCATGTGGAAAATATCAAAGTTAAGCTACTTTTAGCATTCGGATATACTGCAGTTAGTTTGTGTTGTCAAGACAACCAGAAATGCTTAAGCATATTACTAAACAGTCAGGCGCGCAATAGCGTTAAGCATATATCTGGTTCGCGTAACGTAACTATGAAAATATTCCACTTTTCAGTATCGACTTTGTTTTGGAAAAGGTGGGAATAGTTAAAACTTATTCAATGAAAAACTCATAATCATGAGAACAAATTAATCACGTCTTTCCAATATTTTTTGGTTGCGTGTTATTTAATCCTGTATCTCTCCTTTGTAACTGATTATGATCTTGGTTCAGTTCTGATAACCAGTTTCAAGCATATACACTGCCAAACAAATATTATCCACAGCAGGTTTTTTATTTTCACAATGTTTATCTTCTCCGCTGGTTTACTGATAATTCTTCAATATATATATATATATATATATATATATATATATATATATATACATATATATAGTACATATTTCCATCAGACGAGTGACTTCAGTGCAATACTGAGATGAACTATACAGAATTACAATAGTAACAATTCCTTTTCCGTATTAACAGTGTTATAAGTTATTCTGTGTCGAATCTGCTGGCCCAACGACGTCGCCCTCTGGCGAGGCATGCGTGTCGGCTCGGCGCGTGCAGCGACCAACTTCCGCAGCTGCGTTATCGTGCTCGTACCAGTCCGCCGTCGCTGATCAGCGTCCTCGAACACATGGAACATAAAAACACAGAAAACACTACACACAGTACAGTTTTTACATAATTTACATTGATCACTTTATGAATATTAACCACGAAATTTGTTGACTACATGCTACTTCATATTCTTACGGCATGACCATACATCGAACAATGTTCTTGAAGGAAGACAGTGCTTATCGGCAAAAAATGTGCGATACACACTCAAGAACACCACGTCAACATGGAGAGTGGATCACTGGAAAACAAGAGGAGGAGTAAGTGGTAGCAGCCGACATGAAGAAATTTAAACATTTTTAGGACATAGTAAGGATGAAATGAGAAGGTAATGGGAACACAAGTGTGAAAAAGCGAACGTACCATAGTTGTAAGAAAAGGCTAGGATCAATGGCGCCTCTTCTTGAACTGATGACACTGAATCTTCAAATTACTTCAATGATTGGCACTCCTTTTTAGAACTACGTGAAGTACTATGCTATATCTGGTGACAGTGACAATGTTTTTCCTATACAATTAAATTATTGCAACAACTGAAAGCTATTGAAACGGGTTCACTTCAATTTTGAACAGAACGAATGAAATACAAACGATGTAATAGAGATTAAGGTGAATGGCATTCATTCTCCTTGGCAGCGCTATATACGTTTTAAGCTGCACAGTAAAGGAAAGCAGGGCGTAAAAAGTTTTGGAAAACCTTCTCACCGAGAGTCACTTAACGCGAATGAATCTTACATCAACGTGAATGAATCGTTAAAAATCTAGTCCACGTATGTGAACAGAGATGCGAAAGAATGATTAGACAAGCATTTTAATAAAATATTTAACAACAGATTGGAATAAAGTCTCAAGCTTTGACTGATTCTTGCCCATTCAAATCGTAGGTGTTCCTGATGCTCGTAACTTCGTTGCCAGACTTGAACTGACGTAAAACTTTGATGCGAGATCAGAGCAGAATAATTCTCTCTATTCGTTACCGTAATAAAGCTGCAGCAAAATATTCTCATAACCTTTACATTTCTTAGGAAACCCTTCTATGTGGTCCTTACTAGTTTGACCAGACCAGACGACTGCAGACCACTGTCTGCTTACAATCAGGCCACAGGCTTAGTCTTCAATAGCGATAGGAAACTCCTGCAGTACCGAAGAAGAACTAGCACAAGAACTCATAAATGCGGTAATTTTAACTTAACTTCACAAACTAATCTCAGAGCGAAACACACTGCCTGACAATATAAGTGAAGTATACAAGAGGGGAGGAGAAAAACGAAATTACACTCCACAGGTTGGGAGGATACGTAATGTTCCTTCAGTGATTACAAAGTCGAGTAAAATTTACTCAGAACTTGGCAGTACGAGCCCATTTACCAGTATGACGGCCGGCCGGGGTGGCCCAGGGGTTCTACGCGCTACAATCTGGCACCGCATGACCGCTACGGTCGCAGGTTCGAATCCTGCCTGGGTCATGGATGAGTGTGATGTCCTTAGGTTAGTTAGGGTTAAGTAGTTCTAAGTTCTAGGGGACTGATGACGTCAGAAGTTAAGTCCCATAGTACTCAGAGCATTTTGAACCAGTATGCGCTAGTTCGGGTGGGAATTGTTCCATAATGCCGCTGTAGCCTCTCCTGAAGCACGCTGGCCCACAATTGTTACACCTGCTTCTCGATACCTTTCATACTGGCACTGGGACGGAGTTAACATCAGAACCGGGACACACATGTTGTGTAAGGGACAGGGACACATCTCGGGACCCTGATGGCCACGGGAATACCTCAGCTTCACGCAGACAGTTCGTAGAGAAAGGTGCCACATGTGGAGCAGCATTTTCCTGTTCGAAATTGGCACCACGGTACTGTCGCATGAGGTGTAACACTTGAGTACGCAGAATGCCCATGATGTACCGTCGTGCTGTCGGACTCCAGGTAAAACAGCGGTCTGCCTCATCAGAGCATTCGAATAATGGAACCTCTCCCAAGGTCGCAGCCTGTTCGCCGATGATAGTCATGCGGAGCAGTGTAGAACTGAATTTCATTGCTGAACACAGTGGTACATTATTCATCAGCAGTGCACGCTTCCTGGGCACGGCAGAACTTCAAAAGCAGCTGTTCATGTAGTGGTGAGTAGGGAACGATCTTATCAAATCCAGCATCGTGTTACGCTTTGGTGTCAGGCTGCCCCGTTGGGATCCTTGGTGTCTCCACTCCCTCTCACTCAGGACATCAAAGGGAATTAAATTTCATTTACTTTACGACTAGGGTCACATAATTTGTCAACAGATTACCGGTTTCGGTCTATAATGGCCATCTTCAGATCTGCCGCAAAATATGGGCTTAAAACAATAAATAGGCCATAATGAAAAGTACTACTGATGTACGTTTGCATTTGTGCGCTTTACGTATGAAGAGGCATACCTGTTTTGTGAAAACAATGACCTAATGTCCTGCGGCCATAGTGGCATCTTCAAATGTTAAATGCAAAAGTTCATCATATGTCATTTATGTTAGCACCAGATTGGAGACGATTACACATACAGTGTGCAAATTTCTATACCACACCTGGGGAGGTGATCTGGTTTAGTGTTAGGAGGACCTATGGAGCTCTCTCGTTCGCGACATGGTCGTCATGATCACAGGTGGAGTTGGTGCACTTCACTGACTCGTTCGACATGAGAATGCTGGGGAGAGTTGCTCCGTAGGCATTGGTGGTAACATCAAAGACTGGTACATACCTACATGAGGATGAGCTTGCCGTTATTACTGCACGTGGGAAATCTCTCGGCCAGAACTGATACGGCAGCAATCTTAGGGACCAGCCGGTAGAGCACTCTGCCGCAACGTCTTCATCGGTCTGTGTGTAGTGTGATCACAAGCCTCGACACTCTCGACTACACTGCAACACGTCGGAGTCTGGGGGGAGGGCTACCCTGCAGGCTACATGATTTTCACTGCTCATCTCTCTAGAGGCGTATGTATTAGCGATGTGCTACACACATATCATGATAAAATTCTGATGTTTCAAATCAAAGATTCGGCATGTCACATTAGCTAGTATTGCAATGTAGATTTTTTATACAATATCTTTGGTTAGAATTCTCTATTATGTCCCAATTTCTATGTCTTCGTTTCTAACAATATGCTGTCACCTACTACTAATGGAGCAGTGGCTTAGCGATGATACATAATCGGTACCGTGCTGAGGGCATCATGTTTTCTGAATGATGCAATGTGATGTGCCACAACGAGACATTGTGATGCGGCGTTATGACACGATGTGACGTTATGTTCACTTGCTGTTGATACATAGCCCCCGTAACTAGGTACAATGCATAAAAGTGGGAATGAGAGTACTTACCTATCCGTCTCTGCTAGTGCCTGTAATGACGGAACATTAAACTATTAAGAACAAACGGCCCATATTATCACTTGACTCAAAACGAATATATCTGCAGCTCAACTTCATGATGTCATTTGTGCCGGAATTCCTAATGCTGAATAAGATCCATTGCTGTTCGATATTGTGATGAACATGGTGCATGGACCGTGCAAAGCAATTTATCCACCGTCTCCTTGCATGGTACATAACAAACGCACGAAAAAGTATCCCAGACACTTAGTTCACGAAATACGCATTGGTGAAGCCGAAAACCACAAGATGGGACTCATAACGATCAGAATGAGAAATGTTGACGCTGTAATGGACAACAGATGGATTGTGACATATTGTCCTTTATTACTGGAAACGTTTGATACATCAACGTCGACTACTGTCATTCCGTCAAATCGATCAAATACATATGGAAATACGTCAAGAAACGCTGCGATATGGCATGATGCACACAACGATGAAGTGAGTCAATTTCAAACAGGTCGATGTGTCAGCAGCAATGAGGCTGTTTGGCGTGTTTCGAGTTTCCCAATTCACAGCCGCCATACCAATGTTGTTCGTGCTAGCTGTCACTCGCGGCCAGTCCGAACATTTCTCACAATGATTTTGACCACATGTTCAGCATCCAACCCGAAATGTTTGTGGGAAAATGTCAGAGAGAATTTGAGCGAAGACATTTTGCACCGTGTTCCTACCATTAGCAATCGCAATTGCATCGATTTTTCGGACAATGTTTTCAATCAAGCTCTGGTCTAAATCGAGCACATATGGTTAATCATGAACAACAAAGAACTCATTCAACTTGCCATGATTCCTCTAGAACGTTCCGCACTTGATCTTTGTGATAACGATTTAGTGAGACAACAGCAGTACAATGCCAATGATTTGCGTTCATTTGCTGAAGCAAACGAACAACTTTCCCTTGCAGAACAAAAACTGGCATACGACACAACTATAAATGCCGTTTCAAATGACAGAGGAGGTCTGCTCTTCTCCGATGCGCCTGGCGGCACTGGAAAAACGTTTATTAGTTTGCTATTGGCTCCGATTCGATCTCAATATGGAATTGCTTTGGTTCTTCCTTCATCGCTTATTGTGGCTGCATTATTAGATGATAGACGAACAGCGCATTCGGCGCTCAAATCGCCGTTGAATATGCATTTCTCGGAAGTTCCAACATAATTCATAGCCTGAGTTATGAAAGCTTGCAAGGTAATTGTCTGGGACGCATGCACCATGTCTCATAACAAATCTCTTTAAGTGTTTGATCGAATGCTCAAAGATTTAGGATTAAATGCCCAACCGTTCGGTGGCGCTCTCATTTTATTATCTGTCGACTTTAAACAAACTCTTCCAGTGATACCTACATCAACGCCAGCCGATGCGCTCAGTGCTTGCCTCAAAGCATCGCATCTTTGGACACATGTGCGTAAACTCACACTGAAGACGAATATGAGCGTACATTTTCAGCGCGATGCGTCAGCAACCACATTTTCGAAACAGCTATTGAACGCTGGTGAAGTAAAAATGCTACCGCAAAATTTCATTTCCATTTCAGTGCTGCGTCACTGTACCATCCATGGAACAACTCATTCAGAAAACTTTTCCACAAATTGTCACCAATTATAAGAATCGTACATGGATTTGTGAACGTGTTATTTTGGCAGCAAAAAACACTGACGTCAGTGCAATCAAGCACACAATTCAAGAACAAATCTCAGGCTATTCTGCTGCCTACAAGTCGACTGACAACGGACGAAGATGTTAATTATCCAATCGAGTTTTAAAATTCGTTTCATCTTCCTTCTGTGACACCGTATAAATTGCCACTCAAAGTCGGCGTACCAATGATTCTCTTGCGGAACATTAATCCACGCCGACTGTGTACTGGAGCAAGACTCGCCGTCAAGAAACCGATGCCGAATGTCATCGAGGCAATTATTCTTAATGGAAAGTCGGATGGAGAAGATGTGCTCATTTCACGCTTTCCCATCATTAACACCGTTCGGTAAATGTACACATTATCGACAATAAAATAAATATTATTCTTTCTATCATCCCTAATTGAACAAGATCACTTTTAAATTTCAAGCGGTATTTCCACAATTATTTCTCCTGCAGCAGCAACGCGCCGGGTATCAGGTAGTAACTATTAAATCTGTTTACTTTAGAATATCATTTAGTTGCAATTAAATAGCGTTCTGTCGCGTACTTTTTTAACGTCGCAGAATTATATCGCTGGCTATTCACATCTTGCAACATACCGAAACACGAATTACATACGTACGAAATTCAGTTCCTTTACAGCAATGCTCTTTGAAAAAGCGAGCCTGGTATTTTTACTGCAATATAGATACGACTATCCAATGTTAATTATACTGGTTTAGAGAGTATAAATCTTTGCACTACCGTCTCGATGATCGTAACTACACGTCAAGAACAAAATGTTTCGTAATGTTAACTTTTCGTAATAAGATTCCCTTACCGTATAAGTCAAAATATTTCGGAGCATTTCCTTGAAAAGGTATATATAGTATCACCTTTTAAACTTTCATGAGGACTTTATTGTTTGTATAGTAGACGGAGATATTTGAAGTTTTTCATTGATTAAGAAAATTAATTTGCTGACTATGAAGTAATTCTTTTTCAGACTCAAGGGAATTAATGGCATCACCTGCACGTGGGCATTGATTTAAATCAATGGGGAAAGTTGAAAATTTGTGACAGACATTGATTCGAACCCGGGTCTCCCATTTACCAGGCAGAAGCGCTGACTACTGCACCAGGACACAGGATAGTCCGTGCAGTAGCGACGACCACCATCACGCCACCCGTCGCACCTAAATGCTCAACTCTCCCACACGCCACTGATGTGGCACCCCTTGCTTGTTATCCTCATTACCAGCGGCATTTCGCCGATTCCCGCAAGAGATCGATGGCGGTGTGCATCTGCGCCGAAGTGCTCAATTGGTTGCCGTCACTTTGTTGTTTTGCACACGCCTGAAAGAACAGACAGCACGTACATAATTAGACACCACATATGTAATTCTTTTTCTTAAAATTGTTTATTTTATTTAAATGTTTTTCTTTCTTTCTTTATTTCTCTGTTCAAATGTGTGTGAAATTTTATGAGACATAACTGCTAAGGTCATCAGTCCCTAAGCTTACACTCTACTTAACCTAAATTATACTAAGGACAAACACAAACACACCCAAGCCCGAGGGAGGACTCGAACCTCAGCCGGGACCAGCTGCACTTTATTTCTTTCTGTCTTTCCTTTAGCAATCAATAGGTGAGATTCTGTTTATTGATATGTAGGAAGACTTTCTTTTTCACTATGAACACAACAATACTTATTTGCTCTTTTATAGCACAGTTGATTGTCATTATGTTACGAGGGCAGGCAACTCCTTACTGAGCAAACCGGATACTGAAAAAAATGAATCAAGCATAAACCACTGAGACCAACGCTACTTGAGCTCTGGTATTTAAACAACGTGAGCTACCGAGCTGCTCCAGGTGCTGGACTGATATACTACGTGAACTAAAGGTGCTATATTGACAGGCTGTAATCTGCAACAAATCGTTAGCACACTAGCACAAATTCGGCCACCAACTTCCGACTGCCTGCACTAATATATGCTCTTTGTTCGATTCAAGACTAAACTGATATCAGCTCCAGCGCAAACGGTATTAAGCTGCACTCGAGTCAAAACGACACTCGCAACTACTTTTCCATGCAAATGAGCAGCGTTTCCTCCATCGTTAACAACAGAGTAATAATAATAATTATTATTATTACTGTTCGCCGCTGGTCGCTGGTGCTGGGGTGGACAGCTGCAGTCCTAGCTATTGCTTTGCCGCCAACCGCCTCCTCGCTGCTACACCTCTGCATTACATTTGTCTCCGTTGCTACAACACTAAAAAAGAATAAAAACCAAACACGCAGCATAGTTCTTTACAGACAACACATTCATTGGACTAACTGTTGACACCTCAACCGCACTGACATTCATCTGTAGGTAAGGTGAATTAAATTTGCGCTAGAAAATTTGGACCCTTCCCAATTCTTTTATAAAAACGAATGTTTTAGTGACTTTTTAACCGTTTTAAGGGCCAGGGCCAATAGTTCCTTGTTAAGACTCATTTGAAAATGAGTTTTTAAGTTATTAATTGTTTGATGGCCACACTCATTGTTTGAATATATTAAAGATCCAACTGAATCGTTTGTTCAAGTACGAATGTGTGCGAAATTTTTAGCCTTGCTTGTCTGACAAAATAAAATCTTAAATAAAATGCTTGGTTGCTAACTGCTGAAGGATCCCCTGCATCCACGCTTACCTGCTCCCTAATTAACTACCACCATTCAAAATGTTGCAGAGAGTAGTTGTCGCTAGATAAATGAGTATCTTGGTACCGAGTAATTAGTATCTTGTAGGCCTGGTAGATATAAGAATTTATCGTGTTGTATGCTTGTTAATACTGTACTTGTCACTGCAGCTTACTGGGTTTTTGCAGTATTCTCTTATTATAGGAGTAAGAAGCGTTTTGGAGCTGATGCATCTGAGTGAAGCATTTGTTGCAAACCGGGCAAGGGTAATGTGGCTGAGTTGCGTCATTAGATGTGGGAGATTTTGGACAGGCCATTAACCACCAGGTCACAAACAGTCTGGGAGGTGAGCACCGCATGCAGTGCAACTCTTTCTTACCTCAGTGTGGTTCAAAAATGTATTGCTTTATTGGAAGCTACCTCCCGTTCGAGGGTACAAATGTTGCTTTTTCATGCTCGGTAGACCATGTTGCTAACAGGGTTAGTGATGTCCGTTTACGTAACAAGAAGCCTAAGCCTACATCCGACGTACAAGCCTTGGACGACGATAATCTTTTCATTCAACAATGTTTTTCGTTCCTTAAATGGCAGGAGGGGAGTGAAGTAGGTGAAGACAAAGCTATACACAACTTGGAGAAGTTAAGTAAGTAAACTTCAAAACCCTCTCCCTTCTCTTGTCCAAAATATGCTACAGTATGGAGTCTAGATGAAAACAGTTGTTGAAATTACCCAAAGAACAAGTGGCTGTAGTCAGGGCCATGATATCGGGTTTGAGTGGAACCATAAATTCGATCGCTATGAATTTCCACATCTCAAAAATGGAATGATTAAACTAGAACAATTGATTACATATTCTCTGAGGACTCCATATCGTGGTCTAAAGAGGACTGCCTCATTCATGACGACAGGTCAACAACTCTTGCAATACAAATATTATTAAATGTATTATGTACGGAACACGAAGAACTAGTAAATGTGGTAATTCACGCCCAAAAGGGCGTTTTTGCCCCTCAAGTTGTATATCCAGTTCAAACTGTCAAATGTCCAAGACTAATTCAAAATGAATCAACAGAAGGAAAGTTTCCAATACCGCTAACAGAAGAACATATTGGTTACATATTGTTAAAGATTATGGATCTTGACTTATTTGTAACCAATGAACTATTAGGATGTGTAATTATTATACAACTAACTGAAGAGATTTCAGTTTGTATATAACATGTTACAGTTAGCAAGTAAACTCACTCCTGGTAGACCAATATGCTTACATACAAAGAGAAAAAGAATATTTGTTGATAGATAGCTCTAAGAAACTGTACGTTCAACCATCACGTGATCAATTAAACTTTAAAGAAATGGACAAACGAAGAAATATATGTAAAAAACAACTTGGGTTAATTTCAGTGCGTAAAAAGAAGGACTGTCAAGTAAAATTAGTATGTGACACGTATGTAGAAATTATGCCAAGAAAATTGTCTCATTATAATGAAGTTTATGGAATAGTTTAAGTACTAGTGAGCGGTTGTAGGTAATAATTAAGGAGGAAGACATGACCGTTTTGTGCAACACGTACCCATCTAAGGATATTAAATTAAATGGCATAGGAACAACCAAATTTAGGAAAAACTGTAAAGTACACATATCACACCTTATATTCAATCAGACAAAGTGATAGAGATGATTTACACGAGGGGAGGTGTAATACAAAATGTACAAATGAACTTAGATTGCTGTGACGAAAAATCAATGCTTTAAGTATACAATATGAATTACATCACCACCAACTTAGACGACTTACGAATAGTGGATAAGCGATAGGAAGAGGTTGATAAATTCATAGATAAAGAACATCTTGAATTAGAACTGGAAAAGGAGGTCCAAACTTACTCCATTGTTACATAAGTTAAATTATTTTTTTTATTGTATTGCTATACCGCGCAATTGCTATAAGTGTTTGTACAATAAACTGCTTCTGAGCCTGTAGATGGGAACTGCCATTGGACTATTTGTGTAAATGCGACTGTAGTCCAACCACCTGAATCAAAAGAAATACCCTTACGCTCAGTAGACACAGACGAGGAAATGGTAATATATGAAAGACATCTGAGCAAAAAGATTGACAGAGTGGTAATAACGAATAGACGTTAAGATATAAAAAGTCTTCAGGGGTTTCCCTTCGAATGACGTAGCACAATTTCCGACAAGTGGAATTTGCACAGCGTCATTCGGCGGCAAACCCGTGAAGACATTTTACAATATATCTGCCTGTAAAGCTTGAAGAATCAGACGTTAAGATGTTTTCCTTCAGGTGTAGTATAAGAGAAAATTTACGTTAAAACTTTGTAACTATAGTTTAAATGTTTTAGCAGCACTTTAGGTAGTGTACATTGATGTACTTTTGGGGGGAGGCGCTGGGATCTAAAAAAATTTCTTAACGTGTCAGATCGTAACGAGAATAGTACGCATGGTTCCATGGTCAGGACAATCTGCCAATGTGACAGATGGAAAACAAACCAGGTATCGGGTGAAGATAACGTTTCCCGAAGGAAGGTTGGTCAGAAGCGCAGTAAGCATTACGTTTGACACATCGCGAAAGGCGCCGGAGGACAAGGTCAGTGCAATAAGAGAAAGGGTTTCGACGCCCCTGATGGAAGAAACTCGCATGGAATTTAAGAGGATGATCAAACATTAAGGTGATCACCTGTCGTGGCATGTGGCAAGGGAATGTTCCAGACAGATACTGAAGAGGGCTGTGTGCATCCAGAATGGATTAAGAAGAAGAAGAAGAAGAAAAGAAAAGGTTAGCCTGCGGCAGATGAGGGAGTCAGCGGTCAGTTTCAGTGTGGAGTATCCAGAGGAGAGTGACGCTCCGCTGCAGCATCTGGTGGAGCACCAGGCACTTCAGCTACGAGAATACTGTGACAGGCTGTGGTGGACTCGCAGCAGCTGCAAGCTAAGTAGCGTTTTACAGCATTCATTGACATAGTGCTGAAGAGGGACTGCCTGTCTCTGTCTCAAGAAGTTAGGAGTTCCAGAGAATACCAGGAACAGGTTGCTGCCTGGTACTCGTCTCTTGTACGGTAGGCCAAGCTGCCCTTGAGTACTAGTGAATTACTGCAGAGTGCTGATGACTACGAATTGGCTTGGAACTTAACAGCGCTTTTCCAAAACCATACACACACGAGAAGGTAAGAGAAATATTCGGGGAACGAAACTGGAAATCCTTCGAAGAAATAAGAATCTGTTCTTTCAGAATTTTGCTGAATTAATTTAGAGAACCCGTGCTCTGCGACCATTGTGCTGGCACCTTAGAAATTACGAACAGGAAAAGATATGGGCAATATTAGTGTTATCTACCTTCTGCTATGCACTTTAATCTGGCTTCCTAACATGGCATTTTGTTGTAAATGTACAATTATCCAGTAACATCTTAATTTTGGTTATGCAATATCTGATTCATAGAAGTGAGATTGAGTAATCATCTATAAACGCCAGGTCCTGGGTGTTTCCATACTCGCTTAACCTTTACTTAGTTGCGACTCTGTGTTATCTCTTCATACGTCCACCACTGCGCAAAATAATTTTTCAATGCACTATGTGCAATGAGAGACGGCGATGCGACATCGCCGTGAACAGAAAAAAACATTCGAAACGAAATTACACGCTCATGTATGTGTCCCAGCTAAATGAGAGTGGTTCCACTGCGCAAAAAATAAAGAATAAATAAAAATGCATGCGCCACACCGGATACTGAAGCATAAGGACAATCCGCTTATCAAATACGGCAGGGGTGTCCAGGTTGGAGTGAAATTAAAATTTAATTTATTTGATTTATTTCACTGTCTCTGGAGTTAATTTCGATGGATATCAATACTGGTATTGTCCGCTGTCGATACTGTAGGGACCCACATGAGCTGCCAGCCGCGTACAGTATCGAAACTCCGCGATCAGCAAACGGATAACTGTCTGCGCAGGCCGTGAAATCAGATTATTTGTATGTCACTCAAATACAGATAATAGATCATCGCTATGAGTAAATAAGCAGCCATTCAGCTGAAAAAGAGAAAAAAAAAATGCATACGGCACAGCCTCAAAGAAACATGAAAACTGAGTACATCTACTGACTTGCCATACACACACAATATTTACTTTTGACCTTGACAGTCGCCAGTACGGGAAACCACCTTAAATCACCTCGGCGTAGAAGGCGTACTGAGCGTGCCGTCACAGAGCTGAAAACGAAGGCATTAGAATTTCTGAAATCCTGATTAAAACTGTGTGTGTGTGTGTGTGTGTGTGTGTGTGTGTGTGTGTGTGTGTGTGTGTCGTAACACTGCCCTCAGTATAACAGCTTCGGAGTCAGTGTGTGGGCTGTAAACGGTGTGACGGGACTAAGATTTGCCACTGACTAAAGCTACAGCACGATAGGAGCAATTTTGAACAGTTCAGTGATAGGACAATTCTGATCAGAATCGATGGCAAAGCAAGTTCTACAGCAATACTTGAGCTATACATGCTGACATCAGAAGCAGAACATGAAATGACAGAAGACATATATGAGGGTAGTGTGTAATTCAATGAGAAAAAATGTAAATGTCGTATAGCGTTGTCGGCTGGGAGATCCCGCGGTGTGGGTTCAGCCGCCTGTGCGAAAGGCTGCCATCCGCGTACACGGGGTCCTTTCCTTGCAGATACGTGGGAGATGTGACGTACATGTAATTGTGGAGTGCTGCTAAGTGTAGTGGTGCGTATGTGGTGTAGCGTTATCTTTAATATCGTATGGTGATGATGATGAGACAAGAAAGAGGGTGAAACGCAGTGCGGGTAATAGTCCTCTCTTCTCGAATAGTACCAAAGAAACCGCCGAATTTGAGGTCCCCATCAGATGAACGGATCACCACCAACACTGTCGCAGCTCTCACTTCATCAGACACAGAGGACAGGTTTGGAATTTAATCCACGACATTGGTGCAAAAGCTAGTGATCAGCAATTCTGAGCCGCCACCTCTCCCCCCCTTGCCAGCCAAATACTGGCAGCCAAAACTTTGTCCTCCACCAGGATTCGATCCCGATTATCATTCCCAGTCGATCACAACCGCAAAGGTGTGCGTTAGCGATTTTGGCTACTTTCTTGGTTGCTATTTTTTCTTATAGTTCACTTATTCTATTTCTGTGTGTGTAAAAACATTGTGTTCATATCAAATGTTTGTATTTAAGTAATTTCACATTTGTATGCTGAGACATCTGTATCTTGTTCATATGTTTGTAAAACTGAACTTTCATGTAATGGTACCTGTTCTGTATTTTGTGGCGGGTGTGAGTATTTTGTAAATAGCCATTCTAAGTATTATCAGTGACCACATGTTGCTACTAAGATTATAAACTTATGGTTAATCTATCAAAGAGCAGCAACTGAGATAAATTTTTAATTATTGCTTGATTTTATTTTGATGTATATTATTTTCAGTTCTGAATTCAATATCTTACTTTTTGTACTGTTTAAGCATTCTGTAGTGAACATAGGAAAAGTCCAAATGTTATAATCTGCAGTGGACCACAGTTATTCAGAATTTTTATGTATTCATTTAGTGGAAATATTGTTCACATAGTTGCATGATTTTACATCTACTGTGGAACATGTTTTTAATGTTTTTAGCAACATGCATATATAACTTTAATCAGATCCATTTCAGTGATTTACAAATAACATCTTCTTCTCGCGGAGAGGGGGGGGGGGCGGGAGTATGACTCCCACTCTCTTCCCCTGGGTCCACACTTGTTCTTCTGTGGGCCTGCTTCCTCTAACACCTACTACAGAAGCAGCAGTACAAAACAAACACTAGTGCCGAAAGCGTAATAGGGGGAGAATGATTACAAGAAAATAAGACCTTGGTAGTATGAGAGGAGAAACGCTAATTGATTTCTGCAAAAAATTTCAGCTACTAATAGTGATTACATTGTTCAAAAATCGCAAGAGGAGGTGTTCTTGGATAAATTCTCCATAACCGTTAGGGCAACACAGGCGGATTCCATGTTTGTGGTTCTTGGAGTACTTCATCTTTTTATTTTTTGATACTTTTCATTTTCTGGGGAGGGTAGGATATCCGAGCAATGACCCATTGTAGATTCGGGAACTTTTCACCCACTTAACAGAGGACAGCTGGTGGTGGGGAAGAGGGAGTCCCAGTTGGGAATATTCAGGAGAGTATTTTTCAGTTCAGACGTTTGCCTTACCGTTGAGAGAGACCTCCCGATCACCCTGGTGAGAATGGCTGGATGTGGACCATTTTGAATTTAGTCCTAATAAGTGTATTCCACGCAAAAATATAAAATCTTAGTTCATGTGCTGTGTAATTGTTTGTGTATGCACGGAATGGAGTCAGTGACAGGCTCGACATTTGACGTGTACCTGAGTAGCTGCCGGTCGTCGATATATGTTCAGAAGATGTAAGTGTGAGAAATGGGACTGTCTGGTACTGATTACTGCGACAGACATGAAGAGCATCCATTGATATCACAGGTTACAGAAACACAGACGTAGGCAGCATACAACACAATAAGTTAGTGGTAGCACGAGTGGGAAGAACCTACCAAAGGAAAGGAAGAGACGAGGTAGGTCTTTAACGGCCTGTCGACTTCGGGATCGTTATAGACGGATCACAAACCTTGGTTCCTATCCTGCGTGATTTTCATCCATATCCTTCCTTAATCATTTTCGCATTTGCCTTGAGCGACGTAGGGAAATCATGGGAAACCTAAATCAGGATGGCCGTACGTGGTGTACTGTCGTCCTCCGGAATGTGAGTCCAGTGTGCCAACCACTGCAGTATCTCGTGTGGTAACTTACCAGTGCTATAAGAGTTCATCACATATTACGTCATATCAATAAAGGATTAAAACTGAAACACTTTAACCAAAGTCAGAGCACGGTGGTCCTACATCTCGTTTATGATCGTGGTCGCTACCAGCAGTGGAATGGTGTACTGATCTTTGTACATAAAGGCAGCGTCTTGGCCGGCTTACTCGTCATCGCCCAGCCCAAACTGCTGGGGACAGAAACTTGAAATTTGGAGGAATGATGATCTTTAATGGTAGGTACCGTTTAGGGAAAGACAGTTCGAAATACCACTCCTAAAAGGGTGAGATGAAGGGGATGAAAGGCTGCTTGAAAACATGTCACTGTTAAGACAATTTTGAAGCTAGAGCAACGAAAATCTGTTTCTGTTCTTTTTTTGTCTGACTGAGAAACCACACACTTCAGCACATATGTAAATTCAGCCTATAAGGGTGAAAGTTTTCTTGAAAATAAATCTTTATTAAGGAACTACTAAAGTATTTTTGAAGGTATATTTAAGAAAACTAGTATTTCACATTAGCGTTGGAAATTTAAGAAGTATGTGTTTCACTGTTTTCGGAAACTCGAGACCATAAAGGAGTGTAATACGAAATAAAAAGTTTTATGAAATTATTTCATTATGAAAGCATTTTCAAAGCTAAATCTATGGACCTTTGCCTTCTTTGTCATAAATTAAAATATACATGTTTTATAGTTTTTTTTTGTAAATTCGACACCTATTGAGGTGATATAGGGGACCAAAATTTTTAAGAAAATGTTTCGTTACATTACAATAATTTTAAAACAGAATCTGTGAAAATAGGTGTATATTATGACATGAAGCATTCTATGGAAATGTCACCACAAGATCACAAAAAACATAATTAACAAACACCGTGGTCTACAGCTACCTAAACTAGTTTTTGATTGGAAATACATTCGGAAAACACCATGCTTCTCTGTTCTTAATCAGCGCGAAAATCTTAGAAGCTGTTGCAGTTTGTGAAAAACAAAAACAAAAAAACTCTGTGTGAGAAGCAACGAGGACTAAGCTAACAGAATGCTGCCTGAAAAATTACTGCAGTTCATCAGAAGTGTCTGTTGAAGTTAGTTTGGCCGGCCGAAGTGGCCGTGCGGTTAAAGGCGCTGCAGTCTGGAACCGCAAGACCGCTACGGTCGTAGGTTCGAATCCTGCCTCGGGCATGGATGTTTGTGATGTCTTTAGGTTAGTTAGGTTTAACTAGTTCTAAGTTCTAGGGGACTAATGACCTCAGCAGTTGAGTCCCATAGTGCTCAGAGCCATTTGAACCATTTTTGAAGTTAGTTTGTTCCTGTTCAGTGTGCAGCATTCATTTAATGTTAATGCTTCTTTAACACAAATTTTAAGTCCATTAAATATTTATATAAGTGTAATAAAAAAATTCCCTTCATAATGGATGCACAATAGGTTCTATTTCTTTATTATTCAAAACCGCTATTTCTAAACAGTGCCTTCAACTGAGGATGCTAGGACTAGTTTTTTAAAATGTCATGGGTCGTTAAATCATATAGATGGACAGGGAAAGGGACTTATGTGAAATCTTCACGGGTTGTCAGCCGAGTAGCGTCGTCGTCTCGTAGCAACGTTTGAATGGAATGCATCTCCATTATCTTCAGGCGAAGTGTCAGGATATCGTCGGTCGCGGGCTGATCTCTCTCTCCACTCACTCTCCCCTTATACTTTGCCCTCTTTGGCGAGGTATGTGCGGGAGTTTGTAGCCTTTCGGCTTTTACTCCTCTGTGTACTTGTGTGTGTGATTTTATCAGTGATTTTTTAGTGTCTGTGAAATGTGATGAATGTTCTGTATGTGTCTGGTACTTGCCTGAGGTTGGTGAGATGATTGGTAGTATGTGGGAGGGAGCAGGATTAGGGATTCGATATTCGGATTTTCTCTTCGACTTCGTCGTCGAAGATCGTCATTGGGCGCTTGTGATTATCGTGGGACATGTCATAGCGACCTAGGCAGTGGATGAGGCCGTTTCCTGATCTGGAAGAGCGTTCATAGAAGGCCCTCGCCAGATCTATGAAACGCTCTCTCTGGCGTGGGGTTTCAGCTGCGGCGTGTAGGTCATCGGTAGGGAATCCGAAGGGTAGATGCAGTGCCCGCCTGAGGGCGCGGTTCTGCAGCCTCTGGAGTTTGTCCAGGTGCTGCTTCGCCGCATATCCCCAGACAGGGCATGCATATTCCATTACTGGCCGGATCAGGGCCAAATAAACGTTCACTCCTACAGAGCAGGGAAGGGAGCTGGTTGAACGCCAAGGTACTTGGCGGTTCTGCGTCAGGGGAGTTGGGTTCCGTTTAGGTGAAGGTGAAGGTGAAGGTGAAAGGTGAAGGTGAAAGGTGAAAGGTGAAAGTGAAAGGGGGGGGGCGATGAGGACGTTTGCGATTCCGAGCATTCGGGTTATCAGCATAGCGTGCATCTTTTCATTGATGGTGATGCGCCAGCTACGAGCCCAAGTTTCTGTGTCATCTAAAACCCTTTGTAGCCTACGGATGACCTGGTTCTTGTTCGCATTTCTAATGTAGAAGGCTGTGTCGTCTGCTTACTGTGCGGTGTGCACCAGGGGGGCCGTTGGTGGGCCCGCAGTGTACAGACTGTACAAAATGGGCCCCAAGACCGATCCCTGTGGCACCCAGCGCGAATACGCCTTTTGGTGGAGGTGGCAGTTTCTACTTTGACGGAGAAAGTTCTATTCATGAGATAGCTTTTGATCAGCTTAACTATACTCCTGGGGAACCCTTGCGTGTACAACATGTAGAGTAGCCCTCTTTGCCATACTGAGTCAAAGGCTTTGGCTACATCTAGTAGCACTATCCAGCAGTATCCTCTGTGGTTGAAGCCCTCTGTGGCTGCTTCAACCACTCTCATGACCTGTTGTGGGGCAGAGTGGTTCTGCCGGAACCCAAATTGTCAACCCGGCAGGAGTTTCTCCCTGGTAATGTGTTCCTGTATGGTTATTAGCAGGAGGCGCTCATAGATCTTGCAAGAGGCTAATCGGCCTGTAGTGTTGCGGGAATAGAGGATCTTCCCCTGGTTGGTGTATAGCGACCACTTCCGCATGTTTCCAGCAAGCTGGAAACTCACGGGAACGAGTAATCTCGTTGAAGACGTTCTCGAGGAGTGTGATCGCCGAGGGTGGGAGGTTTTTGAGTAACTGATTAGTGACACTGTTCTGTCCTGGCGCCTTTCTTGTGAGGAAAGACCTAATTACTTTTGCCACGTCTTTGGGGGCGAGAAGTGTGGGTTCGTCTTCTGGGTCCGCCTCAGCATTGAGGGAGACAGCCAGTTGACGACGGACCACAACTTCATGCTCGTCAGCCTGGGGTTCTGCCGCTTGAAACTGTTTTTCGAAGGAGTCGGCGAGGGCATTTCCCTTTTCAGCATGGCTGTAGGCCAGACCCCACTCGCCCTGCAATGGCGGCATCCTAAAACGTCTTTTTGTGAATTGCTTGGTGGTTTGCATTAGTATGTGATCGTCAACTTTGAGAGCTGTGAGGCGATTTTGCCGTTGCTGGTTTCTGTGCTCATTGCACGCTACCTTCAGCTCTCGCTGTAGACGATTGAGCAGCCTCCTGGTGGCCTGATTTCTGGTGATCTTCCACTCCTTCTCGAAGGAGAAAGAACTTTCGTGTATGTTGCCCTTGCTGTGTCTGGTCTTAGTTTTACCCAGGCCTTGTCCATGTGTGTTGTTGTGTTTTGTTTCTTTGTGTGACCGGATGCTTTGGTGGTGTTTCTTGTGCGTGTGTGTGTGTGTGGGGGGGGGGGGGGGGCTTTGCCTGCTGTGAGTGTCTTTTATGGTCCTCACAACCTTGGTAACCCGCTGTGGGGTTTTTGGCACACAGCACCACCTTATTTGTGGGTTAATGTGTTTCAGTGTCCAGGACCTCGTGTCATGGGCCTCGGCACACTTTCTGCATCTTATCACCGTGGTGCAGTGTGTGGTGATATGATTCAGGCCCTGACACATGAAGCCCAGCACTGTCTTGTTTTTGCGGCGCAGTGACTCAGTGGTGACAGGCACAGCGAGGACCATTTTTATCTCCCGTTTGTTATGCAGCATATCTGGCAGTGTGGCCTGAAATAGCGGCCACTTGCTATCTATGTTGCCCATCTAACCGCGTTGACAACGTTCCTCTGGGCATTCAAGTCTGTTTTGACTTGCTGGGGGGACAGTCGTCTTGGGAGATCTCTTATTACAATATTATTGTTTCGAGTTTTTGTTGTGGGGAACGTGTAGTGGGGTATGTTTCTGTTGTTGAAAAGTGTTTTGATTGTGGTGTAGTCTTCTAGTGTGTGCACTGTTATTTTTATTTTGTCACCTTTGGCCTCAAAACTGCGTCCCCCGATTTCTGCTTTTAATAACTCGAAGAGCTCGTAATTTTGAGGAAACTCAGCGACCATCGGAGGGAGGTGGTGGGTGAGGTGTTTCTGTGTTTGTGTTGTGTTGTACGATGTCTCTGGCTCATCAGCCACTGCCTGAAACCTGTTCGGGGTGGGTTCTGCTCCCTGGGCCGCCAGAAGCCTTGGCTGGTGAAAGGTTTTCTTCGAAAGCACGAAGCCCTCCGCGTCTACATCTACATCTACATTCATACTCCGCAAGCCACCCAACGGTGTGTGGCGGAGTTACGCAGTTCCCGTCCAGGACGGTGGTTTCCTGATTCCGTCCCTGGGCGACAACAGGTGCTGCCGGGGGGCGCAGGCTCCTCAGAGGGTGTGGGAGTGGTTGGGGTAGGGGTGGTGGACCTTTTCTTACTCTTAGAGTGCCTATCCTTGCAGTCCTTCCTTGAGCGCCGCTGTTTGGATGAGGTGGATTTGTGTGTGTGTGTGTGGGGGGGGGGGTATTTTAGGAATTTGGATTGGGTGGAGGGCTGGGTTGTGGCGGTGTGTTTGGGGAGGATTTCATTCTCCTAACGGGTCTTGTGCTTCTCTTTAGCGAAGTATGCTATGTAATTTGGGTTATTGGTGGCATTGGCAAGAAGGAGCGGACCCAGGACAAGGGGAGGAGAGGCGGGATCGCAAGTACTGACGATGTATGTCGATGTCGGCGTTTTGTGTTTTACAGCATTTACTGTTTTTTCTCCATGTCTAGAGCGGAAAAGGGGGCTGCTGCCAAGCCTGCTAAGCACTTATCACAGATACTAAAACCCTTGGTGGGATATGGTCCACACCATGTGAAAAACTCGGCTGAGTTTGTGAAGGTACTACAGGACATGCGGCTAGAAAATGAAGACTTACTAGTCAGCTTCGATGTGACATCCTTATTCTTACGAGTACCAATAGAAGACTCCCTGGCTTTACCCGATGAACACTTTGAGGAGGATATCATCAAGCTCTTCCGCCATGTGCTAACCACAATCTATTTCAAATGTGGAGGGAAGTTCTACGAGCAGATAGATTGTGTAGCTATGGGCTCCCCCCTAGCACCAGGCATAGCCGACCTTTACGTGGAGCACTTCGAAAAGCTAGCACTGGACACTGCTAAAAACAATCCAAAAGCCTTCTACAGGTATGGTGATGATACTTTGTCCCTGCCATGTGGCCAAACTACCAAATTGCTAGAGTTCCATCAACACCTCAATGGTATACATGGAAATATCAAATTTACTATGGAGACAGGATATCCAGAAATGGTAAGCTTCTGTTCTAATCACAAGAAACGTGGACGGCACGCTGGGAGACACAGTGTACAGAAAGAATACACACACGGACCTCTATCTTAATGCCAACAGCTGCCACCACCTTGCGCAACGCAATTCTGTTCTCAACACCTTAGTGCTCAGGGCTAGGTCAATCTGCGATATGGCAAATTTGGCAGGAGAATTGCAACACCTCAAGGACACCTTCAAGAATAATGGCTACAGTGAGACACAGATAAGGGGATCTCTGAAGATCGACCATAAGAAGAGTGAAGAGATACCGGATGAAGACTAAGCAATGGGCTGTGCGTTCTTGCCATAAGCGGGTCCTCCAACGGCCAAGATCGCGAGAATTCTCAAGAAACAAAGTGAAGACCGTTTTCCGCGCAGCGGGAAAAATCAAATACCTTCTCGGTTCAACCAAGGACCTACTATATCTGCGGATGTGGGATGCAATATACAGGACAGACGCAACGTTGTATCTCACAGCGGCGCAATGAACACATCAGGCATGTACGCTTGGGTCAGACCAACAACTTTGCTGTGGAGGAACATAGTATTTGTGGTGTCACCGCTAGACACCACACTTGCTAGGTGGTAACTTAAATCGGCCGCGGTCCTGTAGTACATGTCGGACCCGCGTGTCGCCACTGTGTACTCGCAATCCTAGCGCCACCACATGGCAGGTCACAAGACACGGACATGACCTCGCCCCAGTTGTACGGACGACATTGCTTGCGACTAGACCTACCAAGTCTTCCTCTCATTTGCCGAGAGACTGATAGAATAGCCTTCAGCTTATTCCATAGCTACCATCTAGCAAGGCGCCAGTTGTATCTGTGCTAATTGCTTACTACTACTCACGAGATGTATTTCAACAAGAAGAACATCATTAAAAGTTAAGTAATCTACCCAATACGTTCTTTTCTTTATAGTTTTTCATCCAGTCTCCTGTTTCAGAAGTTACGCCCGTCTGCGTTAGTTTCGCGTGCACCTAGCCACTCATTGTGTCGAGACCTTAGGGAATCGACACAACAGTATTGACGAGAAGTACACCTTCGATTTCGGGGACACAAAGAAACTACGCAGTACAAACGGATTTTGGGACTCCGTAATCAAAGAGTCCATTGAAATACGGTTACACAACAACCTAATCAACCGCGACAGTGGCCTGCAATCAGAAAAATCAGAGAAGAACGTTCCGTTCGACCAAGGGTCACGGACGGAGCAGACAGACACGGACGCCGGGACTCGAACCACGCACACGCGTGCCCCCCACCACCGGCCACTCCAGGCGCATCGCGCGATTCCGCGGGCGCGTGGTTGGCCGGAGGCGGGAAGCGGAGAGAGGTCCAGCAGAGATATCAGCCCGCGGCCGACAATATCCCGACACTCGCTGAGTAGCAGTCAAAGGTTGAGCATCGCTCCTCTCACTCGCTAACTGTCAGCCATAGGCCCCCGCTTGCACGGGAGACAAAACCGGAGATTATTCGACTCTGCTTTTATTGAAGCATTGGCGGTAACTCGCGTACAGGTCTACAGCAAGCAACGGCGGGCAGGATTCATTGTATTGCGACGCCCGACAGCAGAATTGTCGTGTCCTTTTTCGTTCTGCGGGATGTCGAGCTCCAGTGGTGCTTGGGGTCGAAGCGGTCAACCGCTGTCGACAAAAGCCGCGTCTTGTTGTTGCCGCGGGCCGCGCCGTCGGCCGTCTCGAGCGCCCCAGCTGCCGCAGAGCCAGGCTCTGCTCCCCCCCCCCCCCCCCCCCCCCCAAGGTTAGGAAAATTGTGGGCCAGGACCTGGAAGCCGGCCGCGGAACCGCAGAAACGGTTTCCGCCGCCACCGTCCAGACCTCCGCGTCCACGAACACAGTAGGGCCAGCAATGCAGTCGGGAAACCTAACGGTGTCAACGAAGGCTGTAACTGGCACCCCCCTGGCAGCGCCCTCCCTCCCCGCTCCAGACATGGAAAATAACACAGAAAATAATGCCATCCTACACAGAACACCAACAACCTCATACATCGTCAGTACTTGTAATCCCACCCCTCCCTCCCCTCTCCTAAGTCCTCTCCTGCTTGCTAGCGCCACCAAAACCCTTTCCTCATTCATTCTTTCCCTGAACAAAAACAAGCAGACGACCCGTCAGCCGATCGCAATCCTCCCCAAACCCACCACCTCGTCCCAGCCCTCCACCAGATCCAAATACCTAAAATCCCCCCCACAGAAGTCCACCACATCCAAGCAGCGGCGTGTAAGGAAGGATAGGAAGGAGAAGCACTCCAAGGGGAAGAAGCAATCTACTACCCCCACCCCAACCACTTCCACACCCTCTGAGGAGCCTGCGCCCCCGACAGCACCTGCTGTCGCACTGGGAGGGGACCAGGAAACACCGGCACTGGAAGGGAACCGTGTAACCGGGCAGGACTCGGATGGTTTCGTGCTGGCGAAGAAAACGTTTCGCCAGCCGAGGCTTCCGCCAGCCCGGGGAGTGGAACCCACCCTGAACAGATTTCAGGCGGTTGCTGATGAGCCAGAGACAACAGAAAACACAACACAAACCCAGAACCAAGTCGCCCACCACCTCCCCCCGATTGTCGCAGAGTTTCCTCATAACTACGAGGAGCTCTTCGAGTTGCTCAAGACAGAAATCGGGGGAGGCAGCTTCCAGGCAAAACCCGCCGGTGGAGACAAAATAAAAGTCACAGTACACACACTCGAACACTACAACACAGTCAAAACACAGTCAAAACACTATTCAACACAAAAAAACATACCTCACTACACGTTCCCCACAACTAAACCAAGAAACAAAAACATAGTGATAAGAGACCTCCCAAGACAAGTGTCCCCCCCAGGCAGTCAAAACAGATTTGACTGCCCAGGGGTACGTCGTCAAGGCGGTCCAGCAGATGGGCAACATCAACAGTAAGTGGCCACTATACCAGGCCACACTCCCGGACATCCCCCAGAACAAAAGGGAGATAAAAATGGTTTTGGCTGTGCCTGTCACCACTGAACCACTGCGCCATAAGGACAAGACGGTGCAGTGTTTCAGGTGTCAGGGCCTGAATCACATCGCCGCCTACTGCACCATGCCAGTAAGGTGCAGGAAGTGGGCCGGGGCCCACGACACAAGAACATGTACACTTCTACACACGGACCCACAAATAAGGTGCACACTGTGTGGCCAACACCACACAGCGGGTTACCAAGATTGTGAGGTCCACAAACGACACACACAACAGGCAAAGGGCGCAAAGGCCGTCCCCCCACACACAAACAAAACACCATAAACCCACCCATACATACATACAAGAAAAAAAAACGTGACAACACACACAGACAAGGCCTGGGTAAAACCAAGGCCGGACACACCGAGGGCAACTTATGCGGAAGTGGTTTCTCCTCCGAGGAACCATGAAAGCGTGGCCCAATCATCACAACACCAGACACTATCACGAGAACAACACCGGGAAACACACAGCAACAATGACCAGGTCCACCATGACGGAGGAAGCTCTAGGGAACCCCACACACACTCCACCCCCATGGATCAGTTGTTAGGCGTAATGGTGCAGACCATGAACCTCGTCATGGAAATGATGAAGGAATTCAGGGAAGCCCAGAAGCAGAACACACAGATCCTAGTCGCCCTTCAGGCAACAGTCCAGCAGTCACTCCCCTCTGCGACTTCCTCAGTAGTATCAAAACCCCATCATGAATAGATGACCAAATATTCAAGGCCTGACGATGTGCGTCTTTAACGCAGACGGCACTGTTAATCAAGAGGTCGAGTTCAGAGAACTCATGAAGGAGTTCTCCATCGACATACGCATGATGGGGGAAACCCACCTAAAACTGGGAATAAAAGCGACAGTTCCCAACTACGTTAGCTACCGTAAAGACAGGCCAACCCAAGGCGGAGGAGTGGCCATATATGTAAAAAGAGGGATCCCCACCACCAGGTATTCTTACCAGCTACCAACAAAATCGAAGCAGTGGCGGTGGAAGTAACCACTGCCACTGGACCCCTAACAATTGTTGCAGTCTACCGACCCCCACATGACCAGATAGATGAGGGAGACATAGCTGCTCTAGGGCAAATTGAAGGCAAACTCATAATAGGGGGAGACTTCAATGCCAAACATCCCGATTGGAATTCTAGAGTAACCTCCAGAGCAGGCGCCAAACTGCAACAACTAGCACGCACCCACCACTTCGAAAGATGGGGTCCAGTCGAGCCCACACATTTTCCAAAAAATGGAGGCAGGCCTGACGTGATAGATATAGCTCTCACTAGGAGGATCGCAGGGTTTGTGGCCGCAAGGACAATCAACAGAATGTCCTCCGACCACAACCCAGTGATTCTGGAGGTCGATGTGGGAGAATGAGTAGCACTCCCACGGTACCAGACGTCGTACAAACGTACAGACTGGGAGCGATACCAAGAAACTGTCGCCTCTGATATCGCTCGCGCTCCGCCACCTACTGCCGAAACAGTAGAACAAGCGCTACAAGACCTAACAGGCACCATCTTGCAAGCAGCGGAAGAAGCCACCCCTCCACAAAGGGATGGCCCACCGCCGCAAATACAGCTCCCGGAACACTTTTGCCACTCTGTTCTTATGTCTAATTTGAGCTAGCAAGAGTGGAAGATCACCAGAAATCAGGCCACCAGGAGGCTGCTCAATCGTCTACAGAGAGAACTGAAGGTAGCGCTCAATGAGCACAGAAACCAGCAATGGCAAAACCGCCTCACAGCTCTCAAAGTAGACGATCATACACTATGGCAAGCGACCAAACAGTTTTCAAAACAACGCGCTTGGATGCCGCCACTGCATGGCGAGCGGTGACTGGTCTATAGCCATGATGGAAAGGCCAACGCCCTCGCCGACTCCTTCGAGAAGCAGTTCCAAGCGGCAGAACCCCAGGATGAAGAGCATGAAGAGGTAGTCAGTCGACAACTGACTGTCTTCCTCAATGCCGAGGAGGATCCAGAGGACGAACCCATACTTTTTGCCCCCGAGGACGTTGCAAGAGTAATCAGGTCCCTCCGTACAAAAAAGGCACCAGGGCACGACAGTGTCACTAATCAGTTAGTCAAAAATCTCCCACCCACAGCAATCACACACCTCGCGAACGTCCTCAACGAGATTACTCGATCCCGTGTTTTCCCAGCTTGCTGGAAACATGCGGAGATGGTCGCGATACACAAACCAGGGAAAGACCCTCTATTCCCGCAGCATTACAGGCCGATTATCTTCCTGCCAACTCTCAGCAAGATCTATGAGCACCTCCTGCTAAGACCCATACAAGAACATGTTACCAGAGAGCAAATTCTGCCGGATTTCCAATTTGGGTTCCGGCGGAACCACTCGGCCCCTCAACAGGTCATGAGAATGGTTGAAGCAGCCACAGAGGGCTTCAACCACAGAGGCTACTGTGGGATAGTGCTACTTGACGTAGCCAAAGCCTTTGATTCAGTATAGCATAGAGGGCTGCTCTACAAGTTGTACACAGAAGGGTTTCCTGGGAGCATAGTTCAGCTGATCAAGAGCTATCTCACGAATAGGACCTTCTCCGTCAAAGTAGAAACTGCCACCTCCACCAGAAGGCGTATTCGTGCTGGGGTGCCACAGGGATCGGTCTTGGGGCCCGTATTGTACAGTTTGTACACTGCGGACACTCCAACGGCCCACCTGGTGCACACTGCACAGTACGCTGACGATACAGCCTTCTACACGAGAAACACGAACAAGGACCTGGTCATCCGTAGGCTACAAAGGGGTTTAGATGACACAGAAACTTGGGCCCATCGCTGGCGCATCACCATCAACTCTGAGAAGACGCAGGCAATGCTGATTACCCGGAGGCTCGGAAGGCGAGAACCTCCTCAACGTTCCCCCCCCTCCACCTTCACCCAAATGGAACCCAACTCCCCTGGCGCAGAGCCGCCATGTAGCTGGCGTAACCTTGGACTCTCGTCTTACGTGGAAACCCCACATAGACGAGGTCCACAGGAAGGCCTGCGCCAGAATGTCCATCCTATACCCTATCCTGAACACAACCAGCTCCCTTCCCTGCCCAGTAGCAGTAAATGTGTACCAGGCCCTGATCCAGCCAGTAATGGAGTATGCGTGCCCTGTCTGGGGATACGCGGCAAAGCAGCACCTAGACAAACTCCAGAGGCTGCAGAACTGCGCCCTCAGAAGGGCACTGCACCTACCTCTTGGATTCCCCACAGACGACTTGCACGCCACAGCCGAAATCCCACTCCTGAGAGAGCGTTTCCAAGATCTGGCAAGGGCCTTCTATGAGGCAAATTCCAGATCCGGAAACGCACTCATCCACTCCCTAGGTCGGTATGACATGTCCCGCGATAAGCACAAGCGCCCTATGACGATCTTCGACGACTAAGTCGAAGAGAAAATCCCAACACACAATCCATAATCCTGTTCCTTCCCATATAACACCAATATTCTCACCTACCTCAGGCAAGTACCAGACACACACACAACAATCATCACAAATCACAGACACCAAAAACTACAGAAAAATGACACACACGTTCACAGGGGAGTAAAAGCCGAAAGGCTACAAACTCCCCCTCACACTTCCCCAAAGTAATAGATGAGAGCAGCAGATATCCCGACATTCCCGCTCAGGCTGCGGAGGTGAGCTGTTGCTGCTCGAGACACGGATCGCTGCTGTCGCTGTTGCTGCTCGAGATGTCGGGATGCGGAAGGGGACGCACAGCTGCAGTCCTGGCGGAGTTACTGCTCACGCCAGCAGGAACGTCCGGCAACAGGAAGAAGAAGACCGTAGTGCAGTGCTTTCGCTGCCAAAAGCTTGGCCACGTCGCCAAGCACTGCAGCGGCGCAGTCGCGTGCCTGAAGTGTGCGCAAGCACGTGACACACGCAACTGCAAGAAGGAGAAGAGTACTCCTTGTACCTGCGTCAACTGTGGCGGCGCACACGCGACGAACGCCCGTTCCTGCGCCTACAAGAGGAATTGGCGCGGACCGGACAAGAAGACGACGCAGAAGCAAGTGGTCACCACACATGAAGAGGGGGTCTCTCGTACAAAAGAAGACGTCTCCAGGCGTCTAAAGGACGCTGTACAAGAAGCCATGCCCGCCTTCAAATCCGCCATGGCGCAAGAGAGGACGGCCATGTTGGCGGAACTGGGCGAGGCTCGGTGTCAGATTGCTGTGTTGTCGTAGAACTTCGCTGAGCCAAAGAAGACTCCGCCACCAGAGAAGACATCGCCACCCAGACGACTCCTGCTCGAGAGAACGCAACGGTGGCCACGCAAACCGACGAGCCTGCCGAAGGGGAGGCGACACAGCACAAGGACAAGGACACCGAAGCAGCTGCACAAGAGGAAGAAGAGTGGGAAGAGTGGGAAGAGTGGGAAGAAGTACCACTCTTCCCGCTTCCGGACATGTACAGCGCTAGTGCTGTTCTGAAGAAGATGGCTAGTTCGCTTCGCGACGGTACATACCCTCACCATGAAAATCCCTATCCATTTGTCCCACCAAACCACCCAAAACCGCCACTCCCACCTCAGGGTCTTACCTATCCAGAAGGTCAGATTGGACGCCCCAGGGAGGATGATGAGCTCATTAATTCCTACCCTGTCATCACTACCCTGCAGAAGAAGGGTCTAATGTGTTCTCTGCACTACAGAGAACAACTGAAGACAGAATACGCTACGTATCAAACTAACACCGACGAACAGTCCTCAGTCACCCGTAAGAAGGAGAAGAAGAAAAAGCGTCACATCGACAAGAACAAGAAATGAATTATCGGCACTCCTTGCCAGTTCCAGATATTACCAAAAAGTCCAAGAAAGAAGTTTCATCAAGATTCATAGGGGAGTAAAGGCCAACAGGCCACAAACTTCAACTTGAACTTTCTCACAGAGAGGAAAGTCAAAAAGCACGATATCCCGACACTTCACAGGATTTCAGCCTAGTAGCGTCGTCGTCTCTTAGCAACATTTCGATGGAATGCGTCTCCATCATCTTCAGGCGAAGACTTCGTATATGAAATTCTCCAAGAAAGCCTGCACTCATAGGGAAAGGGGCTGTCGATAAATGAGCGGTTATCATTTATGATTTTAGAATAAGCAGCTTAACGCCTTATGAATAAAGAAATTAATACTGATGTACTAGTACCACCGCTCGATGCTCAAGATGCAGTCGATGAAGGGATTGGTGATGAAGAGGTGGTAACAGCTCTTGTTGGTTATGTTATAGGTGCCACCACGTGTGCATGAAAATGAAAAAGATGAGAGTTCAGTAAAGGTGCTTGCTTACCGGAGACAGTCTTCATAATCATAAAGTCAAAATTCCATAACCACGAAAGAAGGCAGAAAACAGTCAGAATTATACAGTCTTGAAAGAGTGGAGAAGACAGACTGCTGTCACATATTTGAACAACGTTGTTGGCACTCAAATGACTTTACTGCGAAGTATAATACACGACGAAAAGGTGCACCTTACATGTAGACGAGATAAACAAAGAAGACGCGAATTAAAACATTGCACAACCAAACCACGCACATAATGGTAAATCCGAAGGCTCTGTGTTGTGTGTTTTCACATATTCCATATCCAAATGTAACCAAAATTTTGATTTAAAAGATTTTAAAAGATTTCTGTAAGCAAATTATTTCGATTGCAAATATGTTATAAGAGTCTTTTTTCAATGTTGGTATCTCTTTATTTTCAATAGCTTTGAAAATAATAACTGAAAACGTTGGAACCTGTGAAAGTTCACTGTTTTCTAAGTCCTAAAATTCTTTTCACCGAATTCCAGCGTCCTCATATGAGGACGGCCTTTACCTTTTAATCTAAGAGGAAAAATAAAATAAACAAGATGAAATCTTATTAGAACGGTTAAGAATGGATGTTTAATTTATAGCACAAAATTAAAGTTTACATTAATTTTGAACTCAGTAAGGTAATCTTCCTCGCGTTCAGTTCTGATCCGTAAGTGTGGTTTTCAAAAGCTCCTCTCTTTCATTGAGGAAACGTAATAGGAGGCTGACTAAGTTATGTTTCGACAACCTTCAAGTTGTGTCAGTTTCACAAAACACCACGATATTCACGTTTCTTTGTCTCTCAAGGTAACTCAAAGAATCAGGTCTTGACTCCCAATTCTTGCGCAACCTAGATAAAGTTCCCGACATTGACGCGCTCCACTTCATATCTGCGTACCCACTCTGTCCTGTCAATTTAAACACTCTTGTTTTTAACAAAGTGATACACTTGTTTTTAATATACATGCTACAAATCTTATTAATATACCGAACTGTGCCGGTGCATTTCATAAAATACAGGGCACAGTTTTTGCACCGTACATTTCATATGTTCATAAATTGTTACATGAAAACAGACAATATGCAGGATAATATTTTACAGTTTTTTTACCAATTACGTATCGACGTAGAAGACACTCCATGTAATGAAAAAAGAGAACAAAAGAGTAGGATTAATTAAAATTTTGTCTGTGGATGTAACACAAATGTACACTCGACATAAAACTCGACCGGCGGCCGGCCGCTTCAGAGGCTAAGTCCGCGCCGATCGCGACATGGGACAATAAAACTGGCCAAATCGCTAATTCTCTAAGTCCGGTTATCTGCACAATCTGGCAACACTGCAGACTGCGGCACTTCCTGGAGGAAAACTTGTCCCATGATAGAGAAACACTAGGCTGATTGCGCCTGTGGTCTAGCGGTAGCGTGCGTTGTTTCTGTTTGTAATGTCAGTGGATCGAGAGCAGCTGGCATAAAATATTTTTATAGCCTCTTCTGTCTGAATGCTGAAGACGTGAATGTAATGGTAGCGCAGATTCAATCTATTTCGCTTTCTGACACACCGATATCAAAATTTTATCCAGTAACGATTTTGCGGCAGATTTCCTGCAGACTGTCCTCCTCTGGACGCCGTATGCGGCAAAGCTCCGGGATCCATTTGCTGGCTACCGGCAGCGGCCGTGGCGACAGCAGCGGCGCTGCACTCCCCCGTTCTTTATCGAAAGCGCCTGCTCCCGCTCATCGCTTTTGATGATTTAAAACGCTTTATTATTAAATGTTGCTCCACAGAAAATTTTACGATTTCCATTCACGCTCAAAAGCAACGGAGACAGACGCCCTGATTAGTAGGCGGGTATTATATTAACATTAATCGGCAAGAGCTGAGTATGGCCCGAAATTAATTTTATAGACTGGGACGAAATTAAACCACCTCGCTACATTCGATGAATTTATAAATGCTTCATACCTCGTTTCTTTTCCTTTCAAACTCAATTATTTGTGCAACTTTTGGTCAATGTTCGGATGTTTTCGTCAAGCCGGGGTGAGCGTCTGTGGTGTAAAGTGTATTACAGTTCTTGTTTCATTCCTTATGGTAAGTCTATGCGATAAACTGTGTGAATACCTTGCAATGCATGCTATGTAGCAGTGCAGGAACACTGCACATTTGGAGTTCCATGTATGGGTTCATGAAGTATTTAATGTTGATCGGAAGTGATAGTTAAGGTCATCGGATTTAGACCAGAAAAATTTGTCGTTTTGGAGGTTTCAGAGAACGGAAAGGAATTGCTAACGCCGGTGTTAGAAAACGTCTACAGTTAAATGCTATTGCAAAAATTTAGAAGAGGGGAACTATATTAATCAACACGTGCACTTCATAAACAACCTTCTGACATGTTAGACCTATATGACGAACAAAACGTAAATTTATATCGTTGACAGTCGCTTTGAATCTTTTCAGGATCTATTTTACAGTGAAGCACCTTGGCATTTGCAAAGCAGACATCCATGATATTAACTTAATTTACTAAATCGAATCGGACGAAGATTGATGTTTAAAGGCATTCTTCAGATTTCGTATAAAGAATTTTTACTAGCCGTTTGCAACTCCATTAATTAAAATGGAAAATAAAAGGTTGTAGTCAGCGGCTTCCACCGAGATTGGAACTGCTATATCATACAGTACGACCACCACAACGCACAAAGGAACGTCTTTTTTTAATTTTGC
Organism: Schistocerca nitens; assembly: GCF_023898315.1. Lineage (NCBI taxonomy): Eukaryota > Metazoa > Arthropoda > Insecta > Orthoptera > Acrididae > Schistocerca > Schistocerca nitens. Next base: position 1,120,137,709 of record NC_064615.1, read on the forward strand.
TTTTTTTCTTTTACTTTTTTTGACGATTACCCCTTTTTTCTCTCTTATTTTAAAGCCCCTTAGGAAAATGGCAATAAAAAAAGAAACTAAGTGCCACCGCCACTTTTCATCCTATAACAAAAAAAAAGAAAATCTGGTCCACTTCAGGCGTTGGCTCCTGACTAAACCTACCCCAAGAGCTGCCGATGTACCAGGGGAAATATGGGAATTCAAGGTTAGGGCTATCATTACAAACAAAACAAAATCTTCCTTTTTCTGAATTTTATTTTTATTTTGATTTTTGTTTTGTTTATTTTTGTTGTGTAATTGATCAGACGCCTTCTGCGCCCCGCTTGTAATATGTTGAGTCACGTCTTCTCGAAATTGGTGTGTTCCGTTCAGTAGTTCAGAAATGTTCATTGGTTCAATCTGGAAACCTTCTTCACTCTTGGCTTAACACATTCCAGCTGCGAGGCGGGTCGTGGAAAGCACTCCCAAGGAAGTTCGAGAAAAATTGTCTGTATTTTGGGTGGCGGACAACGACATAATGACGGTCGTTGAGGTATGTCCAAAAATCGAGTACAGAGTCTACAGTTTGTCCAACTAGGTAGTGAATGGCATGTCCGCGAATCCAATTCACAGCATTGGTCTTTGTCCGAGGAAAATAGTCACGTCCCGGAACTAATAATGAAAGGGGAGTATTCAGATTCAGAATGTCCCGCGTTAGAAAAGCCACAATATGACGAATAACCTCTGAGCTAACGACACACTGGCGACCACAGACGGACTATAGTCACTGCGATGTTGCCTGAGCCTCAAAATGCAACCTTTAAACACACAAACAGGTGTTACTTATGTGAAGAACGCCGTTCTTGGAGTCCAGAAATTAATTATACTTTCTAAGTGTATCATCTTACAGTGGATTCTATTGTACGAGTCTTCGATGTGGAAAACGAATGTCAAGTGAATTTAGCGAGGTAACGCCGGCCTACACCCGGAAGTAAATGCACTATCAGAGTGTTGACAAATACTTGCTACGACGCTGCCATTTCTCGGTTCTCTTACGAGGCAGCTCTTCAGCGAAATGCTTGCCGTGATTCTCCGATACGGTCCTTCAGAGTGGAGACGCGCGCGCACGTTTGGTTTTTATGCGGCGTTCTCCCCTGATGGTTTCTGACGTCGCCTTGTGGGCTATGTCTACATTTGAGACATTCAATTATCATTAATCCAGAATGATACAAGTTTCAGCTTCCGGCATGGAAGAAGGCTGTTGACGCCGACATTATATCATTTCAACGTAGGGAAAGCAAAACGGGTCATTCAATGTTTCTCATTCAACATAAAGCATGTGAGATAATTTTCCGTAACGTTCATAATCATCTAAAAATACAAACGAAGTAAAAATACACCGGAAGCTTATTCGAATTGAATATAACGCTTTGCACCTCGATGTCGAATTTGTCCACTTGCAATCTTTTGCAGCATACACATAGAATGTCATGATTACCACGAGAATGAAGAAATATGTTGGTAAGGATGGAAGCAAGAAGAGACGCAGTCAACAAATATTCTATTCCTCATGGCATTCATTTCATTTGACACGTAAGAATAGGTAAAGCGGGAATTTACTTTCGTTAACACGAAAGATATGCCGCACATATTGATAACGAGGAAGTCTGCGTCTTCATACGTTTCCTCCTTGAAATCTGTATGCTCTATTATATACTAAGTAGCCCGATCATTGTTTCAGTAATGTTACCCTCTTGTTTGACCCCGTAACGATGAACAGATTCCAAATGCATGTCTCTGCATGAAAGTAGCTGTTCGAACCATTCCTGGGTTGCTTTTTGTATTTTATTGCTTGGAATTCCTGAAGCAGACCACTGTGCCTTCTCCCCTTGTGGGTTAGGTCTCAAAACTAAACCGCTTTTTATCCAATGGCATAATTTATTCAGACAGCATCAGCACAAGACTGTCAAACAAAGCCTTCCATTTACAGTGGCAACACTCTAACCAGCACTGACCGAAGTGTAATCCACGGTCATGGTCCGAAATTAGCAGCTGTCTGCTACTGTGGCAAATTCCGTACTACACTTTCGATTCCGCAGCACCATTTTATCTGGTAACACTGTGTAGTTGCAGAGTTGTGCCAGCATGTCTGTCCTCACACTGTCAACTTTATGTATCTCACTTCTCCTGTAGCGTTGATCACAAGGAGCAGAAGTAAATGAGTGTATTCTGCATGACGTAACATTCAGTATTCCCTTCTTTCATAGCCACTCTTCATGTGCATCGATACCAAATAGGAATGTGAAAACTCTTGCGAGTGAGAGAATGACAATAACAATCGTAACAAGAACAATCAAATAATGAATAATGTTTATTCCAACGCAGAACGAGAATGGCTATAAATATAAAAATCTATATCTATATCCATATCTATTGATCTTTGAGTTGGCACAATGCAAATATATTCTTAGCATTTAGTTACTGAATTTAGTTCGGGATGTTTGCAGAGAAAAGGAAAAGTCGGTACTTCTCGCTAGTGTAATATAATTTTTTTTTTTTTTTGTGGTTTTAGGGCGCACAACGTCAACGGTCATTAGCGCCCAGACTACTTTGGGAATGCACCGCGAGTCACAAGTTTAAAACAGCAACAAAATGGAGAACACGATGAAAGACATACTGACAGGCATAGGATTAAAAAAGAAAACAGCATAATCAAATGTCCTTTGAGAGGGTTGTCAAATTGATAAAATGAAGAACGCAAGCAGCTCCTCGTGGGTCATCCGCTAAAATGGCTTCTACAGTACATGGCAGGCCAATATCGAGACGTAGGGTGTTAAAATTCGGACACGACGTTAAAATGTGGCGGACCGTCAGCAATTGCCCACATGGGCAGAACGGCGCCGGCGCAGCCGTCAGCAGATGGCGATGGCTGAACCGGCAGTGGCCAATTCGCAACCGGGCCAAAACTACCTCCTCCCGCCGAGAAGGGCGTGAGGAGGACGTCCAAGCCACGGGTAGAGCTTTCAATGCCCGAAGCTTGTTGTCTGAAAGTGCAGCACAATCGGCATGCCACAGCGAGACAATGCGCCGACAAATTACCCTGCTACAATCTGACGAAGGGACACCACAAGAAGCTGTCCGAGGCTGGAGGACCGCAGCCTTGGCCGCGGCATCTGCAGCTTCGTTCCCAGGGATACCGACATGGCCAGGAATCCACATAAAGCTAACCGGAGAACCGACGTCCACCAGCTGCTGAAGAGAGCGTTGGATCCGGTGCACGAAAGGGTGAACCGGGTACGGATCACCGAGGCTCTGGATAGCGCTCAGGGAATCGGAGCAGATGACATATGCAGAATGTCGGTGGCGGCAGATGTAAAGGACAGCCTGGTAGAGGGCAAAGAGCTCAGCTGTGAAGACCGAACAATGGCCATGGAGCCGATATTGGAAACTTTGTGCCCCGACAATAAAAGAACACCCGACCCCGTCATTGGTCTTAGAGCCATCTGTATAAATGAAGGTCGTATTAATGAACTTCGAACGAAGTTCGACAAAACGGGAGTGGTAGACTGAATCGGGGGTAACCTCCTTCGGGAGCGAGCAGAGGTCAAGGTGGACGCGAACCTGAGCCTGGAGCCAAGGTGGCGTGTGGCTCTCGCCCACTCGAAAGGTGGCAGGGAGTGAAAAATGAAGGTGTTGAAGGAGGCGACGAAAGCGAACTCCAGGGGGTAGCAGGGCGGAGACATACAACCCGTATTGACTGTCGAGAGAGTCATCAAAAAAGGAACGATAAGATGGGTGGTTAGGCATTGCCAGTAGCCGACAGGCATACCGACAAAGCAGTATATCGCGCCGGTAGGTGAGTGGCAACTCACCAGCGTCAGCATGAAGACTCTCGACGGGACTAGTATAAAACGCTCCGATCGCAAGTCGTAAACCCCGATGTTGTATGGAGTTGAGGCGGCGTACGATGGATGGCCGTGCAGAGGAGTATACGAAGCTCCCATAATCCAGCTTGGAGCGGACGATCGACCGATATAGGCGAAGGAGGACGGTTCGATCCGCTCCCCACGACATACCACTGAGAACACGGAGGACATTGAGAGAACGGGTACAACGGGCGGCCAAATAAGACACATGTGGAGACCAACTAAGTTTCCTGTCAAATGTAAGACCTAAAAATTTTGTTGTCTCCACGAATGGGAGAGCAACGGGACCAAGTCGTAAAGACGGTGGGAGAAATTCTTTGTAGCGCCAGAAGTTAATACAGACCGTCTTCTCGGCAGAAAAACGGAAGCCATTGGCGACACTCCACGAGTAAAGACGGTCAAGAGAACGCTGATGACAGCGCTCCAGGAAACACGTACGCTGCGCGCTGCAATAGATGGTAAAATCGTCCACGAAAAGGGAGCCTGATACATCAGCTGGGAGGCAATCCATTATTGGATTGATCGCTATGGCGAAGAGAGCGACGCTCAAAACTGAGCCCTGTGGTACCCCATTCTCCTGGCGAAAGGTGTCTGACAGGACAGAACCCACACGTACCCTGAACTGTCGATCCATTAAAAAGGAACGAATAAAAAGAGGGAGGCGACCGCGAAGACCCCATGTATGCATGGTGCGGAGAATGCCCGCCCTCCAACAGGTGTCGTAAGCCTTCTCCAAATCAAATAACTTCTTGCGGAAGCGCCCGACCGCGGCTGTGTTCTTCATAATGAAGGTCGACAAGGTAACCAGATGGTCAACAGCAGACCGGCGCCTACGAAATCCACATTGTACATTGGTAAGTAGGCGTCGAGACTCGAGCAGCCAAACCAATCGAGAGTCAACCATTCGCTCCATCACTTTACAGACACAGCTGGTAAGCGAGATGAGTCGATAACTGGAGGGCAAGTGCTTGTCCTTCCCCGGCTTAGGAATCGGGACAACAATAGACTCGCGCCAGCATGCGGGAACATGTCCCTCAATCCAGATGCGATTGTAAGTACGAAGAAGAAAACCTTTACCCGCAGGAGAAAGGTTCTTCAGCATCTGAATATGAATAGAATCAGGCCCTGGAGCGGAGGACCGTGATCGGCCAAGTGCGGTTTCGAGTTCCCGCATGGTGAATGGGGCATTATAACTTTCACGATTCGAGGAGCGGAAGTTAGGTGGCCTAGCCTCCTCTGCCTGTTTGCGGGGGAGGAAGGCAGGGTGGTAATGAGCGGAGCTCGAAACCTCTGCGAAAAAGCGGCCGAAGGCATTGGAGACAGCCTCAGGGGCCACAAGGACGTCATTCGCGACCGTCAAGCCAGAAACTGGTGAGTGGACCTTAGTGGCAGATAGCCGGCGCAGGCTACCCCAGACAACAGAAGAAGGAGTAAAACTGTTGAAGGTGCTTGTGAAAGCAGCCCAGCTGGCTTTCTTGCTTTCTTTAATAATACGACGACACTGTGCACGTAATCGTTTATAATTGACACAATTCGCCACTGTAGGGTGGCGTTTAAAGGCGCGTAAAGCACGTCGACGAGCACGTAGAGCGTCTCTACATGCTGCGGTCCACCAGGGGACCGGTACGCGACGTGGAGAAGAAGTAGGGTGAGGGATGGAATATTCAGCAGCAGAGAGAATGACTTCCGTGAGGTGTGCGACCTGACTGTCGCAGCTTGGGAATGTTTGATCCTGAAAGGTCGCCCTTGAAGAGAAGAGCCCCCAGTCTGCTTTGGAGATGTTCCAACTAGATGAGCACGGAGAGGGGGTATGCTGCAGGAGATGGATAACACACGGGATGTGGTCGCTCGAATATGTATCAGAAAGAGCATACCACTCGAACCGGCGTGCAAGTTGGGGAGTACATATAGAGAGATCTAAATGGGAATAGGTGTGAGATGTATCCGAAAGAAAAGTAGGGACGCCAGTATTGAGGCAGACGAGATTGAGCTGGTTGAAAAGGTCTGCTAACAGGGAGCCCCTCGGGCAGGATGCTGGAGAGCCCCAAAGGGGATGGTGGGCATTGAAGTCTCCAGTTAACAAAAATGGTGCAGGTAGCTGAGCAATAAGTTACACTCCATCGTCGTCTGCCGTTACCAGGGCCGACATGATGCAAACGGTACAAATGGAAAATGTAAAAGTGGGGAGAGTAATGCGGATGGCAACTGCCTGCAGGCCGGTGTGCAACGTGATGGGATCGTAGTAAATATCATCCCGGACCAGCAACATAACCCCTCCATGAGCTGGGATACCTACCACAGGGGGTAGGTCAAAACGCACAGAGGTGTAGTGTGCCAAGGCAATTTGATCGCATGGGCGTAGCTTCATTTCCTGGAGGGCTACGACGAGCGGACGGTGCAAGCGAAGCAGCAACTTCAAGTCCTCTCGGTTGGAGCGAATGCTGCGAATATTCCAGTGAATAAGTGCCATCGTAAGAAAAAAGGAAGATGAAAGAAGGGGTCACCTCGAAGGCCGCTGAGGGCCTGGCTTCGAGCGAGCACTGCCGCCGCTATCAGTAGGCGGACAGTCATCGTCCATTGGGTCTATAGGTTCATCGGCCATCTTGGGAAGATTGCCGGGAGGGGGAGCTTCCTCCGCCGGTGAACGGCCAGATGTTCGGCTACCAGCGGTGCGGCCAGGCGAAAGGGATGACGGCCTGGGGCGGCAACCGCTGGGTGGCGCAGGAGAAGAAATGCGCCGTGGCGGAGAAGGAGAACTGTGCTTCCTATTAGCCTTCTTGGATGGTCGTTTGGTGGAAGTACCGGACGAAGGCTGGGAGGTCGAGGTACGTAGGAAGTCTGCACGGGACGGTTCCTTCTTGAAGGCCCGTGTATCTGACTTCTGGGTCTTCGTCTTAGCAGAAGCTGATGAACGGGCTGGTGTCTGTGGGGTGATGCGACGAAGAGGAGACGTCGACCGCGCGATCTTAGCACTGGCCGAACGGACGACCGTGGTGCTGAAGGTCAGATCGCAGGTCTGGGTTGCCACCTCCCTGGTAGTCCGAGGAGAGGCGAGAACAGTACTGTATTTCCCCGCTGGGAGCAGCGTGGGCTTCCTACTAGCCAATAGCTTGCGAGCAGCCGAGGTGGACACTTTCTCTTTGACCCGAATTTCCTGGATACAGCGTTCTTCCTTATAGACAGGACAGTCGCGGGGGGATGCAGCATGGTCACCCTGACAGTTCACACAACGAGGAGACGGAGGTGGACAGTCACCCTCATGGGCATCCCTGCCACAAGTGACACATTTAGCCGCATTGGAACAAGATTGGCGAGTGTGATTGAAACGCTGACACTGGTAGCAGCGCGTAGGTGTCGGGACATAGGGGCGAACAGAAATAACCTCGTAGCCCGCTTTGATGCGCGATGGCAGCTGAACACTATCGAAGGTCAAAAAAAGGGTCCGGGTCGGTACAAGGTCATTGTTGACCTTTTTCATGACCCTATGGACAGCCGTCACGCCCTGCTCAGCGAGGAAAGATTGAATCTCCTCGTCAGTCAAACCGTCGAGGGATCTAGTGTAGACCACACCACGAGACGAATTCAAAGTTCGGTGAGCCTCCACCCGGACAGGGAATGTGTACAGGAGTGTGGCCCGAAGCAGTTTTTGTGCCTGAAAGGCGCTCTCAGTTTCGAGTAATAAGGTGCCGTTACGCAACCTGGTACAGGATTTGACAGATCCGGCTATGGCATCGACGCCCTTCTGGATAATGAAAGGGTTGACAGAGGAAAAATCCTTTCCGTCCTCAGATCGAGAAACGACGAGGAACTGTGGGGCAGGCGGTAGTACTTTTGTCACTGGTAGCTGGTCACGTTTCCGTTTTTGGGCAGAAGTCGAGAGAGATGGAGTGAAATCCATTGCGGAGAAATCCCCCATGATTGCCAGCGTCTCCGATGGTGCGCTCCTTCTTTGTGGGGACCCTCTCAGAGGGCACTCCCGCCTTAGGTGAATGTTTACACCTCAGGTCACACCTCCCGAGAAACAGACGGAGGGACCAATCGGCATGGTCAGAAGGTATCAGCTCAGGCAATCACCCCTCCCCGGGCCTGGCCTTTACCAGGGGGTACGCGCGTGCCTTACATGTCTACCCAGAGCGGGGAATTACGCGTTACCCCGTCACCGGCTACGCGTGCGAACGCGTGGGTCGGCCTTCAGGCGCGCACAGGGAGGAAGGAAGAAGAGGAAAAAGGAGAGAGAGAGAGAGAGAGAGAGAGAGAGAGAGAGAGAGAGAGAGAGAGAGAGGGAGGACAGTGTCTCAAACGCCGAGGCGGAGACCAGAGAAGGCAAGGAGAAGAAGGCAATGAGAAGGCAATGAGAAGGCAAGGAGAAGGCAAGGAGAAGGCAAGGAGAAGGCAAGGAGAAGAAGGCAATGAGAAGGCAAGGAGAAGAAGGCAATGAGAAGGCAAGGAGAAGAAGGCAATGAGAAGGCAAGGAGAAGAAGGCAATGAGAAGGCAAGGAGATTATGCAGGGGAAAGAGTAAGGAAGACAGTGAGGTGGAGAAGTGCAAAGAAAGGAACCAACCAAAGAAAGGAAGAAACGAGAAGTGAAAAAGCAAAATGACCGCAAATAGAGGTCGTGGAACCGACCGTCTCCGGACGCAGGCGCTAACTACCCCCTTGAGGGGGAGGGACTCCTTTTAGTCGCCTCTTACGACAGGCAGGAATACCTCGGGCCTATTCTTACCCCGGACCCGCAGGGGGAAGTGTAATATAATGTGAACCAGCAACTACCCTTTCCTTAGAACACGACTCAAGCAGGTCCCCAAGTAGGTACCAAGGCACTGCTGCATTCTGTTCCCTGACATTGCTCTGATGACGGTTAATGCAGATAGTTCCGATTATGAAATACAAAACGTATTGCAGGTTAGTTCCTAGGATAGTAACATTAAATTTGCGTTGTAGACGGCACATGAACGTGACGACTATCCATATTACTCATCAATATAAAAAGACAATATTATGGGAATTTAGCAGGATTACTCAACATGAATTCTGAAATTGGTTGACTGAGCGCACAGGTGCTAAACGTCGTCAAGAGTATACGATGGCCTAATCGCATTAGGAATATGAAGATCGTCTTCGACAGCTCGCAACTTTCACATTGCTATCTCCACCCTACTCCAGACAGCCCTCGGTGGAGTTGCACTAAGTTGCCGTTGCAATGTAAGGCCTTCAAACCGACAACAGACCACATATTGAAAAATACAAGCGAGTTCTCTTGCAGCATAAGCTTATTGTAACTAATCTAAAAATTATTGGACAGGAACATTGTCCTATTCAAAAAAAGCTGTCTAGCAGGTCCTCTAATCGCTCCTTGATACAGTCGTTTGACTATTGAAAATGGTTCCAACAAGTCACCACTAGAAAACACTGCTCTGTATCGCAATAACTCAAGATGTAAAGTAATACCACGGTACTACAAATATCAGGGAACACCTTATCACAGATAAGACTGTCTTTAAGGCTTGTAAGCTCACATTTATTACAATAAATGACATACCTGAAATGTTACCACTCTCATTATTACGTCAGATTGGTAATGCACGTAATAAGTTCGTCGTATTCATGATTTCCTCTTCAAAGGAACATTCCGTACTTATTATTTAACACAAAATGACATTGAAGTTCATACATATTCTCAACTAGCTGCTCGTGAATAACTTAAATTTTTAAATGACATGACGAAAAGTCTTGTTCCGCATATGGATTCAAACCCAGCTCATGCAGACTAAGCAAAGATTTCGTTACTGACGGAAACTAACAGTTATTCCTGATTAAGCATACAGAGAGTGATATACCTCGATTTTAGACAGTATCGGTTAGCAAATATCAACTTTAAATTGCATAACGCAAACATGTTTAACAGACGCGAATTCCTACCCAGCATCTATTGTCCCTGTTAACGAACTACGAGAGATGTTAAATATTGCTTCTTCACAAGTAACTTACTTGAAATGCCGTGAGGTAAAGCTTTGTGTTGGACACGGATTCGAACCCAGAACCTAATCGGATTGCTATCGAAGCACAGTCAAATGTGACATATCGGATTTTCGCGGCAGTAGCTAGATGTTTTAACTGAAATGACGAGACGAAACATTAATTTTTTCCTTCCCAGGACTCCTACCCGGCACCTATCGCTGTTATATTCTAGAGAAAACGAACGTTAAATATGGGTTTGTTGCGCCAGCAGTGATATGTGAGCGTGTTTGAACTAGAAATAATATGACGAAGAGTTCAGCGCTCACTGGGAATAGAGCCCCACACATATCGTCGGCCGGCCGGGGTGGTCTAGCGGTTCTAGGCGCTCAGTCAGGAACCGCGCGACTGCTACGGTCGCAGGTTCGAATCCTGCCTCGGGCATGGATGTGTGTGATGTCCTTAGGTTAGTTAGGTTTAAGTAGTTCTAAGTTCTAGGGGACTTATGACCACAGATGTTGAGTCCCATAGTGCTCAGAGCCATTTGAACCATTTTGAACACATATCGTTGTTGACTACACACAAAGAGACGTCAGCTACCGAATTTTTTCTCCACCAGCTGCTCAGAATAACATCTTGAACTTACAGTCATCTCGCAAATAGTTCTGTGTCTCACTGGGAGTTAAAAACGTCAGATATCGTTAGTGTTGACAACGAATGAAAATACATTAAAAAATCAAAATACTTATCCACCAGCAGATAAGTGTTCTCATGCTAGAGCTTGATAATACATAATTAAATCTTTAGTGCCGGGCCAGGATTCGATCCCATTCACGCGTAATATGTGGAGATGTTAAGGAATCTGCAGTTTTGAACAAACAACAAATTGTAGCCGAGCTGTATTGTCACGAAGGGATCAAATTCCGCGTTAAGGGCGGTCTGAGTTGCATTCCCAGTTCAGAACCAATCTTATCGACATACAGAAGCTCAGATAAAAGATGGAATAAGTGTCCTGTGACCATACATAGCGTTTGTTTCGTCACTTGAAATAAATATGGTTCAAATGGCTCTGAGCACTATGGGACTCAACTGCTGAGGTCATTAGTCCCCTAGAACTTAGAACTAGTTAAACCTAACTAACCTAAGGACATCACAAACATCCATGCCCGAGGCAGGATTCGAACCTGCGCCCGTAGCTGAAATAAATAACTAGTATAAGAAAGGTTACTGGTGATAGAGTTTCTACGTGTCGCCACTCCAGACTTTATTGTGGTTCAACCTACCGTCTACTTGGTAGAGAAGGAAAATCATCTTTAACGTTAATTTTCAGACCACACTGCCATTACACCTTCTTCACTTGGTGTAGCCAGGAGAGAATGGACTCTGTCTCTCCCTATCTAAAATCATTGACAGAAGTGGGAATCCAACCCAGACCATAGGTATAACAACCTACCATCCGTCCAACAGACCACGAAATCCTCTTCTCTCATATTTCTATCGTAACGCCGTTGCGCCACATTGGATGAGAATTCTGACACACAGGCGTCCTGTAGTAATTTGCACCATGTTCAGTAAATTCATTTACTTGGTTGACCGAATCACCATGAACTAGCTGCCTCGGCTACCCAGTGCATACATTCCACTCTATATTTTGTAATCACCGAAATAAAATCACGTAACTGCCACCTACACAGAACTGCCAACAGTGTAGGATGCAGAAGTTTAAATATGAAGTGTTCCTTTCCACTTGAGCTATTCTATTGCGCCATCTGTTTGTAGAAAACGTATGAAATGCCAACATACCATATACAGCAGTCACAGAGTAACTTGTCAATACAGAACTATCTGTTCGCTGTCATAACTAAAGTGAATTTCAATCTGTTAAAACCTTTTATCGCAGTTTTAGAGAAACCTTATTGGTAACAGTAAAAAGTGCCGTCTACCTATAAGATTTGTGCATATGTTATTATCTTATAGGTCATGGATAAGACAGGAGATCAAATCAGGGTACATCGAGAAAGACAATCTCAATAAGCTAGCGTACGATTTACATATGAAGTTAGGTAACTTATTGTCGCCACTGCAGTTTACGCAAGTTGAATATGAGAGTGAAGCAAGAATTCAGGTACATAGGGACGAAATCAAAGAGACATAACAAGAAAATTACTAATATATGTAGAGCAATAGCAAATGCAGAGAGCGAAACAGATAAAGTACAGTATGTACATAAGTTTTATGACACAACATCTGTTACGTTAACGGTTCTCTTTTCTAATGCATAGCAGAAGCTTTTGGATAAGGGGATTAAGCATGATCCGCGAACGAACTTGCAAGATCGAGACATCAAGAGAATGATCGCAGAAGTAAAGGTAGCATGTAGGGACGCTAAGTTAACTAAATTCCAGGAGACATTTATCGCCATCAAAGCCAAAGAGACAATTTAATGCCAGAAAACGTTACATAACGGTAAATATAGTGAGCTGATGTTAGTGAAAGAAATTAACTTAATCATGATTGCGTTGTTAGAATCCACTTTTAAGTCAGATAAGGGCAGTACTTCAGTTGTGATTTACGAAAAAGATTATGTAGATAAGACAATGCAGTTTTTTCAATAAAATGAAATTAAAGGAATCAGAAAAGATCTAACAAAGAAGTTTCAGGCAGATTTAAAGGCTAGGGTAGAAGCATTACAATTTTTATTCACTCCAAGTGAAAAAGCTACATTAGTAAAGATGAATCCAAGAACACCAGAAGCAAGAGCGCAAATAAAGTTGCACAAGGAGAACAAACCAATTCGTGTTATTTGTAATGGAAAGGAAGCCGTTAATGATCTCTTGAATAAGGGTTTGTACCGTAAGTTAAAATCTGCGTATAAATACCAGCAAGTTTATAACGTAGAAAATAGTGTGCGTTTCGCGAACGAAGTGAAGGACATTGCAATTCCAGAGGACGCCGTCCTAGCTTCAATGGACGTCGTGAACCTCTACACTAATATACCAATACCGGAATATTTGCAAATTATAAGGAAAAACCTGATAAAAAAATAGGTCAATGAGCGTGGGTGAAATCGTCGAACTCGTGGATATGCTAGAGTTCACATTGAGTTTTAATAGTTTCATCTTTAACGATAAAGGTTTTATTCAAGATGAAGGTTTAGCTATGGGAAACAGTCTATCAGGCAATTTAGCTGAAATTTTTATAAATGACTTTGTTCTTAAAGTTTTCAGCTCGTTTCCAGCAATTAAGGGGAAGTTAATTTATTACAGACTGTATGTTGACGACACTATTTTATTATTCAAAGGGAAAAAAGAAGAAGTAGAAGAAATGACTAAAGTTTTAAACGAGCAGCATCCAAATATTCAATTCACGCTAGAAATAGAGGACAATTGGGCGATTAACTATTTACATTTGACCGTCAGAAAGGAGGGAGGCAGGCACGTTTTCGGCGTCTATAGAAAAGACACTTGTTCCGACAGCATCGTAGAAGCGACGTCGCACAACCCGGCACAGCATAAAAGAGCATACTCTCATGCAATGTGCAACAGAGCCCTGAGATTGCCACTAAAGGAAGATGAGTTGCAGAAAGAACTAGGTAGTATTAAACAAGTAGCAGCAGCTAATGGATACAGGGCACAAGATGTTACACGTATGTTTAACAAGATCAAAAACAAAACCGCAGGTATCCGTAACGATTCTAGGAAAATTAAAGTTAAGAACAAGTTTGTCACCCTGACATACAAAGGGCGTGTGTCGGAAAGAATTGCTAAATGCTTTCCAAAAAACACCGCTGTGGCATTCCAGAATGAAGGGCAAATGGTACATAGACTAAGACATAAACCAGGAATGACAAAACAAATGAAATACTACAATTCCGGAGTATATAAGATCAAATGTGCAGAATGTGACAGTTATTATGTAAGACAGACAGGGCGGAATTTTGTAATTCGATACAGGGAACATTGCAGTCATAGCAATCGGACAGCATTTGGAGCACATGCAAATATAGTAAACATGAAGTGAATAATATAAATTAGCAAATGGAGGTGCTACATAAAGCTCCAAAAGTCTCTATCTCAACGTGCTCGAAGAGATTAAAAATCGCATAACTACTCCTGTGCATAAAATCACTTTGCTCATTAACAGGTAGGCCTGAGGTTTTTCTTTGATGAGCGTATATTTCAAAGACCTGTTTTAGGCTTACTCTTGAATGCAGCAGCACGCTCCAGTAAGAACCAGCTGCAGCGAAACGGCCCTCAGTGTACTGGCGGCGAAATGAATTGGATGCTGTGGAAGAGCACTTGGCGTGGCGTTGTATACGTTCTGACGTAGGGAAATCCTTTCCTTCACCAATCAAAACAAAGAAGAGGAAACGCACATTTTCGAAAGAACATCTACATTTAAATTACATTTTTAAGTTTCTTTATAAAGAAATTTTAAATTAGTGTAAATTATTTCGGTTCATGGTCCACTCAAAAATAAAAAATTATTCATATGTTATTACTTTAAAAATTGTTTTATTAAAAATATATTCGCCATTAATATGTACGGTGACATAATAACATCTTATAAGTAGAGGACCCTTTTACTGTTACCAATCAGGTTTCTCTGAAATTGCAATAAAAGGTTTTAACAGATTAAAATTAACTTTAGTTATGACAGCGAACCGATAGTTCTGTACTGACAAGTTACTCTGTGACTGCTATATATGGTATGTTGGCATTTCATACATCCCAAAATTTCTTTTTGTAAACTAAGATATGTCTATCACTAACTGTATCTCTGTTGTTAATTATATTTTTACTTTGTCTAACAGATCTGAAGATGGGCAGATAGCCTGAAACAAGTCATTGAAAATATCATATAAAAATATGGCATTTCAGTCTTTGATCGTTATTTTTTAATTAGTTCCATAACGATCTCGCAGCAGTACACCTGGGTGAATTGCTTCCACGGCACGGTCACAACCTGGTTCCGCCGCATGGAAACGTTTCAGGTCAGCAACGGAAAAACAAACAAAGATCCGAGTAATCTGCGTATATGTAGCTACCAGCTACACAGGCAGCTGCAAATTGAAAAACCCGTCTCCTCTCCAAGCTGGCGGTCGTCATTTTGCGTGCGCTATGCTGACGTGCTCGCCGCTGTCAGGATACACTGTGGCCTATGTACTGTACTTCCATAGCCCATCACCCGTGCCGCGTTTGTCCACCGTCTTACACTGAAGCGCCAAAGACAATGATATAGACATGCGTATTCAAAGACTACATATGTAAACAGGCAGATCACGGCGGTGCGGTAGCAACTCCTATGTAAGACAACAAGTGCATGGCGCAGAAGTTAGATCGGTCACTGCTGCTACAATGGCCGGTTATCAAGATTTAAGCGAGTCTGAACGTTGCGTTATAGTGGGCGCGTAATGGGACTCAGCATCTCCGTGATAGCGATGAACCTAGGATTTTTCCATACGATCATTTCACGAGTGCACCGTGAATATCAGGAATCCGGTAAAACATCAAATCTCTGACATCGCCGCAGCCGCAGAAAGACCCTGCAAGAACGGGGCCGACGACGACTGAAGAGAATCGTTCAACGTGACAGAAGTGCAACCCTTCCTCGAGTTGCTGCAGATTTCAATGCTGGGCCATCACGAAGTATCAGCGTGCGAACCATTCAACGAAACATCATCGATATGGGCTTTTGGAGCCGGAGGCACATTCGTGAAATCTTTGTGATCGCACGACACAAATCTTTACGCCTTGCCTGGGTCCTTTAACACCGACATTGGACTGTTGATGACTGGAAACACGTTGCCTGGTCGAATGAGTCTCGTTTCAAATTGTATCGAGCCGATGGACGTGTACGGGTATGGAGTCAACCTCATGAATCCATGGACTCTGCGTGTCAGCAGGGGACTGTTCTAGGTAGTGGAGGCTCTGTAATGGTGTGGGGCGTGTGCAGCTGGAGTGATATGGGACCCCTGATACGTCTAGATACGACTCTGACAGGTGACACGTACGTAAGCATCCTGTCTTATCAACTGCAACCATTCATGTCCATCGTGCAGTCCGACGGAGTTGGGCAATTCTAGCAGGACAATGCGACACCCCACATGCCCAGAATTGCTATAGAGTGGGTCCAGCAACGCTCTTCTGAGTTTAAACACTTCCACTGGCCACCAAACTCCCCAGACAGGAGCATTATTGAGCACATATCTGGGATGCCTTGCGACGTGCTGTTCAGAAGAGTTCTCAACCCACTCTTACTCTTATGCATTCATGGCCAGCCCTGTAAGGTTCATGGGGTCAGTTCCCCCCAGCACTACTTCAGACTTTAGTTGAGTCCATGCCACGTCGTGCTGCGGCACTTCTGCTTGCTCGCGGGGCACCACACGATATTAGACAGGTGTACCTTTCTTTGTCTCTTCGGTATAAAACAGGCGCATGCGGACCGCGCCCTACGTCACGGAGTGCGAAGGAAGCTCGAGGCACCACAACTCATGGCGCCGACGCTAGCGTACAATATATCGATAGGAACCTATCAGTTTCAATAAAAGCAAAGATGATGATGTTTACAGTAAATGCTCAATATGTCCACCATCATTCCTCAACAATAGCTATAGTCGAGGAATAATGTTGTGAACAGCATTGTAAAGCATGTCCGGAGTTATGGTGAGACATTGGCGTCGGATGTTGTCTTTCAGCATCCCTAGAGATGTCGCTCAATCACGATACACTTGCGACTTCAGGTAACCTCAAAGCCAATAATCGCACGGACTGAGGTCTGGGGACCTGGGAGGCCAAGCATGACGAAAGTAGCGGCTGAGCACACCATCATCACCAAACGACGCGCGCAAGAGATCTTTCACGCGTCTAGCAATAGTTTTTTTGTTCTAAAAAACCCCATATCATTCCAAGCATGTGTATCAATTTTTACCTCTCTATCTACATTATTCCGTGGTTTATTAAGTTTTCTAATTTATACTGACTTTCTGATCACCCGGTACTTCGGTGCCGAACGGTGAATGTAATCCTACAAATCAACAGTCCTTCCAAATTAGACTTTATGTTAGCTAAATAAATGCAAATCAAGAAGTTGGCACGATCACGTTGCCTACAATGCGTTTTGCCCTGTTTTATCGATATTTTGTTTCTTCGCATCACCGAAGTTCCTCTGTCAGACATTGAATTGGCGATAAATCGAATGTCTCTAGTGGTAAGACTCGCAGATTTGCGTGAGAATGTCACATACTACTGTTTCCAAGATGACCGATGTATGGTTCAAATGGCTCTGAGCACTACGGGACTTAACATCTCAGGTCATCAAGTCCCCTAGAACTTAGAACTACTTAAACCTAACCAACCGAAGGACATCACACACATCCATGCCCGAGGCAGGATTCGAACCTGCGACCGTAGCGGTCGCGTGGTTCCAGACTGAAGCGCCTAGAACCGCTCGGCCACACAGGGCGGCCGGACCGATTTATGTTGCGAGGACGTTTTCCTGCGGTTCTGAGCATCCGAGATCATTCACATCGCTTGTAATAACCAGGGAAGATTCTATAGTCGCACCTCAGGACAGATCCAATGTCCAGCATATACGTTTGTGTTCCATCAGTCGATGAAGCGTAATGCGTACGCTTTCACTAACCCAGGGTTATATACCTTGACTTCCTGTATTTCTTTTTTTTTTTTTAGTCCTGTTTAGTCTGCCGCTCGGTTGCCTTGTGTCTGAACATTTTCGTTGCTCCGAACGGCACTGCATGGTGCTACGGTGCTAAAGTCTTACAGCACATGTTTTAACACCAAAGCGAATGCTGTGGAGAGATAGGAATTCTGACGAGCATTTACACTCCTGGAAATGGAAAAAAGAACACATTGACACCGGTGTGTCAGACCCACCATACTTGCTCCGGACACTGCGAGAGGGCTGTACAAGCAATGATCACACGCACGGCACAGCGGACACACCAGGAACCGCGGTGTTGGCCGTCGAATGGCGCTAGCTGCGCAGCATTTGTGCACCGCCGCCGTCAGTGTCAGCCAGTTTGCCGTGGCATACGGAGCTCCATCGCAGTCTTTAAAAAGGCTCCAGACAAAGACCCATCAGACCCCAAGTCATACAGACCAATTTGCCTTATCAATACACTCGGTAAAGTACAAGAAAAACTACTCTGCAAAAGACTACAAGCACACCGAACACTACGGGGACTGACACCACACCAATACGGCTTCAGGGAAGGGAAATCTATAGACGACGCAATTAACAGAGCACTTCAAATAGTACACGACACACCCTCCAAATACACACTTGCAATTATGATAGACATCTCAGGTGCCTTCGACAACCTCTGGTGGCCGGCCTTGTTCAAGAGGCTCAGACACCTGCAGGTACCGGAGTCTCTGTATAATAGTTTCATGGACTACTGCAGAGACAGAACGGTCGTTTGGCAAATGGACAACCAGAAAGTGACTAAACGAATTACAAAAGGCTGTCCACAAGGGTCGATCTGCGGCCCCATCTTCTGGGACATAGTTATAGAACCGCTCCTACAGTTACTAGAGGAGCACATCTTGACAGATGGAGCTGTCGCTTATGCTGATGATCTACTCGTCGTAGTTTCAGCAAATAACCGTGCCCAGCTAGAAGAAAGAGCCAATGGAACACTTAGGACAATAACCCAATGGTGCACAGATAATAAATTAAAGATAGCAGGAAACAAAACAACTTATACATTGCTAAAGGGTATCCTGCGCAGGAACCCAATAGTCAAAATCGGGGACACAAACATAAAAAGACTAGCAGTCACACGCTATCTAGGAGTATACATTGATGAACGATTGAACTTCCACGAACACATGCGAATATGCACAAACAAAGCAGAAAAGATACTACACAAACTGGCTAGGCTAAATTCGGAACAATTCAGACTACCCCTGTCAGTGACACGAACATACCATTGCGCTCTCTTCGAGTCAGTACTATGCTTTGCTGCCAGTACGTGGGCCCACAGGTTAAATCTCTCAACCAACAGAACCATTGTACGTCGAGGCCAAAGAAGTGTTCTACTTCGACTAACAGGGGCATTTAACACAACATCAAATGACGCACTATGTGTCGTCATGGGAATTTTCCCCATAGATATCACCATCAGGTACCGCGCAGCAATGTACTGGCTTAGGATGGGGAGAATAGACCAGGTTCGGCAGATCACTGGTGTACCGATTGAGACAACACGCCAACTCAGAGCATGGCGAGTGGATACCTGGCAGAGCGAGTGGGCCAACAGCGATAGGGGCCGCCGTGTCTACAACTTCTTCCCTGACATCCGGGAAAGACTAAAACTAAAACATATTGATCCCAGCCGCGGTATGATACATTTCATCACAGGACATGGCCCTTATCCCACGCACCTGTACCGCGTGAGTCTGCAGCAGACTAATAGATGCACATGCGGGGAAGAAGGTTCCCCTGAACATACTGTCTTCTTCTGCGGACAACGCACGAACATAAGACACACAGTACACATAAATCGCCTGAACACACAGAACGAACTACATGCCATAATACGCGACCCGGAAAGGTGGACTGAACTCAACAAACTAACGGACGAAATCTCGAAGATCCAACAAATAGAATACTTGCGCAACAGACCCTACCGAAGGCAAGTCGGTCCAAACAGACGTCACGATGCCCAGGGGGATACAGATATGATTAGCACCACGAGTGATGAAGAAGAAACAGATACAGACCAGGGCACCAACACAGATATTGAAGCGTCCAGTGCGGATGATCCATAGTGTCAACCAAGTCAAATTCAAAGAACAGAGTGGAACAACCGACAAGAGGTGCACAAGTCACACACAATCCTAAAAACAGATTGCACCGTATATATAAATAGTTAACAGCATCCCCATGTCCAATAAGAGCTTAAAGCTAGGTACCTCTACAAGGGACCTACACCTTCCGTTAAGAGGCAGCGCACAGTCTGTATGGAAGGATCTTAATTGTGGTCCCTCTCTTTCGAGCCCAACCCGACGGATACCTATGGTAGATCGGGGAAAACCACCGCTCAGGCTGTGTTGCTGGCGGGGCCGGAAGGTGCTAACTGCCGCACCATGTATCATTGTAAGTCTCATTGGCTCAGTGTGAACTGTTTGTACAACCAACCTACACAGCCTATACCTCAACCTCCACTATACTAAGAACTTCTCATCTGAAGCTTAAAGTTGGGCACCTCTTCAAGGGACCCACGCCCCCCTGGTAGGAGGCGGCGCACGTCCTGGATGGAAGGATCTTAATTGTGGTTCCTCTCTTTTGAGCCCAACCCGACGGATACCTATGGTAGATCGGGGAAAACCACCGTTCAGGACGTGTTGTCGGCGGGGCCGGGAGGTGCTCGCGCCTGATGTACTCTACTAGGAGCCTTGCAGGCTCAACACAAACCGTTAGCGTCATTACCTTATTACTTTTACCACGAGTACCCTTTCATTAGCAACTTTGAGCCAAGCACAAAATCAGTTACCTCTCCATTGTATATCGTAAATAGTTTAGCCGGCTGGACATGGAGGTCTTAGTCTTAGTTTCTAGCTTTAACGTACCCTAATCTCTTCTAGTTAAGGTAGTTTTTAGGATGGTAGATGTTAAAAGCATGGTGAGCAACGGCCAGCGTCTTGAGGGTCATTCCAAGACCCGGGCCGCCGCCCACAACCAGGTGACGGGCCATATTATACCTAGAAATTAAATATTTAGAAAGAAGGAAGGAAGAGAACTGAATAGAGAAGTTAGTTTTGTTTATTAATATCTTACTTGATTTTGTATTAGTTATAAGTTTTTCTAATGCTGCACAAAAAAAAAATCAAATGGATCTAAACAGAGCCCGCCTCCACGTGGCGGGACACGGGCAACGGTGTGAGTGGGGACGGGAGCCGGTGTGGTGTTACTTTCAGTCACTGCGGACCCCGGACCCAGTCACAGCGGCTAAGTGGCAATATACGACCCACCATAAGAAATTAGACGGTGGGTCATAAAATATAAGCAGCTAGTGAAAAAAAAAAAAAAAAAAAAGTCTTTAACACTGGTAGCATGCCGCGACAGCGTGGACGTGAACCGTATGTGCAGTTGACGAACTTCGAGCGAGGGCGTATAGTGGGCATGTGGGAGGCCGGGTGGACGTACCGCCGAATTGCTCAACACGTGGGGCGTGAGGTCTCCACAGTACATCGATGTTGTCGCCAGTGGTCGGCGGAAGGTGCACGTGCCCGTCGACCTGGGACCGGACCGACGCACGGATGCACGCCGAGACCGTAGGATCCTACGCAGTGCCGTAGGGGACCGCACCGCCACTTCCCAGCAAATTAGGGACACTGTTGCTCCTGGGGTATCGGCGAGGACCATTCGCAACCGTCTCCATGAAGCTGGGCTACGGTCCCGCACAGCGTTAGGCCGTCTTCCGCTCACGCCCCAACATCGTGCAGCCCGCCTCCAGTGGTGTCGCGACAGGCGTGAATGGAGGGGCGAATGGAGACGTGTCGTCTTCAGCGATGAGAGTCGCTTCTGCCTTGGTGCCAATGATGGTCGTATGCGTGTTTGGCGCCGTGCAGGTGAGCGCCACAATCAGGACCGCATACGACCGAGGCACACAGGGCCAACACCCGGCATCATGGTGTGGGGAGCGATCTCCTACACTGGCCGTACACCACTGGTGATCGTCGAGGGGACACTGAATAGTGCACGGTACATCCAAACCGTCATCGAACCCATCGTTCTACCATTCCTAGACCGGCAAGGGAACTTGCTGTTCCAACAGGACAATGCACGTCCGCATGTATCCCGTGCCACCCAACGTGCTCTAGAAGGTGTAAGTCAACTACCCTGGCCAGCAAGATCTCCGGATCTGTCCCCCATGGAGCATGTTTGGGACTGGATGAAGCGTCGTCTCACGCGGTCTGCACGTCCAGCACTAACGCTGGTCCAACTGAGGCGCCAGGTGGAAATGGCATGGCAAGCCGTTCCACAGGACTACATCCAGCACCTCTACGATCGTCTCCATGGGAGAATAGCAGCCTGCATTGCTGCGAAAGGTGGATATACACTGTACTAGTGCCGACATTGTGCATGCTCTGTTGCCTGTGTCTATGTGCCTGTGGTTCTGTCAGTGTGATCATGTGATGTATCTGACCCCAGGAATGTGTCAATAAAGTTTCCCCCTCCTGGGACAATGAATTCACGGTGTTCTTATTTCAATTTCCAGGAGTGTAGTTTACGACATTTTCGCAATTTTGAAGAGTGTGGAATATTGCAATCATTTGCCTAGGAATGGAACTTACTAGATTTTACTAAGATTTTAGCCAATGTACATAATGATAGTAAACATAATTTTTCAGGAAGCTTTAAACATTTATAACACAACTCTGAGACCGCGACAGGTTTATTTAGTACATCGAATTCATCTAGGTCTATTCGAAAAATACTGCGGACTCCACATCTCCTGCAAGAGACTTATTTGAATAAAATATTGAAATACGACTACAAAAATCAGCTCGTGTGACTTGTTTGGTGTACTGATTATAAAAACGAAACTAGTAAAAATTGGAAACTTTAGGAAGTTTTGTTTGAAATTTCAAACGCGATAGTTTTTGTTTGGCATACGTGGTCGTTTTTAGAGGCAAATGCGAGCAGCTGGCTTGAGTTCCTGTATTAGTTAATTTCCCCCCACCACAAATTTTGTGTGATTCTCGTAGTAAATACGCAGTTTACAGTATCCATAACGAAGTAGCTTCACGGATCGCTGTACGCATAATAAAGTGGACTGTGGATGGGACACACTCACCTCGCCACAATGGAAGCAGTGAAGTGAGTACAAGTCTCCCACGCTCTCCGCTAAAAGTAATATCGATGACTGAAAAGGAAGGAAGAAGATCAGGGTTTAACGTACCGCTCACGACGAGGACTTAGGAAGGAAGGATAAGCTCACATTCAGAAACGTTGGGTAAGGAAACAGGCTTCGTCCATTTCGAAAGGAACCACCACGAAAGGAAATGCTCGAATACCTTTTGAATGTGAGGCCAGTGTGCTACCACCGAACCATTTTCTTTTGTGGGTGACAAAATAACCAAGGGCAGCAGAACAACACTCTCTGACACGAGGTCTCCGCTGGCGGTGATCAGGGTGGGTGCTGACCGTGTTGATCCCATGCTCTGTGCGGAAGCCCTCGGGTCTGGAAAGAGACTGCTATGAGCGCAGCTCGGCCCGTGTTTAGCACTGTTCCTGAGCCCCGCCAAACCCATCTGTCCCCAGCTGGCTAGTGTACCGTGGGTAGGGCTGTCTAAGGACCTGGCGCCATGTGTGAATATATAGACGTTATCGGTGTTCACCAAATTTCATCAGATTCTAAGACAGTGGACTCCAAAACTAACAAAAAATAAAATTTAACAATAAAAACACATTCTAAAAGCAATAGACCGCTCGTTGAAAAATGAAATACACGTAAAGGCGAAGTGTGATGACAGGATACGTTTAGGTGACATCCCTGTCCTCACAGCTCGAAATACTGTAAAACCCTCGTCTACTATTACTTCTCTACTAACAAAATATAAAAATAAAATATCGGCTTGTCAGGGTATTCTCAGTAATGTGCAAGATATTCACCGACTGTAAGAGAAGACGTTTGCGGAGCGAGCAGTCGATACAGCAAATGCGTGACTTGAAAGACTGGAAAGAAATTACAGAAATGAGCAGTGGGAAGTATTTACTAGTTTGTCGGATATTCATGTGTTCTGTCGAAGGTTTTGACGTGAGTTAACAAATTATGTACTAAGAGTCCTTAAGAAAGACGGCAGTCATTCAATAAATGTTGGTATACTGATGAATATACACAGCATGCCATGATATCACGGCTGGGCGGTGAGCAACGGAGAAATGCATGATGAGAACTAATGGAATATATAGGAAAAACCTTGGTGAATGGTAAATTTACGAAGGAAGTTCTTCGGCGGTTTCCACTTTCTGCGTGCAGAAGAAGTAGCCAGTGGTCACCTTCCAGCAGTGGTTACATTAACATCCTAGAATTCGGAACCATTATAGATCCATGATAGTATCCTTTCGTCACACGTCTGGCAACTGTTGTTGGACGACGACAGCGTACGTAACCTACCACTCTCCACGGTATTCTAAATCAGACTACCACGTTCTCGGGCATCATCTCTCTTTTAATCTTCTGAAGAATGAAGGCCGTTGTAACTCATGAAACGTTCGCGAAATGTCTGGCATTATTTTAGAGGTGCAGACTATGTAGTACCGGCCATTAAAATTGCTACACCAAGAAGAAATGCAGATGATAAACGGGTATTCATTGGACAAATATATTACACTAGAGCTGAAATGTGATTATGCACCCAAATTGCGTGAAAATTTAGATCCTGAGAAACCAGTACCCAGAACAACCACCTCTGGCCCTAATAACGCCCTTGATACGCCTGGGCATTGAGTCAAACAGAGCTTGGATGGCGTGTACAGGTACAGCTGCCCATGCAGCTTCAACACGATACCACAGTTCATCAAGAGAAGTGACTGGCGCATTGTGACGAGCCAGTTGCTCGGCCACCACTGACCAGACGTTTTCAATTGGTAAGAGAGCTGGAGAATGTGCTGGCAAGGGCAGCAGTCGAACATTTTCTGTATCCAAAAAGGCCCGTACAGGACCTACAACTTGGGGTCGTGCATTATCCTGCTGAAATGTAGGGTTTCGTAGGCATCGAATGAAGGGTAGAGCCACGTGTGCTAACACATCTTAAATGGAAGGTCCACTGTTCAAAGTGCCGTCAATGCGAACAAGAGGTGGCCGAGACGTGTGATCAATGGCACCCCATACCATCACGCCGGGTGATACACCAGTATGGCGATGACGAATACACGCTTCGAATGTGCGTTCACCGCTATGTCGCCAAACACGGATGCGACCATCATGGTGCTGTAAACAGAACCTGGATACATCCGAAAAAATGACGTTTTGCCATTCGTGCACCCACGTTCGTCGTTGAGTACATCACCGAAAGCGCTCCTGTCTGTGATTCAGCGTCAAGGGTAACCGCAGCCATGGTCTCCGAGCTTATAGTCCATGCTGCTGCAAACGTCGTCGAACTGTTCGTCCAGATGGTTGTTGTCTTGCAAACGTCCCCATCTGTTGACTCAGGGATCTAGACGGGCTGCCCAATCCGTTACAGCCATGCGGATATGATGCCTGTCATCTCGACTGCTAGTGATACGAGGCCGTTGGGATCCAGCACGGCGTTCCGTATTACCCTCCTAAACCCACTGATTCCATATTCTGGTAACAGTCATTGGATCTCGACCAACGCGAGCAGCAATGTCGCGATACGATAAACCACAATCGTGATAGGCTACAATCCGAACTTTATCGAAGTCGGAAACATGATGGTACGCATTTCTCCTCCTTACACGAGGCATCACAACAACATTTCACTAAGCAACGCCGGTGAACTGCTGTTTGTGTATGTGAAATCGGTTGGAAACTTTCCTCATGTCAGCACGTTGTAGGTGTCGCCACCGGCGCCAACCTTGTGTGAATGCTCTGAAAAGCTAATCATTTACATATCACAGTATCTTCTTCCTGTCGGTTAAATTTCGCGTCTGTAGCACGCCATCTTCGTGGTGTAATAATTTTAATGGCCGATAGTGTATATTATCTTTTTTCCTTGTGGCTTCTGTATATTTTCCTTATACGTACCCGTACTGGACGTAGTTGAACATGCCGCAGGGTATTATTAGTATTAGACAACGATATTGCACAGTACATTCGTAAGACAGATTCGCGGGTATAATTTGGAAAATACACGGTCATTACCTTCCCCTTCTCCCCCAGTGTAAAAATTCACTGCCTTTAGCTGAATCCGGTCTACTAAATCTGCAGCCAATCAGATAAATTCCCCGTGGGATGCACCACACGCGACAGATGACGTGTTTTACGCTTCTCGAATGATTCTCGTTGATTTCGGCTCAACTCCCAGTGAATGCTTTCTGTTGACAGTGGGCGATGGTGCGTCAGCTATGGCTGGGTGTCGACGTCGATCACCTGTACTTTGATGACCCCCAAAAAAAGACCATCAGCATCTATGAAAATTAACAGTCTTCTGACTGGTTTGATGCGGCCCGCCACGAATCCCTCTCTTGTGCCAACATTTTGCTCTCAGAGTAGGACTTGCAACCTACGTCCTCAATTAGTTGCTGAATGTATTCTAATCTCTACAGATTTTGCCATCTACACTTCCGTCTAGTACCATTGAAGTCATTCCCGCATGTCTTAACATATGTCCTATCATCCTGTCCCTTCTCCTTATCAGTGTCTTCCACATGTTCCTTTCATCTCCTATTCTGTGCAGAACCTCCTCATTCCTTAGCTTATCTGTCCACCTAATTTTCAATGTACGTCTGTAGCACCACATTTCAAATGCTTCTATTCTCTTCTGTTCCGGTTTTCCCACAGTCCATGTTTCAGTACCACATAACGCTGTACTCCAGATGTACGTTCTCAGAAATTTGTTCCCCAAAGTAAGGCATGTGTTTGATACTAGGAGACTTCCCTTGGCTAGGAACGCCGTTTTGGCCAGTGCTAGTCTGCTTTTGATGTCCTCCTTGCTCCGCCCGTCATTGGTTATTTTACTGCCTTGGTAGCTGAATTCCTTCACTTCAGGATTGATGGTCACGAATTAGATGAAGTGAAGTTTCTCGCTGTCCTCATTTCAGTTACTTCTCATTACCTGTATCATTCTTTGATTTACTATCAATCCATATTCTATAGGCCTACTCATTAGATTGTTCATTCCGTTCAGGAGATCAAATAATTCTTCTTCTCTTTCACTAAGGATAGCACTGATATCCTTTCACCTCGAATTTTAATTCCATTTCGTATCATTGATATCCTGTCACCTTTGATTGTAGTTCCACTTCTGAAGCTTTCTTTAATTTCCATCATTTCTTCTTCGATGTACAGATTGAACAGTCATGGGGAAAGGCTACATCCCTGTGTTACACCCTTTTTAATCAGAGCACTTCGTTCTTCATTGACTACTCTTATTATTCCCTCTTGGCTCTTGTACATAGTGTATATTACTCGTCTCTCCCTATAGCTTACACCTATTTTTCTCAGAATTTCGAACATCTTGCATCATTTTACATTGTCGATGGCTTTTCCCAGGTAGACAGATTCTATGCACGTGTCTTAATTTTTCTTCGGTCTTGCTTCCATTATCAACCACAACGTCAGAATTGCCTCTTTCGTGACTTTACCTTTTTTAGAACCAAACTGACCGTCATCTAGCACATCCTCAACTTTCTTTTCCATTCTTCTGTACATTATTCTTGTAAGCAACTTGGATGCACGAGGTGTTAAGTTGATTGTGCTCTTGTCTTCGGAATTGTGTGGATGATGCTTTTCCGAAAGTCAGATGGTATGTCACCAGACTCATACATTCTACACACCAATGTGAATAGTCGTTTTGTTGCCACTTCCCCCAATGATTTTAGAAATTCTGATGGAATGTTATCTATCCCTTCTGCTTTATTTGATCTTAAGTCCGCCAAAGCTATTTTAAATTCTGATTCTAATACTGGATCCCTTATCTCTTCTGAATCAACTCCTGTTTCTCCTTCTATCACATCAGACATATTTTCCCCCTCATCGAAGCTTTCAATGTAATCTTTCCACTTATTCGCTCTCTCCTCTACACTTAACATTAGCCGGCAAGGGTGGCCGAGCAGTTCTACCCGCTACAGTCGCAGGTTCTAATCCTGCCCCGGGCATGGATGTGTGTGATGTCCTTAGGTTAGTTAGAACTACTTAAACCTAAGTTCTAGGGGACTGATGACCTCAGCTGTAAAGTTCAAAAATGGTTCAAATGGCTCTGAGCACTATGGGACTTAACAGTAGAATTCCCGTTGCACTCTTAATGTTATCATCCTTCCTTTTAATCTCACCGAAGGTTGTTTCGGCTTTCCTGTATGCTGAGTCCGTCCTTCTGACAATCAATTCTTTTTCCATGTCTTCACATTTTTCCTGCAGCCATTTCGTCTTAGCTTCCCTGCACTTCTATTTCTTTTATTCCTCAGCGACTCGTATTTCTGTATTCATGAGTTTCCCGGAACATTTTTTTACTTCCTCCTTCCATCGTTCAGCTAAAGTATTTCATCTGTTACCCATGGTTTCTTCGCAGTTACCCTTATTGTACCTACGATTTTCTTTCCAACCTCTTTTCAGATATGTCCATTCCCCTTCAAGTGTTCTCTAAGGCTCTAGATACAGCAATAAGTAAGACTCCAGTAGGCTACGGGAGTCTTCCTTATTGCTGTATCTATAGCCTTAGAGAACTTCAAGGGTATCTATCATTCCTTAATACTTCTATATTCCACTTCTTTGCGTATTGATTTTTCCTGACTAATGTCTCAAACTTCAGCCTACTCTTCATCATTACTATGTTGTGATCACAGTCTGTATCTGCTCCTGGGCACGCCAGTATCTGATTTCGGAATATCTGTCTGGCCATGATGTAATCAAACTGAAATCTACCAGTGTCATCCGGCGTTTTCCGACTACTCACCTACCCCTCTAGTGATTCTTGAACAAAGTATTCGCTATTACTAGCTGAAACTTGTTACAGAACTGAATTAGTCTTTCTCCTCTCTCATTCCTTGTCCCACGCCCATATTCACCTGTAACCTTTTCTTCTACTCCTTCCCCTACAACTGCATTCCAGTTTTCCATGACTATTAGATTTTCATCTCCCTTTGCGTATTCTATTACCCGATCAGTATCCTCATATGCTTTCTCTATCTCTCCATCTTCAGCTTCAGCTTCAGCTTACGATGTCGGCATGTATATCTGAAAAATCGTTGTCGGTGTTAGGGTTGTTCTTATCAGGGTCGTCAACAACCCATCACTGAACTGTTCACAGCAATAGACACTTTGCCCTACCTTCCTATTCATAACGAATCCTACTCCAATTATATCATTTTCTGCTGCTGTTAATATTACCCTATTCTCATCTGACCAGAAATGCTTGTTTTCTTTCCATTTTACTTCACTGACCCCTACTACATAGCTTGAGCCTTTGCATTTCCCTTTTCTGATTTTGTAATTTCCCTACCACGTTCTAGCTTCTGACATTCCACGCCACGATTCGTAGAATGCTATTCTTCCGTTGATTATTCGAACTTTTTCTCATGGTCACCTGCCCCTCGGCAGTCCTCTCCCGGAGACCCGAATGGGGCACTATTCCGGAACCTTTTGACAATGATGAGAATATCATGACACTTCTCAATTACAGGCTACATACGCTGCGGATACAGATTACGTGTCTTTAATGTTTTAACATACACAAGCACTTGCAGGCGCAACCAAGTGGAAAACAATTCTTCAAAACAAACAGAACTTGCTAGAGACTAATGCGAACCTTTTTCTGCAGAGGTCTCCTCGCAGATACAGGTAAAGTTGGACTACTCCGCCAGCCTCCGCTGGCTCTATAAGGCCAGCGCAGCAGCAGTAGAGCCAGTTCCTCGCCCAGTTAGGACCAGCTCTGGCGAACCTCACCGACGCTCATGATGAATGGTCGTCTACAAGTTATTTATTTTTGTGTGTGTATAGTGATTGTTCGAGAAGTGTAGTTCAGTTTCAATAAACGACAGTATACTGAGTGCTCTACAATACTGAGTATTCTCCAAATGTAGTGGTTTCCATTGCCTTCTGCTTCCTCATGCCGTTGATCACTACTGAGTGCCCTGAACCTCTGTCCACTCCTCCACCCTCTTTCTTTTTTTGCAATCTCATTTTGTTCGTTATTGATCGTTGTATTTGTTCGGGAGGACTTCCCATGCCGCTTGTTCAAGTTCATCGTTTATCCATTCACTCAGTTCTTTTATTGCACAGGGCAGCTATCCCTCTGACGGAAGACTCTGAGCTACCGTGATCCCTAGACCACGGGTGCATCTCATTGCAGGCTAAAAACTGAAGATTTTTTTAGGCGAAGAGAGCGATGGTCGGATCTAATACACTATTGCTAAAGCTGACTCGAACATGGTTAGCTCCAGGAGAATTTCTCTCAAGGCATGTCCGAATTTGGAACTCATTACATGCATATCTGCCGACGGTAGGCTATCTACTGAATCACAGATTTCATGATTATTGCTCAGCACACTATTCTGTTCAACATTCATCTCACACTGGAATTGGATTTTCGCACTAAGACACCAGTTGAAGACCGATGCGATGAGCTCCTTCTCTAGCTCTTTGAATTTCCAAAGAGTGCTCATTTCGAATGATAGATAACTTTATCAAAATTGTGCTAAAGGAACATGCTGAATTATTTACAGAATATTAATAAATGAAGACAGCTTCCCAAACTGAAACAAAGCTGTAACCATTGTCCTTCACAAGGAAGTGGACAGACAAGTGATTATACTGCACGCGTGTCAGGCTCTTCTTTGTAATGTACAGATATTTACTACAATTATCAGCAAAAGGATAAAAATGTGACCCATCAGCCAACGCAACAAGTAGGATTTACAAATGGATGTAGTACAATGTTGCAAATCAGCAACGAAGTTAGGGAGCGGACTCGTGAATATGAATATCATTGAAGATGAAGCTACAACCACCCACGGCAGACAGCAGCGATAATTTCTCGTAATAATTTCACACTTTTGTCCTACAACAGTACATTCATTATTTTCTCATACAAAAAACTCGTACATTACCTAAAAGGTCTTTGCAATTTATTCACTTCAGGAACGGTTTTCCTCTATACACTACAGCATCATAAATTTGACATGCTGAGCATGAGCTAGAATAAATACAAGATGCCAGACACATGAGTTTACATATGACGTCAGTCATCAAGCGATTTTGTGGACTCTACCAATGAACAACATGGTACATTGATAGAATATTCACAATAACATTTGTCGTAGCTGTTGAAATATTCTAATGCTTAGGCTAGATCTTATTAGAAGCTATACACTTAAATCTACTACAGAAGAAACCTTGGTTGTAAATTGCTACAATTCTTTAAAGTTTCGTTTTTGTCTTTGGTTAGCCAAGTTAACTATGACGGTGTACGTATCCTTTCGATTGGTACAAAACTTCATGTACCTTTGGCTTCTTAACTCTACTTCGTCATTGTAGGGAGAAATAGAAGTATTCAGCCTCATTCATAACAGAAGTGTCTGCACCTTCAATGTCATCGGAACACTTCTCGGGAGAATTTAGTGTTCTTCAACGCTGTTCTCTGGGTCTTCATATTAAGCTAAGTGAGGAGCAAAAGCTAATTTATTTGAGTTGTTTAGCCTGAATGCTTTCATGTATTCTCTGCATATTTTTAAACCATTACCAGTTTGGGCAGTAGGAAATTTGCTGCAAACGAACGGCTAAGCTTATGAACACCAAATTTATTGTGTGCTTAATCTTTGTTTACGTAGTAAATTTTTTGTGTGTCTTTCTATTATTTAGGAAGAAACTAATATGGATTTTGTAGTACTGAGCAGAATCGGAATTTGATATGACACCTTCCAAATGCCGACACATTTCATCGGTTTGTGGAAGGAGGAGGTGGGGGGGGGGTAATTGTGCTAAAGTGCGTTTTGTCTTAGATATTATTTTTATTAATGCTGTTGTGAAGAAATTTAACGAGAATACTTTTTTCCTTCAGTGATGTTTACCAAAACAATCAAGGTGTTCTCAAACTATCATGGACAAAACAGTGAGGTAACGTCTATGGATCCCACAGTGGGAATAGACATTCATGTCAGTTTCCCTTGTGGAATGAGGCACTGGCCCATCCTACGTCAGTGCTGCAGCTACCTTCAAGTTTCATGAAGGTTGTCTCACAGTAACAGAATCATAATTTGGAGATAAGACAGACTGCATTCCGCGTACATTATTTTCACCACTCTTACAAGTTTTCTCGTCCTTAAAAAGGGAAAACGGAGAAGAAATACGTGTTGATGGAACATGTGGAAGGAAGGAACGAAGATTGGGTTTAACGTATCGTCGACATCGAGGTAATTACAGACGGAGCAGAAGCTCGGATAGTGTCAAAAATAGAATGGAAATCAGCTGTGCCTTCAAAGGAACCATCCCGGCATTTGCCTGGAGCAATTTAGGAAAATCACGGAAAAATTGAATCAGGACGACCGGACGCAAATTTGAACCGTCGTCCTTGCGAATGCGAGTCCAGTGTGCTAGCCATGGCGCCATCTCGCTTGGTGCAACATATGTAAACAACTAATGTCTAGCTGTTGACATTCTACACATTCAGTTTGTGGCGGAAATAAACTGAAAACACAAACGGAAGAACTTCATAGTTTAGGTTCCACGTTCGAAAGCAGGTAAACAGTGAAATGCAACAATATAAAAATAATGGCTAACCAAGGTACCGAATAGCAAATAGCAGAATTTTTAACAACGAGCTTCACAGATCCAATTTATGAGTCCTATTTATTGTTGGTCGTTGAAAACGATGTCTGGATAGAGAGAAAAAAGAAACAAAAGTGCAAAACTGGTGGTAGATGACGTTAGGAATATGGAGCAACAGCACCGATGCACACGGCTGTAAATATTTTGTGGATAGAAATGTCCAGACGACACTTTTATCAACATTAAATGCCAGATGGAGGAGGAATTTTCATATTAATCAGTTTAGTGACTCCCATCAGATACATTAAAAATGAAATTTTGTTTATTTCTGACATTTCAAACTTAGCACTGTTAAGGTAAATTGCACATCACTTTTAGAATAGGGGGGGACTGATTATTACCGGTATCAAAATCGTGACAGACAAAGGTAACGAAAACACTCACGGATTAGAACTTAGGCGTGTTGGCCGGTTGCTGCCTACAAGGCAGTGCGAGGGGGCGGTCTATGACGACATAGTGGTCACGTGTCCTCCGATCAATCACTCCAGCCGCTACCGCCAGTAACTCAGTCCTGGTGATGGCGCTGCTGCTTTACATAAGAGGCTCTTTTGGCCTCACGATGCTTGGTGGGCTCTTGTTCTACACCTCACCACCTCAGAAAAAAAAAAAAACTCTGACAAGCTTCAAGAGATCGAATCCTGTTCCTTCTGCTACGAACGTCATTCCCCCACTTCTTTTTAGCTCTGTGTGTTTCTTCACCGCTTTTCTCCTGCAGTTATATCACATGACATCTTTGAAATTTCTCGGATGAAAATTTTACTCAGTTTTTTAATACAAAAGTGGCCAGCTGCCAAAGATGCTGAGTTACCTTGCCTGCTGCGGGAGATTACATATATATCTTGTTCTTATTCTTCTTCTTCATCTCTCCTGTCAGCCTTTGTCCCACTTCAATGGGGGGTCAGCCGTGTTACAACGGATTTGGCAGTGGTTGTTGCAGAGGGTCTCCGGATGCCCTTCCTGCCGCCACCGCAACCCCCCCCCCCTTTCTCCCCCAGGACGGAATCAGTGTATCACAGCTGTCTGCATTTAGTGTAAGCCAAGAAACAGTTACATGACTCGCAGACATTTGAAAACGTTTGCACTGAGGCGGAACGTTGGGACCAGCCCAGTATTCACCTAGTGGGATGTGGAAAACCGCCTAAAACCACATCCAGGTTGGCCAGCATACCGTTCCTCGTCATTAATCCGCCTTGTGGTTTTCATCTGGGGCCGGCGCCTACCTGAGTCCAGCGTATTGGTGCTCTCGCCTACCCTGGCACGCTAATATAAGTTTTGTGCAGATACATAAAGTTAGTTAGCAAAAACACTTCGTCATTCATCATCGTCTTCGTTTCTCCTTTATTCAACAACTGGTCGGTTTGGGGTTCTTCACCATTTTACTCGCTCTTTCCACCATTCTTCTTCCAGAATTTGGTTCCATAGCAGCTGTCTCCTCAAACTCTTCTTTATTCCATGAATACATCTTGTTCCCGGTTTTCCTCTTGGCCTCTTGCCCTCAGTCTTGAACTCCGTCATTCTTCTTGGTATTCTTACCTCTCCCATCCCCTTCACATGCCCAAACCATTTTCATATATTCTTTTCAATTTT
The DNA here is from genome assembly GCF_023898315.1 of Schistocerca nitens. Lineage (NCBI taxonomy): Eukaryota > Metazoa > Arthropoda > Insecta > Orthoptera > Acrididae > Schistocerca > Schistocerca nitens. The sequence goes on from NC_064615.1 coordinate 1,120,171,643, forward strand.
CTCAGTCAACTTCTCCAGTCAAATTTCCTTCCTAACATCTTCATTTTTCACTCTGTCTCTCGTCGTCTTACCATGAAATGAGATGGTATTACGTCATTAACGTTTGTTTTCATTTTACGCTGAAGTTTGCTTTCTTTATATTCCGCGATCAGTCACATTAATGTGGCCATCGTGTATGTTCGACGTCAACGTGCCATGACGACACACAGAGGGCAGGCGACAAGACTGGCGTTGCAGGGTATGTAAAGCGTCTCGGGAGGACACAGATAAATCGGTTCGTTTCAACATCACGACAACTACTGAACTTTTTTTCCAACTGCCAAAACAGCATGATCACTGGTTTTCTTGCCAAGAGTGGAGGAATTTCCATCTACTTAGTAGGACCGTAACTATACCTCGTAGACAGGTGCGTGAAAAAAAACACACAGATATCGGCAATTGATAATGGACGTGTAGTTCGACACAAAGAAGCCGGTCCGAGTAATCGACGAACCGCTGGACTTCTGACTTGGGGCAATACCATTATACAACGATGTTGGCAGGAATTGGCGAACCATGACCGAACGCAGCGTTAAGAAGAAAGCGGTCGACCTAGAGAGACAACAGAACGTGAGGGCCGAGCAATCGCCAGAGAGGCACTCAGCGCCTAGATTAAATCCACATAATAGATCCGACGCGCAACTGGTGCTTCATTAACAACGAGGACCATTAATAGGCGGTTCACAGAAAGGGCCCTGACCTCAGAGCGCCCCTTTTGCCGACTACCATTGACCATCACCATCAAGCCCGTTTACAATCGTGTCAGGCACATTCGGTCCAAAATATCATTGGCTGGAGTATAATTGTCTTCCGTGACGAACTCAGCTTCCAGCTAACCCCCCGAAGAACAGCGACGACGTTTTCTGGAGACGCCTTGGACAGTGGAAAAACATTGTTTGGAGTGACAAATCACGGTACACAATGTGAACCGTTTGGAGTAATATGGGCAGGACCCTCCAAACAGCTAGAGACTTTTACGATCTAGCGCGCCGACTGGACAGAATTTGGCACTATATCCCTCAGGACGACATCCAACAATTCACTTAATCAATATCAAGCTGAGTAAGTGCTTGCATAAGAGGTCGAGCAATGCTTTGCTCAGTTTGTGAAGCTCACTATCTTGAACCAGTCATCCAGTTTTGTGAAACTATTATTTTTTTCTCAATACTGGCACATAACCTGTACCAATTTCCGTCTCAATCGGATAATTCCTTTCTGGTGCGTCGTTTTTCCTTGTCTTACAGTATATTGCAGCAAATTGGAGTCGGAAGAGGGCTGATCATATTTAATTCTGCATCAGACGTATTGACACCCTCCTTGTCAGATGTGCTGTGGGTGTACAGTAAGTGGCTACCCTTAGTGCAGCCCACATTTTAAGTGCCAACAATTCCTGAAAGGAACAGATTTAAGCAGTCTATCATTACGATTTAATAATTAAAGAGATACAGTACTTTTCTGGTCTCTCATTAATTCACCATTAGTAACTACAACACATCTACACGGCTTTACAGTATGCTCTCAACTACACACCGAAGCACGACAACACATTTACCGATTCACTCTCAATCGGTCACTGACTACTTCACACGAATTAAGAATTCTCCGCTATTGTTTATAACAACGTATTTTACATGAAAACCCATTTAACATTGAAAGGGTCCTGTAGCCACCTTTCATTAGTCCGGTAGCCCATTTTCACTAGTATTTCTCTTTCCTTCCTTGTTTCTATTTTCCCATAATTATCATTGTGGTGTGACTGAACGAATGTGGTTGGTGTCACGTTGCTAGACGGTGGCGTAGTCTGCTGCAGCCTGCGATAGTCGTACAGATTGAGCAGCAGTTGTACAGAATAGCCAACTTCGTAGTGGTCAAGTAGGCAAAGAGGTTTGCGCTACTGGTGAGAAATCCACCTGCGTTAGGTTGGTGGCGGAAATGGCATCTTTGGGTTTTCCGGGCCACGCGGAGCGTGGAAGAGACTGGAGAAGAAGCGGGAGGCAGTCTGCCGCCGGTACGGGAAGCGTCCACAGCTGTGCTCCAGTCGAAGAAGGGTGAGTTAGACTGACCGCGTGGCGCATTGTTACTTGGCGAGGGGAGAGCTGTTAGCTTTTGGTCTCGCTTTTCGCCTCTGAAAGATTGCTTTGCTTGTCGCAGCAAGGAATGCAAAACTTTGCTATAGAAATTTACTAAAAGGAAAATGTGCCAGACTTGGATCCACCGGAGGAGCGCCACACAAAGGTGTCGATAAGAAGTGAGCACTCGCTTCTGTATGAATGTCTGTTTGCCTTCAGCTGTGCCTGTATAAGCTTTCACCTTTCTAAATATTTATAGCTTTGCCTTCTCGTAAATTTTCCTTGCTTTATGTGTCTTTCGTCCGTGGGGAGCCAACCACGTGGTAGAACATTACAGTTGTAGGGCTACCGGCATCACTAACTGTCCGACCTCATGTTTGTCTTAAGTAATGTTAACTGTTCATGACTGTGTGATGTGATAGTTGCAATTTGGGCACTATACCTAGAAATTGTGTCTCCACAAACCACGTGGGCACGCGGGTGTACTGCGAAACGTGCACCGCGTCACGAGTTATTGCGATCATTTATCAGGCAACAGCAGTTGTATGAATGATTCACACCAATGATTTTAGGTGTATATTATAGCGGTGAACGTATCGACGCATTTCTTCAATGTTATCAAGAATTGTGTACATGCCTCACATCCGTGTCTTACAAATATATGTTATCCACAATTTTCTCTTGTATTCCGAGGTTACGTTTTTGCACCTAAGCCACTCATCTCGTAGCTTTCCTGTTAGCACATCCAACGCGTTTCCTTACGGACAGGTCCAGTGAATAGTTTCCCTTTATTTTAAAACAAATGCCTTAGATTAAGTCTTATTTTCAGGTGTGTTGCTGAGAGCTGATCTTCTGCACAGTGTTCTTGCATGTGCTATTTTATTTTAAATGGTTGATTCTCGTGAACAGTGCACGGGAAATACTATTAATTACGTCGCATCCTCTGTGAGCAATATCACGACGTGCATCTTCACACGCTAATTTCACAAGCAATAAGTATTTACATTCCCAATAATAACGTAATAACCCGTAGAAACAGGTTAGTTACAACATCTCTAAATAAGTTCTCAATAAACTGGCAAACCCGCTATATAAACACGAGCTCAGTGAAGTTCTAGAAAGGTATAGTCTGTAATTGAAAAGCTAGCATCGCATGTGGTGGACGAAGTCACGTATTCCATGATGATTAAGTCAGTTTCCCTTCAGAAATGTAGTAGAGTGTGGAGAAATTTATGTGGTTTCTATCCATACACTTCCTTTGCGCTAGGATTTTTAGTAATTCATATCTCTATTTTCCACAGAGTGCATTAACACTGCCGGCCGGAGTGGCCGAGCGGTTCTAGGCGCTACAGTCTGGAACCGCGCGACCGCTACGATCGCAGCTTCGAATCCTGCCTCGGGCATGGATGTGTGTGATGTCTTTAGGTTAGTTAGGTTTAAGTAGTTTTACGCCCTATAGGACTGATGACCTTAGAAATTAAGTCCCATGGTGCTCAGAGCCATTTGAACAATTTTTTGCATTAACACTACATAAAATAAACAATCCCAGGCGTGTCCGCACACTTCGTGACCAGTCATTCAAAAGGCGAGTTGCGGAAGGATCGGAATAACTGTGAAACACCCTGTAGTTGTGTACGGTACTACGTCACAAAAAACAGAGTGGGAAACTGGCTGTTCGCTCTTCATTTTGCAGACCTATCAAGGAGTGAACTGCATCACTATAATTTGGTGAGCTAACCTCCGTCACGCTTCTAACCTTTACCCACGTGTTTCTATACTGGTACACCGTCAGCACACAATTTATGCCTGTATGGAGTTTTACTACACTTTTTAGATGCTTTACACCCTTAAGTAACTTTTCTTAACCCACTTCATTTAAAAATAAACATCAATTGGTTACCATTAAAGTACTGTTTTTAATAACCTGCAATCTTTCATCCCCTGCAAGAAGGACACTATATATCCTGTAGAAACAATGAATAAGATTGTTTTTGTAGGAAATTTAATGCAGTTTAATTTTGTACAAGGAAACGTTTTCGCTAGAAGCCGCGGTTTTCGAGATATCCAAGGAAAACCTTAAACAGTGGCCTTTACACATCCTCCCACTGCAACGGTCCCAACCCGCCGCTCAGGATTTTTAGAATGTTATTCATGACACTCGCCCCTACCACTGTCGAAAAATTTTCGACCACATGAATTTTTTCCCTGTCGAAATTTCTTGATCCTGGTTACTGGGCTATGAAATTAGGCGGCGCCTTGTCAGTTGCTGTCCACGAGAACAAGTCTCCATCTTGAGGCGTCACTGAAGCCTCATTAGAACATTAGTTTTGGAGGTAAAACTGCTGAACAGGAGGGACAGTGTCTAACGTCGTTTACTGAAAAACATCTGCGTGTCGGCTTAAAGATGTTCTCCCAGAGCCACAATTAACAGTGGCTTAGTGATAATGAAATACGAATATCATTTATTACAAGAGGAGTGTTGGAAACGGAAAATAGACGCTGTTAACTTTTGACTGTAATGTCACCTCTCTAGTAACTTCACACAAGGTATTCATTAAAAAGTTGTGGAAATGTTTATTTTTGCGCAGGTGCCACTTATTCTTCCCTATCTGGTGTAATACCAAAAGCTATGGTCATCATTATAGTAATTAACAAGTTGTTCGACACAGTTAGTAGTTAAACTGAAAATAATTATATCTGTAGTAAATTCATGCATTTCAGACGAATGAGATTGTAGCGGAATAGCTCTCTAATAATGTACAAAGGTACTACAAGAATTAATTTCGAAATTTCTTTTGAAAACTGCCTTAACCTGCAGTCTGCCTAACAATATTTCTTATCCAAAAAGTTCAGTGTAGTCTGGCTATTATCTGACCTAGCTGCGGTTCATACTTTTACGCTGTTTTGACAAAAGTCATGGGATACCTCCTAATATCGTGACAGACCTGCTTTTGACCGACGTACTTCAGCAACTCGACATGGCATGGACTCAGCAAGTCGTTGGAAGTCGCTTGCTGAAAAATTCAGCCATGTTTCTTCTATAGCCGTCCATATTTGCGAAAGTATTGCCGGTGCAAGACTTTGATGGGACAGAATCGAAAGGTCAGATCGTGCAAAACGTTCGACGACATTCATGTCGGGCAATCTGGGTGGCCAAACATCCGTTTGAATTGTCTACAATGTTCTTCAAACCAATAGCGTACAGTTGTAGCCCGATGGCATGGCGCACTGTCGCCCATTAAATTCCGTAGCAGGTAGCCGAACATAGCCAGTTCCAGGCAATGATCGGTTCAGTTGGACCAGAACACCCAGTTTGTTACAGGCAAACACAGCCGACACCATTATGGAGTCACTACCGGCTTGCCTTCTTGACGACTTGGATCCATGGCTACGTGTTCTCTGCGCCACACTCTAACCCAACCAGTAGCTTTTGTCAACTGAAACCGGGACTCGTCTGACGAGGCCAGGGCTTTCCAGTCGTCTAAGTGTTCAACCGATATTGTCGCGAGCCTAGGAGAGGCACGGCAGGCGATGTCGTACTGCCAGCAAAGGCACTCCCGTTGATCGTCGGCTACCCTAGGCCATTAACGCCAAATTCCGCCGTACTGACCTGACGGATACGTTCGTCATACGTTCCACATTGGTGTCTACGGTTATTTCACGCAGTGTTCCTTGTCTGTTAGCACTGAAAACTCTACACTAACGCCGCTGCTCTGGGTCGTTAAGGGGGGTAGGACGTCAAACGGGCCGACTTTGAGCAGAAGAGGCACCACAGGACATTTTAATTCCCACTGTCTACACTTTTACAAATAAATTCATAAAAAATTGTCAGCATGACGAGGAAGGATTCAGGATTCACATTCATAGCAGTTGAAGTTCAAAAACATAACAAAATAATTTTTTTTTACATTTGCGATTTCATCATTTTCTTACTTATTCTTGGCTGCATTTGTTGCTATAGGTACACTTTTCTCCATAAGTAAGAGAGATTCTTTGATTAATTTTCCACAGCATACGAACCATACTTAGATTTGGAAAATTCTAGAGTTTCATGCACCTCTATTAAACACTGTGGTAAAAATTGAGATAATTAACTATAAAATTTAAGTTTTTTTCTAAACATGAAGTTTAAAATGTAACATCTCTCATTTTTTAAATAAATTTTAGAGTCTCACACACCTGTAAGTATTGTTTGTATGATGTGTAAAATTCATCGAAGAATCTCTCTTACTTATGGAGAAAAGTGTACCTACAGCAACAAATGCACCCAAGAGTAAGTGAAAAAATGATGAAACTTCACATCTACAAAAAATTTGTTATGTTCTTACGATTCCCACTCATAGCAGTGGAAGTTCGATTCCTTCCTGGTCATTCTGACAAATTTTTATGAGTTTATTTGTAAAGGTATAGACAGCGGAATTAAAATGTCCTGTGGTGCCTCTCCTGCTACAAGTCGGCCCGTTTGACGTCCTACCCCCCGTAAGTCAGGTCGTCGGGCTCTGTGTTGTTACTGGTAAGAGATAATGCCTGAAATTTGGTTTTCTCAACATTCTCTTGAGACCGTGGAACTCAGAATATTGAATCCCCAAACGATTTCCGAAATGAAATGTCCCATGTGTCTGACTCCAACTAATATTCCGCATTCAATGTGTGAACTCCCATAGTGCGGCCGTAGTCACGCCGCAAACTTTCTCGTATAAATCACACGCGTACAAATGACAGATCTGCCAATACACTGCCGTCTCACACCTTGTGTACGCCATACACCCGACACCTGTATGTGTGCATATTGCTATCCAGTTACTGTCACCTCAGTGTATTACTGCGTTATCACACAACAGTACAGAAAAACACATAAAACAAAGAAATCAAATTTTGTAAAACATTCATCCTAAAAGTGAGTAATTAAGAGTATAAGCACTGCAAAGACTTGTGTTTAAATTGCAGAGTGCAGCAGTATCGTAGCGAATGAGAAGTAGAAGGGAGACGTAAAATACCGAAAGACATTGACTTAGACATTCACACCAGAAAAATCGCACTGCATTGATATTTGTACTCATATTTGATCATAAATAATTAGAACATTGCAATCTAAGCAAGCAGACATCCTCGCCGCAGTGGTAACACCGGTTCCCGTAGGATCTCCGCACTTAAGCGCTGCCGGGCATGGCTAGCAGTTGGATGGGTGACCGTCCGATCTGCGGAGCGCTGTTGGCAAGCGGGGTGCACTCGGCCCTTGTGAGGTCAATGGAGGAGCTGCCTGTTTGGGAAGTAGCGGCTCTGGTCACGAAAACTGACAACGGCGGAGGAAGGAACGGCGTGCTGACCGCATGCCTCTCCATATCAGTATTCAGTGACGCCTACTGAAGAGGATGTCACGGCTGTCGGGCGTTTCCTTTGTGCTTTTATTAGCCTGTACGGACGGAGAGCAGTAAAAATCTACATTAAGTACAACTTAGCGGCAAAGAAAAAAAATATTGTAATTCCTCTGTGCAAGCTGCCAGATGGAATGCAACGTATCTTTTTGAATTCAAGTGGTTAAATACTGACTAGACGATAGTTCACGATTCTTATTATAATTCTCAATAATGGAAAAGTCTAGATGAAAATATAGTGCTTTCAATGAAATTTCTCCGTTTTTTTATCTGTATGCAATATTTTCTTAGTTGTGTATACTAATTATGAAGTTACCGAGCGGTCAGTGCAAAACACTGAAACTAAGGTACAGCTGTTCTTCAGCATGTTACCACAGCTGTGGACACGTAGAAAAACGTTCCCGGCGCCTCCACATTCCTTAACGCGCAAATCGACACTTGCTTAACCACACTGCATCACCTCGAGTAACAGTATCATCAACTTAAACACACAGACGGCCCTCTTCATATTGCCTATTTAGAAATGTTTCCCTCTCTATCACACCTCTACCTTCCTACTTCTACATGGCCAGCATTTCGTCACTCGCAACAAAGGGTTATGTCAAAAGTGCTACGATACCGTTTTGAGCGGCAGTTAAGTAACTGTTGTTTACCAAGGTTTTCCAATATAAAGCTTTAATTGGGTTGTTATACTTCATGGTAAATGATTACACGTGTATAAAACCAAATGTGAATAATTTTTTTGTAATATACCTTAAACATGTGTGAACAAGTCAGATCGCTGATGTGTCCCGGCGGGGTCAGGGATTTTCTCTGCCTCGTGATGATTGGGTGTTGTGTGATGTCGTTAGGTTTAAGTAGTTCTAAGTTCTAGAGGACTGATGACCAGAGATGTTAAGTCCCATAGTGCTTAGAGCCATTTGAGCCAGATCGCTGTCAGGTGACTCTAAAACCTTGTCAGGCAGTGCATATACACAGTAAATACAGAAATGTAGTTCAAGTAACAACAGTAGTCTCCAAATGTGGAGAAACGAATAGAAAACTATCTATGTGTGTAGCCTTAGTATTAAAAGCTAATTTCAGGAAAGTTGTCTAGTGCGTCCATCAGCAAAACAAACAAATCGAGGTTGTCTCTGATCATTAACAGAGACATTTCATTTCGTGTAAAGTGTTAATTATTGAACAGCGTGTTTAAATTGTCGTGTAACTGTACTGATGCAAGTATGGTCATTTAAATTTACAAGTGCTTTCATTTCCATTGAAAAATAATCCGTTGAAACTTGTGCTGGTAAAACCTGCACAGTTTCGTTGTTTCTCAAATGACTGTTAAATAATCATTAAGTCCCATAGTGCTCAATCAGTCTCCTAGAACTTAGGTTAGTTAGGTTTAAGTAGTTCTAAGGACATCACACACATCCATGCCCAAGGCAGGATTCGAGCCTGCGACCGTAGCGGTCGCGCGGTTCCAGACTGTAGTGCCTAGGACCGCTCGGCCACACCGGCCGGCCGTTGTTTCTCACAGTTCTTTACCAGTATTAAAAGATAAACTAAAATACCTCTCGTACTTCGCACTGTTCAATTTGTTCTAAATCTGATTCACAGGAAATGCCTGATACTCTATCACACAGGGTATTTTATTTAAGATTTCTGAAGTTTCCATTATTATTTAATATTTATTATTGTTATTTGATTGCTTATATATGCATTTATGATTGCAGAGCTAAATGTGTGCAGAACAGGATTTTCATGTTCTCCACCCCTTCTCATCACCATTGCAATGTAGGCTTTGAAAACTAGAAATTACTATCTGATCCGTTACTCAAAACTGCTTTTCGGTTGCCTGTTTATTTTCGAGACATGCCGGTATAGGTCTACTGCACAAAGGGCCTGTTTAACACCCGAGCGATACAAGCCTGCGCTTGGAGCGCCAAGCTGAGAGGGGCGCCAGAGGGTTTTATTTTTTTTAAATAAATAAAGGCACTAGAGGCTACTGTACTGGAGTACAGGACGTACTGCAATTAGCAGCAGCTGCTTGGGGCAAGAAGCTGATAGGGGCACCCAAGTGCAGGATCTGTATTCGGTGCTGAAACAGGAGGGAAAATTATGACTGTGAAAGTGTAAGAGGAGAAAGGGGTGAAGGGCCGCAAAGCTTCGATACCCCACAGTGGTACACTGATTCCTCGTTCGAAAGACCAGTGGGTGCCTTCTATGTATTGGTGCCTGTCACCAGCATTTTAATGTGCTATGGCAATAAAGCAATTCATTTATTTGCGTTTCTACGTTGAGACCTGTGGTTTGCGTCCCACTGCGCTCCTCTTGAGCAGCCTGTTGGCAATCTCAGAATCTAATTAGAAAATTCCGCTCGATATTCACCGGCGTGTCCCTCCATAAGAAGTGGAGGCACTGCGGCCTCACTTAAAACTTTCCCCTCCTATATATTATATCCCAGCAGCCAGCGGCCACCGAAGGGAGCGGGCTGCGGCCCCAGCTGACGTCGTTCGCAGAACTTTGGAAGCAGCTCAGCAGGCGCCCGTGCTCGTTGCTCTTTGGCCGCCGGTAATCTGCAACTGAGGAACATTTCAAAGAGGAAGGACTGAGCTACTTAGAATTTCTCACTTCGTTAACAGTTCACCGCATTCACCTAGGACTAACTATTGTTGCTTCGGGCTTTAAGGGCCAGTTTATAATGTGCGCTTGAATTTTTTTCTTTGTCGTTTAAGGCAGTTTTTGATTGCCTTCGCTTTAATATTGTGGCCTGTTTCCGACAACTGGCGAAATTTGTTTCTTCTTTTAATCCAATGACACGGGCATATTAATCAACTTTGTGTTGAAACAGTTCCGCCATATCATATGAGTCTGATTAAGCTGTCACAACACCTACTTAAGCGAAACCACAGTAAACAGCGGTGTCACAGTAGTCTCGCAACACCATACTTAAAACGCTCCTCATGACAACATCACAACTGGTCGTTGTGTTTAGATTTCGGTGGTAGCAAATTGCTTCACGTGAAAAATTCTAACAGGCTCTAGGAGCGCCAACCAGAACACCAAACATTTTGTTATGATCCGTTTCGGTACGTTTCTGTAGAAGAGACATGACAAAATCTGAGAGAGAACTAGTCCAGCTTTCATTACAGCTATATGCAGCTAGTTACACAACTTTCTGTCAGCAACTTGTTTCTCAATTTTCTTTCTGCTTTTTTTTTTCTTTTGCGGTCACCTTATTCCTACAGCCTTAAGTAAGGAAAAATGCGCGTGTGTCTTCCTCTTATTCTTCTTTCCCAGCGCTACATCCCGAGAAAGGCCCGGGTCTTCCCCATCACCTGTCGCCTCCAATCCTCTGTAGACTTCGTCAGCCTTCTCTACTTCGGTACTCCTAAACTTTCTCAGATCTGTCTCTACATCATCCAACCATCCCTATATTTTCTCCTCACTGAGCAACTACCCTCTAGCTTTTTTCCGTTAGCACCTTCTTTGGCACTCGCTGTTCTTCCATTGTCCGCGTATGCCCTAACCACGATAACCTTCGTGCCTTTATAAAAATTCTCCAATCACCACTTATGTAGAGTTCATGCGGCTCTGCATTGGTCCTAATTCCCTAAGCACTCTTTTCAGACAATGCCCGACATAACTTGCGTAATACTTTGCGTTCCCATGGCAAACCTGCACGCAACTGTTTATAATGATTGCAGTGTCGTCGTGTTTTTCGGAACAGCAAAAAGCTAGCTGTATTCCATTCACTAGTTCTTTTAACAGTTCCATTCCCTTTTCTGACATGTGGACCAACCTCCGACGGCTCTCTCGGAGCAAGATCCATTCCCCAATTACCGGCATGACCGTAGTAGACGATGTCATACTGGCGGGTATAGCTAACTCCAACACATCGGGCTGCCATCTTGCTGAGATTTCGAGCTCCTCCAACTATCACTCTGCCTTTCTCCATCGGGTGATACCTTTCTCCTCTCAGAATCGTGAGTGCTACAATGCCACCCTTACTATGAGGGCGATAGATCATGCGCTCTGCTCATCCCGATCCTCCACCCCAGGGCCAGACGATACACACATTCAGATCTTGCAGCACCTTTTTCTATCGGGCAAGCAGTTTCTACTTCATACGTACAACCGCATCTGGGCAGAGGGCACGTCTCTCAGACGCTGGCGTGAAACTACTGTCATACCCATATCTAAGCCCAGTAAGGACAAACAACTTCCTTCTAGCTGCCGCCCCATGTCTCTCACCAGCTGTGTTTGCAAGGTGATGGAACGTATGATTCATACCCAGCTGGTATGCTGGCTCGAGTCCCACAATTTACTAAACGCTGCGCAATGTGGATTTCGAAAGTTCTGTTCTGCAGTTTATCATCTCGTCACTTTGCCCACCCATGTCGTGAATGGTTTTCTTCGGAAATCCTAAACTGTGGCCGTGTTTTTCTATCTGGAGAAAGTATAGAACACCCGCTGGAGGACTGGTATCCTCTGTACTCTCTACACGTGGGGCTTCCATGGCCGCATTCCCTGTCACCTTCGGGAATTTTTAGAAGACCGTATGTTCAAGGTACGTGTGGGTTCTGCCTTGTCAGAGACCTTTATCTAGGAAAACGATGTGCCTCAAGGTTCTGTCCTGAGCCTCGTCCTCTTTGCTGTCGCCATTAAGCCTATAATGGCCTGTTGCCCAGCAGGCACCTGTGGCTTCCTTTTCGTTGTCGATTTTGCCATCTACTGCAGTTCCCCAAGGACTTGTCTCATTGCGCGGCATTTTCTGCGATGTCTCTATCGTCTTCACTCATAGAGCATCGACAATGGCTTTGTTTTTTCAACGAAAAAAACCATTTCTATGAATTTCTGGCGGCGGAACTGGTTTCTTCCACCGTCTTTACATCTTGGGATTGTTGCTCTTCCGTTCCTCTAAACTACGAAATTCCTGGGGCTAATGCTCGATAGGAAGCTTTCTGTGTCCTCCCACGTGTCTTACCTGGCAGCCCGCTGTACGCGGACTAACAGTGTCTTATGTGTCCCCAGCAGAACGTCCTGGGTAACCGATGGAACCACCCGCCTTCACTTCTACTGGTCCCTTGTCTGTTCGAAACTAGACTATGCATGTTTCGTTTATGCATCTGCACGTCCGTTCTCCTTATGCTGTCTTAATACTATCCACCATCGTGGCATCCATTTGGCAAGTGGATCCTTTTACACTAGCCCAGTTGAGAGTCTGTTTGCAGAAGCTGCCGAACTAGCGCTGTCCTACCGCCATGACTTTCTCCTCAGCAGATATGCGTGCCGTTTGTCTCCCATGCGTGGCCACCCATCCTATTCCTCCTTTTTCGATGACTCGCTTCGATGAGTTCGCTTTCGGCTCTTCCTTCGGCAGATTGACTTCAAGCTACCTGAAGCTTTCAAGATGGTTGTGAACCCTTTACCACCTTGGCTTCGTGCAGCGGCCCTTATTCACTTTGGCCTTCATTTGCTTTCTAAGGACACTACTCCATTCTCGCTCTATCGCCTTCAGTTCCACGGCCTTCACACGGAACTTCAATCAGTGTACACAAAGGTACTATCGCGCTGTCGGACTGACCGTTGTGTCGAGTGTGCCTTTGTCATAGCCGCCGACGTTTATCGGTATCGGCCTCCAAAACACTGCCCAGTATTTACAGCAGAGCTCTTGACCCTGTATCAGGCCACCCCATACATCCGAGGACACAGTGCCCTTTACAGTCTGTGTGTGCTGTACACCATCCATCCTTTAGTCCAACGCGTCCAGGAAAGCTGTCACTTGCTCACTCTATATGGAGCCACTGTGATGTTTCTGTGGGTTCCTGGTCACAACGGTGTGACAGGAAACGAGGCTGCTGATGGTGCTGCCGAGACTGCAGTCCTCGTACCTCAGCCCGCTGGTTCTTCCACTCCCTCCAATGGTGTGTTGCCGTCTGTCATTACCTGTATTGCACGAAGCACTCCACGTCTTTTTTTTTTTTATTTTGTGGTTTTAGGGCGCACAACTTCAACGGTCATTAGCGCCCAGACTACGTTAGGAATGCACCGCGAGTCACAAGTTCAACGAAACGGAAAACCCGATAAAAGACAGACTGACAGGCACAGGATTAAAAAAAAGAAAACAGCATAATCAAATGTCCTTTGAGAGCGTTGTCAAATTGATAAAATGAAGAACGCGAGCAGCTGCTCGTGGGTCATCCGCTAAAATGGCTTCTACAGTACATGGCAGGCCAAGATCAAGACGCAGGGTGTTAAAATCCGGACAGGACGTTAAAATGTGGCGGACCGTCAGCAATTGCCCACATGGGCAGAACGGCACCGGCGCAGCCGTCAGCAGATGGCGATGGTTGAACCGGCAGTGTCCAATTCGTAACCGGGCCCCCTCCAGGGGGTAGGTGGGCAGAGACATACAACCCGTATTGACTGTCGAGAGAGTCGTCAAAAAAAAAAAAAAAAAGGAACGATAAGACGGGTGGTTGGGCATTGCCAGTAGCCGACAGGCATACCGACAAAGCAGTATATCGCGCCGGTAGGTGAGTGGCAACTCACCAGCGTCAGCATGAAGACTCTCGAAGGGACTAGTATAAAACGCTCCGATCGCAAGTCGTAAACCCCGATGTTGTATGGAGTTGAGGCGGCGTAAGATGGATGGCCGTGCAGAGGAGTATACGAAGCTCCCATAATCCAGCTTGGAGCGGACGATCGACCGATATAGGCGAAGTAGGACGGTTCGATCCGCTCCCCACGACATACCACTGAGAACACGGAGGACATTTAGAGAACGGGTACAACGGGTAGCCAAATATGACACATGTGGAGACCAACTAAGTTTCCTGTCAAATGTAAGACCTAAAAATTTTGTTGTCTCCACGAATGGGAGAGCAACGGGACCGAGTCGTAAGGACGGTGGGAGAAATTCTTTGTAGCGCCAGAAGTTAATACAGACCGTCTTCTCGGCAGAAAAACGGAAGCCATTGGCGACACTCCACGAGTAAAGACGGTCAAGAGAACGCTGAAGACAGCGCTCCAGGAAACACGTACGCTGCGCGCTGCAATAGATGGTAAAATCGTCCACGAAAAGGGAGCCTGATACATCAGCTGGGAGGCAATCCATTATTGGATTGATCGCTATGGCGAAGAGAGCGACGCTCAAAACTGAGCCCTGTGGCACCCCATTCTCCTGGCGAAAGGTGTCTGACAGGACAGAACCCACACGAACTCTGAACTGTCGATCCATTAAAAAGGAACGAATAAAGAGAGGGAGGCGACCGCGAAGGCCCCATGTATGCATGGTGCGGAGAATGCCCGCCCTCCAACAGGTGTCGTAAGCCTTCTCCACGTCTTTTTGGTCAGGGCATGTAGAATTTTTGTGAAGCACCCAGAAAACACGGTCGGAGGTCAATGTAGTTTCCTAAACGTACACAGCCGTTGGTGGGTATGTAAATGTGTAGAGTTGCAATAATCTACGACAGGCAGAACGTCTACCAAAGCGCATTAGTGCTCCTCGTGTTTACTGTTGTTACTATGCCTCGTACTTCATGTAAAAAGCGTGAACAGGTGTCATTTTCAGTGATCACTGTGGCGACCCGTATTCCTGTGTGGCAACGTTATAAATAGCTGACAGTGTTTGAAATGGACCTGGTTATGGTCTGTGTTTCACCACCTGGTCAAATAATGCAATATCCTGATTTTTGGGGCGTACGTAAGCGACAGCAGCCGATGCCTGACACCATGGAATGAAAGCTCAGAAACACTCGTGTATTACCTCTCGTGATGACATTTTTCAGCAGGACAATGTTTGTCAGCATATGGCACGAGTCTCCATGAGCTGTATGTGTGATGTTGGGGTACTCCTGTGGCTAACGAGGTCGAGAGATGTCTCCTCTATAAAACACCTTTTTGACAGCTCGGACATCAATTCCCGCCCAATGCCAGTATCTGGCTTATCATAGACCAGTCGCAACAGTGGTGGGCCAGGCTGACGCATAAGGCCGTTGTATCCTCCTCTAACAACCTCCGCAGCCAAACTGTGCTCGCTTCGAGACCAGCGGATCTGCACTGATAAGTGGGTTCATACTGTTAAGTGCTTTGTAACTGAGTAGTTTTTGTAATTTGATACGAGGGCTGAATGGAAAATAATGCCTCCACTTTCGTTAATTGGATTTGGATGGAAATATTTTAATAAATCAAAAGCAGAAATAATCCTTACAATGTTATCTTTAATTACCAATATTCACTTTTCCACATAATCACCAGCCTACTGGATACATTTCTACCAACGAGGAACAAGTTTTCTGAAGCCGTCAGGGAAGAAGTTGACACTCTCTTTCCGCAACCACACTCTCTTAGTTCTCTCAAAGTCTTCATCAGAAACATAATGATGTCCCCGGTGATCGTCTTTCATTATTGGGAACAGATGGAGGCCCGACGGTGCTAAATCTGGACTGTATGGAGGATGCTGTACGATGGTGAGATTCAGTCTCTGAAGTTCTGCTGTGGTGGCACGTGAAGTGTGTGGTTTGGCATTGTCATGCAGCAGGAAAACATTTCCATTTTCCTTTCGGACCCAACGACGCACAGTACTCAAATCAACACAAATGGTGCAAATGGTTCAAATGGCTCTGAGCACTATGGGAGTCAACTGCTCTGGTCATCAGTCCCCTAGAACTTAGGTTAGTTAGGTTTAAGTAGTTCTAAGGACATCACACACATCCATGCCCGAGGCAGGATTCGAACCTGCGACCGTAGCAGTCGCACGGTTCCGGACTGCGCGCCTAGAACCGCGAGACCACCGCGGCCGGCACATCAACACAATCACCATAAACTGCATTCATTCTCTGATGTATCTCCTTTGCGGTGAGACCTTCTGCTGCCAATAATTCAATGACTGTACATTGCTTAAATCGCATTGACTGACCGTCTGTGCAGGGTTCCATACTTTACACTGTGACAACACAACGGTTCAATGCTAAGCCTTCCCGCCAACTGGAGCTCTAGAGAAGAGGCTACTGAACAAACCAGTACCTGGGGCATACCAACGCTGCCGACTGTTTAAGAGTTATGAAGGAGGAGGCAGTACTTTTCAGTCAACTCTCGTAGTACAAACTTTCTCAGCCCACGAAATTTCAGTCCTCCTCTTTGGCCGCTTCACTTCTGTGGTCGGGCTGTCTGTTCAGCATCGTGGCACTCTAATTATCACTTCAAAAACAAAATCTTGGTTGAATACATATATCGCGTTTCACCTCTCCAGTAAAAGTATTCAAAAACCACGCTCCTTCCCGATTTCAGAAATTCTCCTACAGAATTTCATTTCAATATGAACAACATCGGACAGTTGCATCAGTTACCCAATAATGATTAGATGGAACGCCTTATCGTAGTCCATAAACAGTGGCTTCAAAATATATCGGCAGCCAACAGGTATCAGAAAGCGCAACAAGACAAAGTTTTTGTTCAGAGGGAACCTATGAAGATGACAATAAAAAGGACTTGGAACTGAATTACAGCCTTTCATACTGTGTAGTATTATGTTCTCTGCAGAAACTTAGAGTGAAATCAAGAGTAACGACATACAGCAAAATTGCATCACAGGTACTTCTATATTACATCTGATGCCCTCCAACTGCATACATTTACGATTATAGTAAGTTGTAACATGCAATAACAGTGTTACCATTTTGTGCTGCTTCCCCGTTGCAACGATAACGAAGTAAACCAGGATGATTTTCTGTTTCTTTTTATTAATTAAGCCTTTGAAATTTTCAAAACAGCTTTGTTACATTTTTTACTGTGGAAATGGAACTAGCTTCGAACCAAACCAAAGTAAAATAACGAAAAACTGTATCGACAGTACAAGCTTCCTTTATTTGGAATGCAGGGTCCGAATATCCTTGGACTAAGCAGCATTACATTACTCAACAGATTTCGTGGATTACGATGTCATTATTTCCTAGTAACGGCCAATACGCAAACGAGGATATTCGGCAAATTCTCTGAACCCGATAGCAGTGTAGGTGCTAGATAAACCTGAACTTTAATACTAACGCCATGAGAAGCGTTCAGAGAGATGGCGAACATTGTTATCTTTTTCTCTTCCTAATCAAAACAGTAACAAACAGAGCAGTATCGATTTACATACGTGCCTATGCATAAACTAGATGCTTACGACCATCTCAGCTAATTCTTCTTAGGCTGCTCTGCAGTAGCTAATTGCGTAACAAAGAGGAAAGATAACTTCAAAATGTGAGCAGCGAAAAATTCAACTTCCTTGCCCACCTGTCAGCAGACTTTCCTTTTCTCCCCCTGAGTATTTATCCGCTGCGGTGGAAACAGCCGGTATTTTCCGGCCAGTCTCGCCAGAAGGCGCTCTCCCGTGAGTCATGGTGGTGGTGCAGGGGGATGGCGGGGGGGGGGGGAGGGGGTGGTGGCGGCTTCCTGCCGGCCAGGAGGGCAGCTCGCGGAGCCAGCGCCGGTCGCCTGCCTACGGTGGCAGCTGATTGTTCGTATTTTGTTCGTATGTCAATTCCCTTACATCACAGTATTTGTAGAGCACGGATGACGGTACTACTGTTGTAGCAACACATTCCCACAGAGTGGAAATCGTTGCCATCGTGATTTCGATGCAAGTATCACGAGGCGCCCATGAGATGCCAGAAAGAAGTCGGGCCTCCCGCAGGTCTGATGAGCCACCACCGCGCCTCTAACCTGAAATAGTGTCGCCAGACGCCGGTTGGTTGGATCCCGCCCACTTGTAAGAATTTCCTTTAGAAGTAACGTCGTCGTGCTGCCTACTCGCAGTGACACAGCCCGTGTCAACCTTCGGGGAGGGAGTCTTCCGTCTCCTGTGAACTGTGCCTAAGCGTGAGGCCCACGAGAAAGACAGCCCGTGGCGCGCACAGCACAGCACAGCACAGCACGTGACACTGCAGGTCTTACGAGGGCCAGCAGCTGTCCCCGGTGGTGAGAGAGTAACTATTTCAGACGAGCTTAATAATTCTTGACAGCCTGTTTCAATTCATGTACGCTCTCTTTAGCACACGACGAAATCAAGACCTTTAGTGGCTATCGTTTCAATTAGATATTTGTTTCCCGTGTGCGTTGCAAGGAGCCGAGCGTTCGCGACGTGTGGCGAGCCAGCCGACTAGCGTGGACAAAAGTTCGTCGCAGGCCCCGTACAACAAGTTGGTCCGAATCTTGAACCGTCAGAACTGTGTCAACAAGTGTATGAGAAGTTATGTTCACTAGTGACTGTAGTGAAGCCATAGTATGGCCTGTATGAACATTTATAATTTGCCACTCAGTAATCGTGGGTCATTTAGTGTGTTCTGAACGCAGGTCCACGTGCGTAATTTTATGACTACAGCTGAGCCTGGCAAACAAAGAGAAGGCTGTTGTAATTAATAAAGTATTACTTACGCAGAATGTTCTAATCATCTGAATTATTACTAGCCACGTCAGTTTCCAAGAAGTCAGTTTACCAAGGGTTAATTTCGTTTTGACTCTCGTGTATATGATTAAATTATAGAACACCGACAAACTGAGTGATTTCTTTGAGTATTGCACTTTAAAATACGACGTAGATACCGGCCAATACACATCCATAATCTCTTACCCCTGTTGCAGCCACATGTAGTAATTGTTGCTTCAATCAGTGGAGAATGGCAAACCAGAGGCACGCCAGCGACTGAGGCGTTGCGAAGTAGGCAGGCACAGATAGCCTTGCTGACAGCAGCAGTCTACCAACAAGCTGACGCAAGGACGCACACAGACCGAGCGCCGAGCGAAGCCTGGAGAAGTGAGGCCAGCACGCTAAGTTACGCTGCAATATACTGCGGGAGTAATAACAATAAGCTACCACCAAGGGTAAAAAAACATCCTCCTGCCGGATATAAATAGTGGAGCGCAGCCAGCAACAGACAGAAGCCATTAGGAAGCAGTTCGGATCTGAAGGACGTGGCCCGTGTCCGAAAGTTCAATCTTCGATTCCGGAAGTCTGTTCCAGCTCGCTGTAGTCATCCGTTCGCCGCCAGATGTCAGCTTCAGCTCTGGGGATCGGCCCGAGTTCGGTCGGCATCATGGCTGACTAACTATAGCGAGAACTTCCAGCAGGACCGGCCGCAGCGGTCACAGGCGCCGCCGGGGACTGACGCCCGGACTTCACGGCAAGCTGGCCCCACGGCGCGTGGTCCTTCCATGACGGGACCTCGTGAACATCGCCACTGACGGCTTCCCAGCCGCCGGTGCAGCAGGCGTCGGCAGCTGACCACGAGTTCATCTCAACCACGGGGCATCCTGGCTTCAGCGGAGCACTGGTGGCGTGCATTGCACGCATTGTTGGAGAATCTACACAGCAGCAGCCAGGCGGAGGGATCCGCAGCGCTGGGCAGCGACGACGAGGGAGAAATTGTAAAGAAAGTTCAATAAATAATTGTAAAACTCCACACTGTCTCAGTCTTTGGCGCAGCCACTGTGTCTGCTGCTAACAAGTACTGCAGAAGCCGTAACACCCCCAAAGAGATAAGTATGATTTCTGTTTGGATCGTTATACTTTCACAAATAAGTGATACGAGAAAGAAGGATGATAAAGATTCAAATACTGTGCGCATAAAGTCTTTGGATTATTACTGTAACTATGGCAGAGATTACTACTGTGACAACCTTTCGAAATTTAACTCAAGCGATATTACACAGTTTCGATTGTATTGTTATAGCTGCCTGTATAGTACCACACTTACAGCTTCAACAACGAAAATAATTTATAAAAATTCACTTGTTACTATCATCAAGGGGAAAATGCATTCAAAACAAGTGAGTTGTCTTAGTACATGCCCATTTCTAATGCTTCCCTCTGGTGTGCAGAGAGCTTTCCACATTTTATCCTTTTTTATTATTGACGTCGCCGTAAGAGTGGTACCATACAGGCTGGTTTAACAATTTTCTGTTATTTGATGACGATATTTATATACTAATCTCTAGCAAATATCACCTGGCCTCCGCTCATCCCGTCAACGCACACCGACCTACGAGCGTGCGCCTACATCGATGATCATGGAAGGGTCATCTTCCATGTTTACACCGAAACACTTAATACTGAACATTGAACTTAAAACTAAACTAACTTAAAACTAAACTAACTTGATGTACAACTACTGTACGTTGAGGACAATGATGTGTGTGAAAAGGCACATGTTTGAAAGAAATTTCAATTAAATAGTGCCATACAGCACAATTTTCAGTGATGTTTTCTAATGTATGATTCCATCTGGTAAATTTGTGAACTTGTAAATTGTTGTGAGATTTTGGCTATGAGTCTGCCTGGAACTAGGTCATTGTGAAGGTCAGACAACGATATTCCGAAGCATTCTGCACGGGTTTTCAGCTGCAGTTTCCCTTGGGCCTCGTCGAATGGAAAAGCGAGGTAATGATCCCTGGTAATATTATCTTTTAATCTGGATTATCCAGAGGAAACAGTTGTAACTGTAGTGCCCGGTTCTCTCTGGTACTGTGTTTCCTCAGTAGTAACAAGTGGTCTTCAGCCCTGAGTAAACACTCAAATGATGAATGGATGTACCTGCCAACTGTTGTGTCTAACCTAAGTTCAGTGGAAAGTTTGAAGCTGGTTATGTCACTTAACATGTTTTACAGTTTCTAAGGGGCGTTGTGGCGTCACCTGGATCTAATGTATGACGCGATTTATTCAACTGATATGAATGAAATGTAAAAAGAGAAAATAATGCTTGTAATATTAAAATCATTTTGTCGATCTATGTATAACTAGCTATCTGTATGAGCTTCAAGGTTACAATATATTGTTAATTGAATGTCTCTTATGCTTACTTTCAAAAATACCTCTCCCTCCATGTGAAATTTATTTAAAGATAATACTATTATTGCTGTGGATTGCGCATCTGGCTTCAACTGTTTCGGTGGAGCTGAGTGCGCCATTACGTGGACTAAAAAATATTTCAGTGTTCGCGAGTTTCTTTCGCAAAGAAATATAATTATAAGTGCTTTCGTGTATTTTTCAGACAGTTTTCAACATTAAATTTACTTAATATTTGTGATAACGAAACTTATTCAGAGATTTAACACCGCAAGGCTTAGGTGAGGCTTCAGCTCTGGTTTCAAATATTTTTAGCTAATTCAAAGGATTAAAATTTAACTCAGTTTCTGGAACTTTATCTCTTTAAGAATTATTTGCAATTATTTCAAAAAATTTGCAGGTGTTTGTACCATTCTCTCTTTCTGTGTAACATTAGATTAATTTGCTGTAAAAAGAAATCGTTCCATTCTCTATATTATAGCTGGGTCGGTTGCAGGTTACGTTACATTGTCATTCATTGAAAGCTTAACATTTCCATTAATAATAAATAACTTTTTTCCTTTGTATTGAGGTTAAGTCACGCTACGAATATTTAAGACACATTCACTCGCGCTCAAAATATACGTGGCGTTCCAAAAACAATATTCTGAATTTGTATTGCTTTTTTTTTGTTTTTGTGGTTTTACGGCGCAAAACTGCTATGGTCATTAGCGCCCGGTCCGTGACTGAGGAAATAATAAAAACTTAAAATGGAAAACAGCAAAAATGGGAACGAAACTCAAATAATTGGAGACACTAAAAGCAGAAACAAGGCTTAAAAGTCCACTACAGAGAGGGGTTGATGGTCCCCGATAAAACTTCAAATGACTGACGTCATTTCACTGTCACTAATAAACTGGAGAACGCGGTCGGCTGAGCGCGTGTCATCTGCTAAAATCGACGATAGATCAGGCGATAGCTGTAGACGGGAGCGTAACGGATTAAAATAGGGGCATTCAATTAAAAGGTGTCTTACCGTCCACAGCTGAGAGCAGTGGGGACAGAGTGGGGGAGGATCGCCGCTTAAAAGATGTCGATGGCTAAAAAGACAGTGCCCTATCCGGAGTCTAGCTAAAATTACCTCCTCCAGACGACGCGTTCGGGAGGAAGAGGTCCAAGCGCAAGGAAGGGCTTTCACTTCCCGCAATTTATTATGGGGAAGTGTTGACCAATGCGCATGCCATAAATGAGCAACTTTGCGACATAAACCACTCCGTAGATCGGTGAAGGGAAGCGATTGAATAGCTGGCCGAGGAAGAGAGACTGCAGCCTTGGCCGCTATATCGGCCGCCTCATTCCCACAGATACCAGCGTGTCCCGGGAGCCAGAGGAACGCCACCGAGACGCCCCCCAGATGGAGCAAGCGCAGACAGTCCTGAATCCGGTGGACCAGAGGGTGCACAGGGTAAAGAGCTTGGAGACTGAGGAGAGAGCTGAGAGAATCTGAGCAGATAACGTACTGTATCCGCTGATGGCGGCGGATGTAGTGGACAGCCTGGAGAACAGCGAAAAGCTCCGCAATATAAACCGAACACTGGTCGGGAAGCCGAAAGTGATTTGGGGCGTCGCCAACAATATAGGCACTCCTTACACCCAACGATGTTTTCGAGCCGTCGGTGTAAATAAAGGTGGCGTCCGTCATTTGTGCACATAGAGTAGCAAACGCCCGACGATAAACAAGTGAAGGTGTACCATCCTTGGGAAATTGACAAAGATCACGGAGCAGACAGATCCGGGGACGGAGCCAAGGCGGTGCTGTACCCCAAGTTGTCAAGAAGGTTTTAGGAAAGCGGAAGGAAAGAGAATGGAAAGAGAATGGAGCAGTTGACGGAAGCGGACTCCCGGGGGTAGTAGGGAGGAGGAGCGGCCTGCATACCCTACATCAAAGGAGGCGTCGAAAAAAGGGTCATGGGCTGGATTAGCAGGCATGGAAGACAGATGGCTAGCATAACGGCTCAGAAGGACCGCTCGCCGATTGGACAGCGGAGGTTCAGCAGTCTCAGCATAAAGGCTTTCCACAGGGCTAGTGTAAAAAGCTCCAGACGCTAAACGTAATCCACGGTGGTGGATAGAGTCGAGACGCCGAAGAATAGACTGCCGAGCAGAGGAGTAGACTATGCTTCCATAGTCCAATTTCGAGCGCACTAAGGCGCGATAGAGGCGGAGAAGGACCACTCGGTCCGCTCCCCAGGAGGTACCATTCAGGACACGGAGGGTTTTGAGCGTTCGCAGACAGCGAGCCGAAAGATAGGAAACGTGGGAGGACCAGCACAGTTTTCTGTCAAACATAAGACCCAAGAATTTAGTGACTTCTGAAAACGGAAGGTTGACAGGACCTAGATGTAAGGAGGGCGGAAGAAACTCCTTACGTCGCCAAAAATTAATACAAACGGTCTTACTGGGAAAAAACGGAAGCCGGTTTCGAGGCTCCAAGAGTGGAGGCAATCGAGACATCCTATAAGACGTCGTTCAAGAAGGCTGGTCCGTTGAGAGCTGCAGTAGATCGCAAAATCGTCCACAAAGAGGGAGCCCGAGACATCAGGAAGGAGACAATCCATAATTGGATTTATAGCGATGGCAAACAGTACAACACTCAGCACGGAGCCCTGGGGTACCCCGTTTTCTTGAGAGAAAGTACGGGAGAGAGTAGTGTTCACCCGCACCCTAAATGTTCGCTCTGCCATAAATTCGCGAAGAAAAAGGGGCAGCCGGCCTCGAAAGCCCCAAGAGAACAGTGTGCGGAGGATGCCTGTCCTCCAACAGGTATCGTATGCTCTCTCCAGATCAAAAAATATTGCTACCGTTTGGCGTTTCCGGAGAAAATTGTTCATGATATAAGTGGAGAGAGCAACAAGATTGTCAACTGCAGAGCGATGCTTTCGGAATCCGCATTGGGCAGGTGTTAAAAGACTGCGTGATTCCAGCCACCAAGCTAAACGGTAATTCACCATACGCTCCAAAATCTTACAGACACTACTCGTGAGAGAAATGGGGCGATAGCTAGAGGGGAGATGTTTGTCCTTTCCAGGTTTCGGAATGGCAACGACGATAGCTTCCCGCCATCGTCTGGGAAAAGTACTGTCGGTCCAAATTCGGTTATAAAGGCGAAGGAGGTAACGCAGACTATGGGTTGATAAATGCAGCAACATTTGGACATGGATACCATCCGATCCAGGGGCGGAGGAGCGAGAAGAAGAGAGGGCATGTTGGAGTTCCCGCATGGAGAAAACAGTATTGTAGCTTTCGTGATTTTGAGAGGAGAAAGCAAGATGTCACACTCCCGCTGCACGTTTCTTCGGGAGAAACGCTGGCGGGTAATTTGAAGAGCTCGAAATCTCGGCAAAGTGCTGACCCAACGAGTTAGAAATTGCGACGGGGTCCACTAAGGTATCATGCGCGACAGTGAGCCCAGAGACCGGGGAGAAACTAGGCGCGCCTGAGAACCGTCGAAGCCGACTCCAAACTTCCGAGGAGGGAGTGAAGGTGTTAAAGGAGCTAATAAAGAATTTCCAGCTTGCCTTCCTGCTATCGCGGATGACACGACGGCATCGCGCACGGAGCTGCTTATAGCGGATACAGTTTGCCAAAGTAGGATGGTGACGGAAAATGCGAAGAGCACGTCGCCGCTCACGTATTGCGTCACGGCATGCCTCGTTCCACCAAGGAACTGGGGGGGGCGCCGGGGCAATTCGGAAGTGCGTGGTATTGAACGTTCCGCAGCTGTAAGGATAACGTCGGTTATATGTGTGACCTCATCGTCGACGCTGGGAAAGCGACGGTCATCGAATGTCGCTAGAGACGAAAAAAGTGTCCAATCGGCTTGGGCAAACTTCCAGCGTCGCGGGCGCATGTATGGCAGTTGAGGCTGCAGCCTAAGGACACATGGAAAGTGGTCACTCGAGTGTGTATCATCAAGGGCGAACCATTCGAAGCGCCGAGCTAGCGGAACAGTACCGATCGCAAGGTCCAAATGAGATAAATTTGTCGTGGAGGCAGACAAAAATGTGGGGACCCCAGTGTTGAGGCAAACTAGATCCGCTTGGTGGAAGACGTCTAGCAATAGTGAGCCACGTGGACAAGGATGTGGAGATCCCCAAAGCGGGTGGTGGGCATTGAAGTCCCCAACCAGCACATAGGGGTTTTTTTTTTTTTTTTTTTGTGGTTTTCGGGCGCACAACTTCAATGGTCATTAGCGCCCTGACTACTCTAAGAATGCACCGCGAGGCACAAGTTGACAACAACAACTAAAAGGGAAAACACAATAAAAGACAGACTGACAGGCATAGGATTAAAAAACATCATCAAATGTCCTTAGCGAGGTTTGTCAAATTGATAAAACAAAGAACACGAGCAGCTGCTCGTGGGTCATCCGCTAAAATGGCATCTAAAGTAGTAGGCAGGTTAAGATCGAGGCGCAGTGTTTTAAGATCGGGACAGGACATTAAAATGTGACTAACCGTCAGCAAGTGCCCACATGGGCAGAACGGCGCCGGCGCAGCCGTCAGCAGATGGCGATGGCTGAACCGGCAGTGTCCAATTCTTAACCTTGCTAAAACGACCTCCTCCCGCCGAGAAGGGCGTGAGGAGGACGTCCAAGCCACGGGAAGAGGTTTTAAGGCCCGAAGCTTGTTGTCGGTAAGTGCAGCCCAATCGGCATGCCACAGCGACACAACGCGCCGACAAATGACCCTGCTAAAATCGGACGAAGGGACACAACAAGAAGCTGTCCGAGGCTGGAGGACCGCAGCCTTGGCCGCGGCATCTGCAGCTTCGTTCCCAGGGATACCGACATGGCCAGGAACCCACATAAAGCTAACCGGCGTACCGACGTCCACCAGCTGCTGAAGAGAGCGTTGGATCCGGTGTACGAAAGGGTGAACCGGGTACGGATCACTGAGGCTCTGGATGGCGCTCAGGGAATCTGAGCAGATGACATAAGCAGAATGTCGGTGGCGGCAGATGTACAGAACAGCCTGGTAGAGGGCAAAGAGCTCAGCTGTGAAGACCGAACAATGGCCATTGAGCCGGTATTGGAAACTTTGTGCCCCGACAATAAAGGAACACCCGACCCCGTCATTGGTCTTAGAGCCATCTGTATAAATGAAAGTCATGTTGTTGAACTTCGAACGAAGTTCCAAAAAACGGGAGTGGTAGACCGAACCGGGGGTGACCTCTTTTGGGAGCGAGCTGAGGTCGAGGTGAACGCGGACCTGAGCCTGGAGCCAAGGTGGCGTGCGGCTCTCGCCCACTCGAAAGGTTGCAGGGAGTGAAAAATGAAGGTGTTGAAGGAGGCGACGAAAGCGAACTCCAGGGGGTAGCAAGGCAGAGACATACAACCCGTATTGAAGGTCAAGAGAGTCGTCAAAAAAGGAACGATAAGAAGGATGGTCGGGCATTGACAGTAGCCGACAGGCATACCGACAAAGCAGTATATCGCGCCGGTAGGTGAGTGGCAATTCGCCAGCGTCAGCATGAAGACTCTCTACGGGACTGGTATAAAATGCTCCGATCGCAAGTCGTAAACCCCGATGTTGTATGGAGTTGAGGCGGCGTAAGATGGATGGCCGTGCAGAGGAGTATACGAAGCTCCCATAATCCAGCTTGGAGCGGACGATCGACCGATATAGACGAAGTAGGACGGTTCGATCCGCTCCCCACGACATACCACTGAGAACACGGAGGACATTTAAAGAACGGGTACAACGGGCGGCCAAATAGGACACATGTGGAGACCAGCTAAGTTTCCTGTCAAAGGTAAGGCCTAAAAATTTGATTGTCTCCACGAGTGGGAGAGCAACGGGACCGAGTCGTAAGGATGGTGGGAGAAACTCTTTGTAGCGCCAGAAGTTAATACAGACCGTCTTCTCGGCAGAAAAACGGAAGCCATTGGCGACACTCCACGAGTAAAGACGGTCAAGAGAACGCTGAAGACAGCGCTCCAGGACACGTGGACACTGCGCGCTGCAATAGATGGTAAAATCGTCCACGAAAAGGGAGCCTGATACATCAGCTGGGAGGCAATCCATTATTGGATTGATCGCGATGGCGAAGAGAGCGACGCTCAAAACTGAGCCCTGTGGCACCCCATTCTCCTGGCGAAAGGTGTCGGACAGGACAGAACCCACACGCACCCGAAACTGTCTATCCATTAAAAAGGAACGAATAAAAAGAGGGAGGCGACCGCGAAAGCCCCACGTATGCATGGTGCGGAGAATGCCCGCCCTCCAACAGGTGTCGTAAGCCTTCTCCAAATCAAAGAACACAGCCGCGGTCGGGCGCTTCCGCAAGAAGTTATTCATGATGAAGGTCGACAAGGTAACCAGATGGTCGACAGCAGAGCGGCGCCTTCGAAATCCACATTGTACATTGGTAAGTAGGCGTCGAGACTCGGGCAGCCAAACCAATCGGGAGTTAACCATTCGCTCCATCACTTTACAGACACAGCTGGTAAGCGAGATAGGTCGATAACTGGAAGGCAAGTGCTTGTCCTTCCCCGGCTTAGGAATCGGGACAACAATAGACTCGCGCCAGCATGCGGGAACATGTCCCTCAATCCAGATGCGATTGTATGTACGAAGAAGAAAAACTTTACCCGCAGGAGAAAGGTTCTTCAGCATCTGGATATGAATAGAATCAGGCCCTGGAGCGGAGGACCGTGATCGGCCAAGTGCGTTTTCCAGTTCCCGCATGGTGAATGGGGCATTATAACCTTCACGATTGGAGGAGCGGAAGTTAGGTGGCCTCGCCTCCTCTGCCTGTTTGCGGGGGAGGAAGGCAGGGTGGTAATGAGCGGAGCTTGAAACCTCGGCGAAAAAGCGGCCGAATGCATTGGAGACAGCCTCAGGGGCCACAAGGACGTCATTCGCGACCTTCAAGCCAGAAACTGGGGAGTGGACGTTAGTGCCAGAGAGCCAGCGCAGGCTACCCCAGACAACAGAAGAAGGAGTAGAACTGTTGAAGGTGCTGGTGAAAGCAGCCCAGCTGGCTTTCTTGCTTTCTTTAATAATACGACGACACCGAGCACGTAATCGTTTATAATTAATGCAATTCGCCACTGTAGGGTGGCGTTTAAAGGTGCGTAAAGCACGTCGACGAGCACGTAAAGCGTCCCTACATGCTGCGGTCCACCAGGGGACCGGTACGCGACGTGGAGAAGAAGTAGGGTGAGGGATGGAATATTCAGCAGCAGCGAGAATGACTTCCGTGAGGTGTGCGACCTGACGATCGCAGCTTGTGAAGGTTTGATCCTGAAAGGTCGCCCTGGAAGAGAAGAGCCCCCAGTCTGCCTTGGAGATGGTCCAACGAGAGGAGCACGGAGAGGGAGTATGCTGCAGGAGATGGATAACACACGGGAAGTGGTCGCTCGAATATGCATCAGCAAGTGCATACCACTCAAACCGGCGTGCAAGTTGGGGAGTACATATAGAGAGGTCTAAATGGGAATAGGTATGAGATGTGTCCGAAAGAAAAGTAGGGGCGCCAGTATTGAGGCAGACAAGATTGAGCTGGTTGAAAAGGTCTGCTAACAAGGAGCCCCTCGGGCAGGATGCTGGAGAGCCCCAAAGAGGATGGTGGGCATTGAAGTCTCCAGTTAACAAAAATGGTGCAGGTAGCTGAGTAATAAGTTGCGTCATGTCTGCCCTGGTAACGGCAGATGACGATGGAGCGTAAACGGTACAAAAGGAAAACGTGAAAGTGGGGAGAGTAATGCGGATGGCTACTGCCTGCAGGCCGGTGTGCAACGTGATGGGATCGTAGTAAATATCATCCCGGACCAGCAACATAACCCCTCCATGAGCTGGGATACCTACCACAGGGGGTAGGTCAAAACGCACAGAGGTGTAGTGTGCCAAGGCAATTTGATCGCATGGGCGTAGCTTCGTTTCCTGGAGGGCTACGACGAGCGGACGATGCGAGCGGAGCAGCAACTTCAAGTCCTCTCGGTTGGAGCGAATGCTGCGAATATTCCAGTTAATAAGTGCCATCGTAAGAAAAGGAAGATGAGAGAAGGGGTCACCTCGAAGGCCGCTTAGGGCCTGGCTTCGAGCGAGCACTGCCGCCGCTAGCAGGAGGCAGACAGTCATCGTCCATGGGGTCTATAGGGTCATCGGCCATCTCAGGAGGATGGCCGGGAGGGGGAGCTTCCTCCGCCGGTGAACGGCCAGATGTTCGGCGACCAGCGGTGCGGCCAGGCGAAACGGATGACGGCCTGGGGCGGCAACCGCTGGGTGGCGCAGGAGAAGAAAGGCGCCGCGGCGGAGAAGGAGAACTGTGCTTCCTATGCGCCTTTTTAGAAGGACGTTTGGTGGAAGTACCGGTCGAAGGCTGGGAGGTCGAGGAACGGAGGAAGTCTGCACGGGATGGTTCCTTCTTGAAGGCCCGTGCATCTGACTTCGGGGTCTTCGACTGAGCAGAAGCTGAGGAAGTGGCTGGTGTCTGTGGGGTGATGGGAGGAAGAGGAGACGTCGACCGCGCGATCTTAGCACTGGCCGAACGGACGACCGTGGTGCTGAAGGTCAGATCGCATGTCTGGGTTGCTACCTCCCGGGTAGTCCGAGGAGAGGCGAGGACAGTGCTGTATTTCCCCGCTGGGAGCAGCGTGGGCTTCCTACTAGCCAATAGCTTGCGAGCAGCCGAGGTGGACACTTTCTCTTTGACTCTAATTTCCTGGATACAGCGTTCTTCCTTATAGACGGGACAGTCGCGGGAGGACGCTGCATGGTCACCCTGACAGTTCACACAACGAGGAGACGGAGGTGGACAGTCACCCTCATGGGCATCCCTGCCACAAGTGACACATTTAGCCGCATTGGAACAAGACTGTCGAGTGTGATTGAAACGCTGACACTGGTAGCAGCGCGTAGGTGTCGGGACATAGGGGCGAACTGAAATGACCTCGTAGCCCGCCTTGATGCGCGATGGCAGCTTAACACTATCGAAGGTTAAGAAAAGTGTCCGGGTCGGTACAAGGTCATTGTTGACCTTTTTCATGACCCTATGGACAGCCGTCACGCCCTGCTCAGCGAGGAAAGATTGAATCTCCTCGTCAGTCAAGCCGTCGAGGGATCTAGTATAGACCACACCACGAGACGAATTCAAAGTTCGGTGAGCCTCCACCCGGACAGGGAATGTGTAAAGGAGTGTGGCCCGGAGCAGTTTTTGTGCCTGAAAGGCGCTCTCAGTTTCGAGTAATAGGGTACCGTTACGCAATCTGGTACAAGATTTGACAGATCCAGCTATGGCATCGACGCCCTTCTGGATAACGAAAGGGTTGACAGAGGAAAAATCCTTTCCTTCCTCAGATCGAGAAACGACGAGGAACTGTGGGGCAGGCGGTAGTATTTTTGTCACTGTTGGCTGGTCACGTTTCCGTTTGTGGGTCGAAGTCGAAAGCGATGGAGTAGAATCCATTGCGGAGGAATCCCCCATGATTGCCAGCGTCTCCGATGGCGCGCTCCTTCCTTGTGGGGACCCTCTCAGAGGGCACTCCCGCCTTAGGTGAATGTTTACACCTCAGGTCACACCTCCCGAGAAACAGACGGAGGGACCAATCGGCATGGTCAGAAGGTATCAGCTCAGGCAATCACCCCTCCCCGGGCCTGGCCTTTACCAGGGGGTACGCGCGTGCCTTACATGTCTACCCAGGGCGGGGAATTACGCGTTACCCCGTCACCGGCTACGCGTGCGAACGCGTGGGTCGGCCTTCAGACACGCACAGGGAGGAAGGAAGAAGAGGAAAAAGAAGAGAGAGGGAGAAAGAGGACAGACTGTCTCAAACGCCGAGGCGGAGACCAGAGAAGGCAAGGAGAAGAAGGCAATGAGAAAGCAAGGAGAAGGAGGCAAGGAGAAGGCAAGGAGAAGAAGGCAATGAGAAGGCAAGGAGAAGAAGGCAAGGAGAAAAAGGCAATGAGAAGGCAAGGAGGAGTCAAGGGAAAGAGTAAGGAAGACAGTGAAGTGGAGAAGAGCAAAGAAAGGAACCAACAAAAGGAAGGAAGAAACGAGAAGTGAAAAACCAAAAAGACCACGATTATAGGTCGTGAAACCGTCCGTCTCCGGACGCAGGCGCTAACTACCCCCGTGAGGGGGATGGACTCCTTTTAGTCGCCTCTTACGACAGGCAGGAATACCTCGGGCCTATTCTAATCCCCGGACCCGCAGGGGGGGCACATAGGGGGGTGGAAGCTGACCAAGAAGATGAAGGAGATCAGCTCGTGCCATTGGTGTGGACGATGGAATGTATACAGTACAGAGAGAGAACGTGTATCCAGAAAGGGAAAGACGGACGGCGACAGCTTGGAAGGAAGTGTTTAAGGGGATTGGGTGATAATGGAGAGTTTCATGGAGAAGAATCATGAGTCCTCCATGGGCTGGAGTGCCTTCCACAGAGGGGAGGTCATATCGGACGGACTGAAAATGAGGGAGAACAAAGCGGTCATGGGGACGCAGCTTTGTTTCCTGAAGACAGAAGATGACTGGCGAGTAGGATCGTAAGAGGATCGACAATTCATCCCGATTGGCTCGAATGCCGCGGATATTCCAGTGGATAATGGACTTAGGGTGAACAGAAAATGGAGGATTGTGACCAAGGGTGCTTTCAACGACTGCTCAGAGCTTGCGACCGACAGCAGGGAATGGCATTCAGCCGAAGGCAGAAGATCCTGATCCATAGGTTGGTCAGGAGCAGCTCCTGCCACCAGCGATCGGCCGGTTGACCGGCCACCAGCAGTGCGCCTCGGCGACACAGAAGACGGCCGAGGGCAATTCCCGCCACGTGGCGCTGTGGATGGGACACGCCTTGGCGTAGAAAGAGAGGAACTGGGTTTCTTTGTAGCCTTCTTGGAAGTATGAGGTTTAGATGAAGGAGGAACCGATGGTGGTGAAGTTGCCGTACGTAAAAACTCTTCACGAGTATGCTCCTTCTTCGAAGACTTGGTGTCTGACTTTATGGCTCACCCTTCGTCGGGTTCTGCTAAATCTCGAGCCCAAGAGTGGGCAGGCGAAAGTGGTGAAGTTGAACGGGCGATCTTTGCGCTGGCCGATCGGATGACAGTGGCACTAAAGGTGAGGTCGCAAGTCTGCGTGGCCGCCTCCTTTGTTGGCCGAGGAGAAGCAAGGACAGTACTTTATTTGCCTGTCTGAGGTACGGTGGGCTGTCGACTGGCGAATAATTTTCGAGCAGCAAAGGTCGACACCTTTTCCTTCACTCTTATTTCCTGGATGAGCTTTTCGTCCTTAAAAACTGGACAATCTCTAGAGGAAGCAGCGTGGTCACCCATACAGTTGATGCAGCGAGGGGATGGAGGTGGACAAACACCCTCATGGGCATCCTTGCCCCACGTAACACATTTGGCTGGATTGGAACAGGACTGGCTGGTGTGATTGAACCGCTGACGCTGATAGCAACGCGTAGGGTTCGGGACGTAAGGACGAACGGAAATTATCTCCTAGCCTGCTTTGATTTTCGATGGGAGTTGAACTTTGTCAAATGTCAAGAATACAGTGCGGGTTGGAATGATCTTCGTGTCAACCCTTTTCGTAACTCTATGAACAGCCGTTACGCCCTGGTCAGACAGGTAGTGCTGAATTTCTTCGTCAGACAATCCATCGAGGGAGCGTGTATAAACGACTCCACGCGAGGAATTTAAGGTACGGTGCGGTTCCACCCGGACAGGGAAGGTGTGGAGCAGAGAAGTATGCAGCAATTTTTGTGCCTGGAGGGCACTGTGTGTTTCTAACAACAGGGTGCCATTCCGTAATCTGGAACAAGACTTTACAGGACCTGCAATTGCGTCGACACCTTTCTGAATAATGAAAGGGTTGACCGTGGAGAAGTCGTGACCTTCGTCAGACCGCGAAACAACAAGGAACTGTGGCAACGATGGAAGAACCGTCTGTGGCTGAGACTCAGTGAACTTACGTTTGTGAGCAGACATAGTGGAAGGTGAGGAAACCATTGCGGAAGAATCCCCCATGATTACCGGCGTCTCCGATGGCGCGCTCCTCCCTTGTGGGGGCCCTCACTGAGGGCACACCCGCCTTAGGTGATTGTTCACACCTCAGGTCACACCTCCCGACAAACGGACGGGGGGGACCAATCGGCACTTTCGGAAGGTATCAGCTCGGGTAATCACCCCTCCCTGGGCCTGGCCGTTACCAGGGGGTACGTACGTGTCCTACCTGTCTACCCGGGGCGGGGAATTACGCGTTACCCCGTCACCGGCTACGCATGGAAGTGCGTGGGTCGGCCTTCAGACACGCACAGGGAGGAAAAAAAGAGAAAGGGAAAGGAAAGGAGAGGGGGTCTCAAACGCCGCAGCGGAGAAAAGGGCAAAGAGAAAAGGGAAGGAAAAGAGAAGGACAAGGACTTGCAAGCGTAGAAATCAAGGAATTTGGAACAGTTTCGAGCGTCCGTCTCCGGACGTAGGCACAAACTATACTCCCAGAGGGGGAGAAAGGTAAGGGAAGAGCCAGAGGTGAGGGGGGGGGGCGAAGATGGGGGACGGGGAAGGATGCGGAAAGGGAAGGTATGCAGCCCGGAAAGGAAGGAGGGCCACAATAGCTCGGGGTCCCGTGCTCGCTACGCACGTGTCCACAAAAGAGTTGTGGACCCCCTGGGGGGTTGTATTGCTATGTCACATTATCATCGCTGTAAATTGCGACTGCTACATGCGGTTTGGAATAAGAGAGCAGGCGTCGGTCTGCACTGACTTAAGCAAAATAGCTAAATTAATTCAACACCGCAACAATTAAGAAATGCAATATACGGAGCATCTTTTTTGCGTAACACGTGGTAGTACTGTCGAATAGTATCTTCGAGTTTGCGAAGGAGAAGACCTTTTGCCTCTGTTTGACTTGTTGGAGCCTTTCTGGTTGGGAGGAGAGGACTCAGATCTGAGTTGGCTGGAGGGACATAGAACAGAAGGAACACTCTCGTGAAGACTTCCTGTTTGGCCTCACGGGGCGAAGTCACCAGCTAGGCAACTGGCAGGCCAAAGTTTGGTGGCTATTTGCACAGCTGGAGAAGGAGACAGGGGCGCTACCATGATGCTGGGCGATTTCACAACTGTGGTGTTAAATTTTAGGTCGCATGTATGCATGGTCATGTCCTCTGGAGCGAGTTGTGGCAAGAACAGTACTGTAAGTGCCAGATGGTAGAACGCAATGTTTACAAGTGCCTGACAACTTGCGAGCGACCAGGTGAGGGACTTTTTGCATTACTTGGATCTCCCAGACAGCCTGCTCATCGAGATACACGGGACAATCACAGGAGGGGGCAGTACCGTCGCCATTGCAGCTGATGAAGTGGGCAGAAGGAGAAGGCCAATTGCTCTTATGAGCATTCCTACCACAAGGTACACATTTGGCTGGGTGTCGACAGGACTCTCGAGTGTGGTTGTAACGATGACACTGGTGGCAGTGCATCGGATTCAGAATATACGATCTGACTGTGATTGATCTTTGACAGAAGAACCACTCTCAAAAATGAGAAACAAAGCAGGTTATGAGGTTGAGTGCGTATGGACACTAAGGAGGCTTCTACTTTTTTCATCAACCAATGGACTGCAATGACATCCTGATCAGAGAGGTGCGTTTAGATTTTTGGCTTGGTCAGACCATCGAACAGCCTAATGCAAATAACACCATGGGAAGAATTCAGCGTTAGACGGGCCTCAACACAGTACCCATGGAGGAGCGAAGCTGCAAGCAGTTGTTGTGCTTGAGACTCAGAAGTAGTCTGCTAAAGCGACGTTCCATTGCATAAAGGAGAGCAGGATTTCACAGGACCATCAATTGCGCCAAAACATATTTGCTACGGTAAATCCGTTTATTATTCAAAGGACTGACCATCTTCAGTACGTCAAACCACGAGGAATCTTGGTGCAGTTGGGAGGGTCTTTGAATCGTTAGCCTCATCCTGTTTACGTTTCATAGCCGTTGACTGTGAAGATAATTGAGTCATTGCGAGAAAATCTCCGTGAGTGCCAGCACCTCTGATGGTGTGTTCCTTCCAACTGGGGGTCCCCTACAGAACGGGGTGCCGCCGCCTTAGGTGTTTGGGAGATGTGACCTGAGGTGTGAACGATCACATGACAGACAGATCGACAATTTGGGAAGATAGCACCTCTAGCCTGGGACCAGGGGGGGGGGGGCGGGTTGCTGGTGGCCCGTCCCAGGACATATGTGCGAACCTTTCCTGTCGACCTGGGGCTGAGAATTATACATTACCCAGTCACCTATTACGCTTCAAACACGTGGGATGGCCATCAGGAGCGCATAGGGAGGAAGAAGGAAAATAGGAACCCCTAACACCGCAGCAGAGGAAGGATAGGAGAAGGTGGAAGGGAAGAGATGAAAGGTAACCCTGGTGGGCCTATTTTAAATGATTGAGATTGTAGGTAAAGGTCAGTGTACTAACAACATTTATTTTTCCAAGACAATTTATAAATTATACTAAACAACTTATAGATTGAATTTTCTAAACAACTAACAGGTTATTTACTACTCCACTGGATGGATCCTGGGTGGCAGAGGCAGTTTAACTAGGTGAACAGTGAGTCAAATACCCTGCCCCTGAAAATGTGGATAACGCAAGCTGAATTGATCTGACGTTGAGCAGAATTTGACTGATCAAATCTACTGGAGTTTCCCTACATTGGTGTATCTGTGAGCAACTGGAAATTGAGATCTGTACGCCCTGTCAGTGCCTGAGCGGCAGTACGTTACCCTGTTTGAGTCATGCGGCGATGTAACTTGCAGCTGGCGAGATGTGTGCGGCGGAGGTGAGACATGGAGGCGGCTCCTGTGAATCGATCGTGGCCGCGAAAGAAATGCAAAAACCTCACGGTCTAGCGATCACGCAGACGGATCGCAATTTTCTCTCAACCAGAGCCCTGAAATCACGGTAGACTTACGTGGGTGACATCCGTTCTCTGGGCGTACCAAGAATCAATTTGGTTCACTTAAACGGCAGAGAGCACAAGGATACCAAACGTCAAGGCTGGTAAACCAAAAACGAATAAGTGTCCCCTCAGCAAACGGTAGTCCGAGACGTTTGAAGCCACACTGTAGGTACAGTAAGAACTTCACCACAGGCTCCCCAGCCTAAACTACTCGCAAGTGAAGTCAGTCTCAGGACAGGTCCCAAGTACCAACCACACATGCCAGAGTTTCGACAAGAAAGGTAAGGACCAGACCAAAGTCACGCACCCGAGTGCTTCTCACCTCTCTGGGGAAAATCGGAATTTTTCTTCTGAAAGTGCAGGAACGACACCGCCTTCACCCCATCTAGAGCCAATCAGAGGGTTCTAGAGGCGCTAAATCTCTCCTCCCAAACGACAGCAGAAACTCATGACGAACCAGGGCAAGTAGAAGAAACCTGCATCTCTGGGAAAAGAAGCCAATAATTGGCGGTTTCTTTAAGTTTTTGCAGAGGGGGGAGATTTTTTTTCTGAAGTCGTGTCTCTTCCCATTGCAGCAAGTGAAAAGAACAGATACAATCTCAAAAATCTCTATCTAAATCGCCTGTGCCTTGGAGCTTGTTAGTCCTAGCTGTGAGGTGTAATAAAGATTCTCCCAACGTTTCTCATATGCCAGATTTTTCTTATACAGCCAACGCGGCTGGGGGATGTGGTTCACTGGCCTATTTGCACTATCCACGATCATCAGGTGAATTTTTATTACGCGTGGCTCTGCACACAATCCCCGGTATACAACTCCACTGTGTAGACGCATTCCTTCAGACCGTCGCCCCAGCCCAGGCTTCCGCTGGCGCCGCAGCATATAGGTCAGTTCCTCATCGAGACATTGTTATGCTGGAGTGCTGTCTGCCCTGTATGGCTGTGGGTCTGCCCGGCAAGATTTACTAAGGGATGAGCTCGGCGCCAATTTCTTTCAACTCCCAACAAGCTACGAGCTAGAAACAAAATCTCATTCTTTTAGCGCCCTACCAGGCTCCATCAACATCTGCTCAGGTCGTTAACTCTCTATAGTCTCGCTCAAGGTGCGTCGGGTTGTAATGACATCTTTCATCTATTATTCGCATACAGAAAATTATTAGAGAATAACTTTTCAATTCCTTTTCTCTGAGAGAGGAAAACAGGGAGTGTTCTGATATTACCTAAAAATCAGAATAGATTTTCAAAAACAGAACAGATATGTTTCCTAGGGGAGGGGGGAAAAGAACAGCAAGAGGGTGGACATGCAACATGGAACATGGAAGGGAAAAAATGCTGCTAAGGCCACCCAAAAGCGGCGAGCCCCATGGTTGGCGAACAGTGCTGACTACCTCCCACGGAATCCACATATTCACGTTTCAGTAGTTTTACTGTCCATGGCGGGGCAGCCTTGATCTGCCTGTCGGTGACAAACTACGTTTTCAGTTAAACCATTACTGTGAATTTTATATTGCTGTCAGTTAGTACCAAAATTTTGTTAATGGGCGGTGGAAGGATTGACTCTACGGCGCCGATTGAACGGGCATCCCCACAAACTTCTTGGAAAAGGGCGTGGTTTCAACTTAGCCATACTATTCTGCCAGTGGCGCTGGCGTCCTCGTGGTATCAAGGGCTACACTACCTGTTATCCAGCAATGAGCGCCTATTTCGTATGGGATCTGGTGTCATGGATCAATGCAGTCGTTGTCCCGCCATAGACCCGTCACAACATAGATTTAACTGTCATGCTTACGAAGCATACTGAAGAGACAATTAGCGTTTCTAACTCGATCAGTAGAGAGTACCTTTTTTCCTGCTATCCTCTTGCGTCCTGACTCCTCCCACTTTCCGACGACGAAGTTAAAATTGCATGGCTGTTGGGCTACTATGCTCATTACATTGTAGATGAAGGGAGCGGTACAGACAACTCCCCTTCTGCCAGTATATAGCCAATGCACATTTGATGTGTGTGCGCCTGCTACAGTATCGCATTTTAGTCCCTAGTATGTTGAACCTCGTATTTCGTCGTCAGGATACCGGCCGAGTTACGCGCTCCTTGTGGCTTTCTAGTCATGGCAAGTTTCTCAGGTATTTTGTTTCGAGCCTATCTCACTTTCGTGGCACAGTTTATCTTCTTTAACCCTCTAGCGGGCCCGCCGTTTTTCGTAACACGAGCGGGCGTGCGGCGCACTTTGTACACATAAAAAGAATAGGTTTCCTTATGTTACCAAGATAAGTCGTCTATGATCAAAATCACAGTTTAATCTTAGTAGTTTAGCTCATATTATGTAAGTTTTTCTCCTGGTTGAAATAAACTATTTCATTGAACAATAATGAAGAATTCGAAGCGTTTAGCAGTGCAGTTGCATCAGATCTCTGTCAGCTGCTTATTCGATCAGTAATTATGTTGCTAGTTCGTAACTGGGGCCGTTTTTTTTTGGAACTGATTGTAATTTTTTTCTCGTAAAGCTCGCTTTGTATCTTACAGTACTGCTGCTCCCTTGGACGTACGATAACAGAATGTATCGCTGTGTTACCTGAAGTAATACCGAAGCAATATATATAGGTTTGCAGTTGTGAAACAAAAATGGAACCGCACAAAATCCTTTATTTTTGGTTGGCGCACTTTATACACAGGCGCGCCCGCTCGAGGAATAAGTAAGAAAATTAAAAAGTGGTGGAAGCGTTTGACATCCAGACCCTTGGTCGTTTTCGGTACTTTGTTGTGAGTTTGTGTATTCCTTTCTTTTTTTTTCATTCGAAATTGAGAAAAAAGAAGTGGTTGACATTCGGGCTCTGGGGTCGGTGGGTCTCTGGATCGAGTCCCACTCATCTTAGTTTTGTTTCGTTTTGTTTTGTAATTGTATATATTTTCTTTAACTCTAGTCATGTTTCGTGTACATCATGTTTGAAGGTTGGTATGCATGAACTTTGTCAGGAGAGGAAGGACAGCGCAAAATATAACAAACTACAGGCTGCCTGCGACGAACTGATTAATGTATAAGGACTTCTCCATCTCATATAGTAGTTGGTATGAGCGTGTGTCGCCACACCGCAGGTGCAGAAAACTTCTGAAGTTCAAAAATGGTTCAAATGGCTCTGAGCACTATGGGACTTAACTTCTGAGGTCATCACTCCCCTAGAACTTAGGTTAGTTAGGTTTGAGTAGTTCTGCCATGTCCGTTTGTATTCCTTTCTGCCTGCTTCATTTACTGCATTTTTATATTTTCTCCTGTCATCAATTAAATTCCGTATTTCTTCAGTTACCCAAGGATTTCTACTAGCCCTCGTCTTCATCTACCTGATCCTCTAAGGGATGAAGTAGTGAAGGTGGCAAAGCTACCCATTCTTCTTCTACTGTATTTCTTGCCCCCATTCCTGTCAACTGTTCCCTTATGCTCTCCCTGAAACTCTGTACAACCTCTGGTTTAGTCAGTTTATCCAGGTCCCATCTCCTTAAATTCCCTCCTTTTTGCAGTTTCTTCAGTTTTAATCTACAGTTCATAACCAATAGATTGTGGTCAGAGTCCACATCTGCCCCTGGAAATGTCTTAAAATTTAATACCTGGTTCCTAAATCTCTGTCTTGCCATTATATAATCTATCTGAAACCTGTCAGTATCTCCAGGCTTCTTCCATGTATACAACCTTCTTTTATGATTCTTGAACCAAGTGTTAGCTATGATTACGTTATGCTCTGTGCAAAATTCTACCAGGCGCCTTCCTCTTTCATTTCTTACCCCCCAGTCCATATTCACCTACTAAGTTTCCTTCTCGTCCTTTTCCTACTCTCGAAATCCAGTCACCCATGACTATTAAATTTCTGTCTTCCTTCACTATCTGAATAATTTCTTTTATCTCATAGATTTTTTTAATTTCTTCGTCATCTGCAGAGCTAATTGGCATATAAACTTGGACACGAAGCCCACGCCTACCACAGTAGTACATCTTGGTCACAATGATGCGTTCACTATGCTGTTAGGAGTGCGCGTGAGCTGCTACAATCTTTTTATTCATTATTAAACCTACTGCAGCATTACCCCTATTTAATTTTGTATTGATAACCCTGTATTCACGTGACCAAAAGTCTTACTTCCATAAAATGTACAAACAGTGTGCTTACATGTAATCACACCGTAGGTGAGAAACATCTGAGCAGAAATGCTCTTGTCAAGTTGTAATTTTTATTCTTGTGATAATTTCACTATAAATATATAACATGTTCCATCGAAATGCAATGGCAGTCACGAGGGCTGAGTGGCGATACTCTCCTCAATTAGACGCTTGAACATCGTTTTCCTTTCCAGTTTTATATTTTCTATGTACATTTGGAACTACATTTCACTTATAAAATAAGACCGTTACGGTATGTTGTAGCTTTCATGCGCTGATTCCTGTCGTTGCCTGTAATGTTAAATTGTCTATCCAGTGCCTCATTTGCTTTTGTCTGTAATCCGATCACTTTTTGCTACAAGGCGCGAATCTCTTTTCGTGTGCAACTCGTGGCTGCCTTGGCCTGTTAGCCGTCTAGTCTGACGACAGCGGCGGTTTGATGCAGTTGTTTAGCCCTCGTGGCTGCCATTGTATTCCGATGGAACATTTTGTTCCAATTGACAAATATATTTTTATAGTTTAATTTTTATTCATGTGATAATTTCAATTTAACAAGAGCATTTTTGCTCAGATGTTTTTCACCTATGGTGTGATTACATGTAAGTACACAGTTTGTACATTTTATGGAAGTAATGCTATTAAGTATATTTTGAGCTAGGTAACCATGTGTAATTTTTATTCTGATGAAGACCTCCTTAGAGCTGTCGAAACCATGGTCAATTTGGCAACAATTTTATGCAGCCGAGGTGGCTACACGTACATTCTGTAATTAAATTAACGCACGGTTGCTGGATTTCACCCAATAACAACTTTTAAAATTTCAATTTAGAGAATCTCAATTCGAAGCAGTGCATGCGCCCTTAGCTGCTACCATCGTCGGTCCGGCGTAGTTGTCACCAAAATATTATCAGATAGATTAGGACGCGAATAGAGAAACGTAGGAAGCGACTTATGCCTCGTTCAGTGATCGAGTGGAATGGGAAAATTAACCGATAATATTTATACGATGTTCAGTCCATTATGCATGATACAGTAGGTATGTCTAAACCAGAACCTGCCCGTATAACCATCTGATGCCAGAGAAAGAGATTCGTGTGACATCTACTCAAAGTAGTTTTCGGATAAGACATTCAGAATAATAACTAGAGAACCAACTCGAGAAGGATACATCTCAGACCTCAGACCTGAACTTAGCTTCCTCTATGTTAACTGTTTGTAGGTCGGAGTCCATAGCAGTAATCGTAAGGATGGCATGACAACATAATTTTGATACCCGTAACCATAGTTAAGAAAGGTAGGAAAATACTTTTGCTTAGCAGGAGTGACGCTCATATTAAAAATTCCATGCATTTTGTCGAAAAACTGAGGGAGATCACAGTTAGTCCAAGTGACATCCTTGTCAGTTTCGATGTAGTATCCCGGTTCACCATGGTCCCTGCTGGTGAAGCTCTTTCTTACATAGCTGATATGTTTCCTACTGATATAATAGCTTTGTTTCGACATTGTCTATCCTCGACTTATTTTCAATATAACAGTAAGTTTTATGAACAAATTGATGGGGTGGCCATGGGTAGCTCTCTAATCCCAGCTATTGCTAATCTATTTATGGAATTTTTCGAACAGGAGGTGCTGCAGTCGGCCAAAAAGGCCCTTCGAAATGGTATCGATACATGGATGACACCTTTGTGATATGGAATCATGCTGAAGAGGAACTGAGTGATTTTTTGGTGCACATAAACAGTTTCAATCCAAAGATACGATTCACCATGGAGAAAGAGAGTAATGTACAACTAAATTTTTTGGATATATTGGTTATTAAGCGGGCAGATGGGACTTTAGGGCACAAGGTATATAGGAAACACACACACACACACACACACACACACACACACACACACACACACACACACACCGATCGTTACCTACATAAGAATTCGAATCACCATCCTAGGCAAAAGAGAGGAGTCATAAAAACTTTAGTGGACAGAGATAATAACATATGTGAGCCAATTTACTTGTAAGATGAATTAAGCCATTTGCGAACAGCTTCCAAAAGAAATGGGAACACTGACAAGGAAATAGATCGAGCACTCCACCCTAGAAGAAAAGTGTCTGAAAATACATGACGACCACAACAACCATTGGCTGGAAACTTTTTTCTTCTATTTATTCATAACATCACAGACAGTATTGGTTAAGCCTGGGCCAAGTTTCAAGTGGAGACAAACTTTCACTAATTGTCTTTGTAGGTCGAAAGATTCACCGATCTTAAAGACGCACGACACCCCTTGCTACCCCAGGTGTGTATAAAATTCCGTGTAGCTGTGGCATGGTTTATATTGGAACAACTATAAGGAGTGTTAATATCCGTGTTGTGTACATAGTTCCACGTAGTCAGCACGTACACAACTTTCCCACTAGAGCGCGCCCCGCTAAGCACAACAGCGCAGGCGCAGCGCTCGTCCATCTCCGCACTACGAGATGGCGCTGCCATAGAGACGGACCAAATTCTGCTTCCGCCGATCCGTGTATTACGAGGGTCGGTCAAAAAGTAATGCCTCCCATTTTTTTTCTACTTAAAGAAATTAAGTTAAGTGAAAAATTTGAATTTGGCGCCATTCCTCAAACCTTCTTCTGCAATCCACTGCAGTAGTAACTTTCTGTGTCAACAGGTGGCAGCACAGCAGAAGTTTGTAAGATGGCCGACATCGATGTTCGTTTGAGACAGCGTTGTGTGATTGAATTCTTGAATGCAGAAGGTGAAACGCCCATACGCATTCATGAAAGACTGAAGAAGGTGTATGGTGTTGTGACAGTGGATGTCAGCACTGTTAGACGATGGGTTCGTCGTTGTAAGGAAGCTGAAGGGCAAACACCGTTGACTGAC
The DNA here is from genome assembly GCF_023898315.1 of Schistocerca nitens. NCBI lineage: Eukaryota > Metazoa > Arthropoda > Insecta > Orthoptera > Acrididae > Schistocerca > Schistocerca nitens. The sequence goes on from NC_064615.1 coordinate 1,120,214,910, forward strand.
GAAAAGCGGAGCGGCAGGCCGGTGAGTGCAGTGACTCCACACAACATTCAGCAAGTTGATGACATCATTCGTGGTGACCGTCGGGTGACTGCAGATGAAGTGTGTCGCATTATTTCTCTTAGTAAAGGCAGTGTGATCACGATTATTAAACAATTGGGGTACTCAAAAGTTTGTGCACGGTGGGTTCCATGAATGTTAACCGATCAGAATAAAGAGGCAAGGAAAACAATAGCCTCCCAACACTTGCAGCGCTTCCGTTTGGAGGGAGATGAGTTTCTGAAAAAAATTGTGACCGGGGACGAAACATGGGTGCATTTTTTTGAACCCGAATCAAAGAGGCAGTCAATGGAGTGGCGTCACACAAGCTCGCCGAGGAAGAAAAAATTCAAAACTGTGCGATCGGCAGGGAAAGTTATGGCAACAGTTTTCTGGGATACAGAGGGTGTGATTCTGGTTGATTTTTTGGAGCAGGGATGCACAATAAATTCTGTTCAATACGTCACAACCCTCAAAAAACTTAAAGCACGTCTTCAGCGAGTTCGCCCAACAAAATCAATGGCAGATGTTCTTCTTTTGCATGACAATGCAAGACCACACACCAGTCGCCACACCTCTGACGAGATTGTCAAAATTGGATGGGAAGTTTTGCCTCATCCCCCATACATCCCTGACATGGCACCATCAGACTTCCATCTGTTCGGGCCACTAAAAGAAGCTCATCGTGGGATTCATTTTGAAGATGAGGAGGCCGTCAAAACAAAAACATCCGTGCGTCAATGGCTTAGGAAGCAGAGCTGTGATTTTTACCGTGCTGGGATACATGCCCTTGTTCAAAGATGGACCAAAACTGTAGAGATGGGCGGAGATTACATTGAAAAATGACAAAATGATCCTCAATGTTGTGGTTTTCAACCTATGTAATTGCATTTAAATTTCCTGACAATTAAACGTAGAAAAAAAATAGGAGGCATTACTTTTTGACTGACCCTCGTAATATGTAACACAGCCAATGAGATTGCTGCTAACGTAGAACCTTTTCTCCTCGCGGATCACACTCGCGCAGTGATACCTGAATGCGCGAGGTATTATAACGATTACTCAGTCTGCATTTGTCTGCACCAGTCTGCACCAGTCTGCATTTGTCTGCACCAGTCTGCACCAGTCTGCACCAGTCTGCACCAGTCTGCACCAGTCTGCACCAGTCTGCACCAGTCTGCACCAGTCTGCACCAGTCTGCACCAGTCTGCACCAGTCTGCACCAGTCTGCACCAGTCTGCACCAGTCTGCACCAGTCTGCACCAGTCTGCACCAGTCTGCACCAGTCTGCACCAGTCTGCACCAGTCTGCACCAGTCTGCACCAGTCTGCACCAGTCTGCACCAGTCTGCACCAGTCTGCACCAGTCTGCACCAGTCTGCACCAGTCTGCACCAGTCTGCACCAGTCTGCACCAGTCTGCACCAGTCTGCACCAGTCTGCACCAGTCTGCACCAGTCTGCACCAGTCTGCACCAGTCTGCACCAGTCTGCACCAGTCTGCACCAGTCTGCACCAGTCTGCACCAGTCTGCACCAGTCTGCACCAGTCTGCACCAGTCTGCACCAGTCTGCACCAGTCTGCACCAGTCTGCACCAGTCTGCACCAGTCTGCACCAGTCTGCACCAGTCTGCACCAGTCTGCACCAGTCTGCACCAGTCTGCACCAGTCTGCACCAGTCTGCACCAGTCTGCACCAGTCTGCACCAGTCTGCACCAGTCTGCACCAGTCTGCACCAGTCTGCACCAGTCTGCACCAGTCTGCACCAGTCTGCACCAGTCTGCACCAGTCTGCACCAGTCTGCACCAGTCTGCACCAGTCTGCACCAGTCTGCACCAGTCTGCACCAGTCTGCACCAGTCTGCACCAGTCTGCACCAGTCTGCACCAGTCTGCACCAGTCTGCACCAGTCTGCACCAGTCTGCACCAGTCTGCACCAGTCTGCACCAGTCTGCACCAGTCTGCACCAGTCTGCACCAGTCTGCACCAGTCTGCACCAGTCTGCACCAGTCTGCACCAGTCTGCACCAGTCTGCACCAGTCTGCACCAGTCTGCACCAGTCTGCACCAGTCTGCACCAGTCTGCACCAGTCTGCACCAGTCTGCACCAGTCTGCACCAGTCTGCACCAGTCTGCACCAGTCTGCACCAGTCTGCACCAGTCTGCACCAGTCTGCACCAGTCTGCACCAGTCTGCACCAGTCTGCACCAGTCTGCACCAGTCTGCACCAGTCTGCACCAGTCTGCACCAGTCTGCACCAGTCTGCACCAGTCTGCACCAGTCTGCACCAGTCTGCACCAGTCTGCACCAGTCTGCACCAGTCTGCACCAGTCTGCACCAGTCTGCACCAGTCTGCACCAGTCTGCACCAGTCTGCACCAGTCTGCACCAGTCTGCACCAGTCTGCACCAGTCTGCACCAGTCTGCACCAGTCTGCACCAGTCTGCACCAGTCTGCACCAGTCTGCACCAGTCTGCACCAGTCTGCACCAGTCTGCACCAGTCTGCACCAGTCTGCACCAGTCTGCACCAGTCTGCACCAGTCTGCACCAGTCTGCACCAGTCTGCACCAGTCTGCACCAGTCTGCACCAGTCTGCACCAGTCTGCACCAGTCTGCACCAGTCTGCACCAGTCTGCACCAGTCTGCACCAGTCTGCACCAGTCTGCACCAGTCTGCACCAGTCTGCACCAGTCTGCACCAGTCTGCACCAGTCTGCACCAGTCTGCACCAGTCTGCACCAGTCTGCACCAGTCTGCACCAGTCTGCACCAGTCTGCACCAGTCTGCACCAGTCTGCACCAGTCTGCACCAGTCTGCACCAGTCTGCACCAGTCTGCACCAGTCTGCACCAGTCTGCACCAGTCTGCACCAGTCTGCACCAGTCTGCACCAGTCTGCACCAGTCTGCACCAGTCTGCACCAGTCTGCACCAGTCTGCACCAGTCTGCACCAGTCTGCACCAGTCTGCACCAGTCTGCACCAGTCTGCACCAGTCTGCACCAGTCTGCACCAGTCTGCACCAGTCTGCACCAGTCTGCACCAGTCTGCACCAGTCTGCACCAGTCTGCACCAGTCTGCACCAGTCTGCACCAGTCTGCACCAGTCTGCACCAGTCTGCACCAGTCTGCACCAGTCTGCACCAGTCTGCACCAGTCTGCACCAGTCTGCACCAGTCTGCACCAGTCTGCACCAGTCTGCACCAGTCTGCACCAGTCTGCACCAGTCTGCACCAGTCTGCACCAGTCTGCACCAGTCTGCACCAGTCTGCACCAGTCTGCACCAGTCTGCACCAGTCTGCACCAGTCTGCACCAGTCTGCACCAGTCTGCACCAGTCTGCACCAGTCTGCACCAGTCTGCACCAGTCTGCACCAGTCTGCACCAGTCTGCACCAGTCTGCACCAGTCTGCACCAGTCTGCACCAGTCTGCACCAGTCTGCACCAGTCTGCACCAGTCTGCACCAGTCTGCACCAGTCTGCACCAGTCTGCACCAGTCTGCACCAGTCTGCACCAGTCTGCACCAGTCTGCACCAGTCTGCACCAGTCTGCACCAGTCTGCACCAGTCTGCACCAGTCTGCACCAGTCTGCACCAGTCTGCACCAGTCTGCACCAGTCTGCACCAGTCTGCACCAGTCTGCACCAGTCTGCACCAGTCTGCACCAGTCTGCACCAGTCTGCACCAGTCTGCACCAGTCTGCACCAGTCTGCACCAGTCTGCACCAGTCTGCACCAGTCTGCACCAGTCTGCACCAGTCTGCACCAGTCTGCACCAGTCTGCACCAGTCTGCACCAGTCTGCACCAGTCTGCACCAGTCTGCACCAGTCTGCACCAGTCTGCACCAGTCTGCACCAGTCTGCACCAGTCTGCACCAGTCTGCACCAGTCTGCACCAGTCTGCACCAGTCTGCACCAGTCTGCACCAGTCTGCACCAGTCTGCACCAGTCTGCACCAGTCTGCACCAGTCTGCACCAGTCTGCACCAGTCTGCACCAGTCTGCACCAGTCTGCACCAGTCTGCACCAGTCTGCACCAGTCTGCACCAGTCTGCACCAGTCTGCACCAGTCTGCACCAGTCTGCACCAGTCTGCACCAGTCTGCACCAGTCTGCACCAGTCTGCACCAGTCTGCACCAGTCTGCACCAGTCTGCACCAGTCTGCACCAGTCTGCACCAGTCTGCACCAGTCTGCACCAGTCTGCACCAGTCTGCACCAGTCTGCACCAGTCTGCACCAGTCTGCACCAGTCTGCACCAGTCTGCACCAGTCTGCACCAGTCTGCACCAGTCTGCACCAGTCTGCACCAGTCTGCACCAGTCTGCACCAGTCTGCACCAGTCTGCACCAGTCTGCACCAGTCTGCACCAGTCTGCACCAGTCTGCACCAGTCTGCACCAGTCTGCACCAGTCTGCACCAGTCTGCACCAGTCTGCACCAGTCTGCACCAGTCTGCACCAGTCTGCACCAGTCTGCACCAGTCTGCACCAGTCTGCACCAGTCTGCACCAGTCTGCACCAGTCTGCACCAGTCTGCACCAGTCTGCACCAGTCTGCACCAGTCTGCACCAGTCTGCACCAGTCTGCACCAGTCTGCACCAGTCTGCACCAGTCTGCACCAGTCTGCACCAGTCTGCACCAGTCTGCACCAGTCTGCACCAGTCTGCACCAGTCTGCACCAGTCTGCACCAGTCTGCACCAGTCTGCACCAGTCTGCACCAGTCTGCACCAGTCTGCACCAGTCTGCACCAGTCTGCACCAGTCTGCACCAGTCTGCACCAGTCTGCACCAGTCTGCACCAGTCTGCACCAGTCTGCACCAGTCTGCACCAGTCTGCACCAGTCTGCACCAGTCTGCACCAGTCTGCACCAGTCTGCACCAGTCTGCACCAGTCTGCACCAGTCTGCACCAGTCTGCACCAGTCTGCACCAGTCTGCACCAGTCTGCACCAGTCTGCACCAGTCTGCACCAGTCTGCACCAGTCTGCACCAGTCTGCACCAGTCTGCACCAGTCTGCACCAGTCTGCACCAGTCTGCACCAGTCTGCACCAGTCTGCACCAGTCTGCACCAGTCTGCACCAGTCTGCACCAGTCTGCACCAGTCTGCACCAGTCTGCACCAGTCTGCACCAGTCTGCACCAGTCTGCACCAGTCTGCACCAGTCTGCACCAGTCTGCACCAGTCTGCACCAGTCTGCACCAGTCTGCACCAGTCTGCACCAGTCTGCACCAGTCTGCACCAGTCTGCACCAGTCTGCACCAGTCTGCACCAGTCTGCACCAGTCTGCACCAGTCTGCACCAGTCTGCACCAGTCTGCACCAGTCTGCACCAGTCTGCACCAGTCTGCACCAGTCTGCACCAGTCTGCACCAGTCTGCACCAGTCTGCACCAGTCTGCACCAGTCTGCACCAGTCTGCACCAGTCTGCACCAGTCTGCACCAGTCTGCACCAGTCTGCACCAGTCTGCACCAGTCTGCACCAGTCTGCACCAGTCTGCACCAGTCTGCACCAGTCTGCACCAGTCTGCACCAGTCTGCACCAGTCTGCACCAGTCTGCACCAGTCTGCACCAGTCTGCACCAGTCTGCACCAGTCTGCACCAGTCTGCACCAGTCTGCACCAGTCTGCACCAGTCTGCACCAGTCTGCACCAGTCTGCACCAGTCTGCACCAGTCTGCACCAGTCTGCACCAGTCTGCACCAGTCTGCACCAGTCTGCACCAGTCTGCACCAGTCTGCACCAGTCTGCACCAGTCTGCACCAGTCTGCACCAGTCTGCACCAGTCTGCACCAGTCTGCACCAGTCTGCACCAGTCTGCACCAGTCTGCACCAGTCTGCACCAGTCTGCACCAGTCTGCACCAGTCTGCACCAGTCTGCACCAGTCTGCACCAGTCTGCACCAGTCTGCACCAGTCTGCACCAGTCTGCACCAGTCTGCACCAGTCTGCACCAGTCTGCACCAGTCTGCACCAGTCTGCACCAGTCTGCACCAGTCTGCACCAGTCTGCACCAGTCTGCACCAGTCTGCACCAGTCTGCACCAGTCTGCACCAGTCTGCACCAGTCTGCACCAGTCTGCACCAGTCTGCACCAGTCTGCACCAGTCTGCACCAGTCTGCACCAGTCTGCACCAGTCTGCACCAGTCTGCACCAGTCTGCACCAGTCTGCACCAGTCTGCACCAGTCTGCACCAGTCTGCACCAGTCTGCACCAGTCTGCACCAGTCTGCACCAGTCTGCACCAGTCTGCACCAGTCTGCACCAGTCTGCACCAGTCTGCACCAGTCTGCACCAGTCTGCACCAGTCTGCACCAGTCTGCACCAGTCTGCACCAGTCTGCACCAGTCTGCACCAGTCTGCACCAGTCTGCACCAGTCTGCACCAGTCTGCACCAGTCTGCACCAGTCTGCACCAGTCTGCACCAGTCTGCACCAGTCTGCACCAGTCTGCACCAGTCTGCACCAGTCTGCACCAGTCTGCACCAGTCTGCACCAGTCTGCACCAGTCTGCACCAGTCTGCACCAGTCTGCACCAGTCTGCACCAGTCTGCACCAGTCTGCACCAGTCTGCACCAGTCTGCACCAGTCTGCACCAGTCTGCACCAGTCTGCACCAGTCTGCACCAGTCTGCACCAGTCTGCACCAGTCTGCACCAGTCTGCACCAGTCTGCACCAGTCTGCACCAGTCTGCACCAGTCTGCACCAGTCTGCACCAGTCTGCACCAGTCTGCACCAGTCTGCACCAGTCTGCACCAGTCTGCACCAGTCTGCACCAGTCTGCACCAGTCTGCACCAGTCTGCACCAGTCTGCACCAGTCTGCACCAGTCTGCACCAGTCTGCACCAGTCTGCACCAGTCTGCACCAGTCTGCACCAGTCTGCACCAGTCTGCACCAGTCTGCACCAGTCTGCACCAGTCTGCACCAGTCTGCACCAGTCTGCACCAGTCTGCACCAGTCTGCACCAGTCTGCACCAGTCTGCACCAGTCTGCACCAGTCTGCACCAGTCTGCACCAGTCTGCACCAGTCTGCACCAGTCTGCACCAGTCTGCACCAGTCTGCACCAGTCTGCACCAGTCTGCACCAGTCTGCACCAGTCTGCACCAGTCTGCACCAGTCTGCACCAGTCTGCACCAGTCTGCACCAGTCTGCACCAGTCTGCACCAGTCTGCACCAGTCTGCACCAGTCTGCACCAGTCTGCACCAGTCTGCACCAGTCTGCACCAGTCTGCACCAGTCTGCACCAGTCTGCACCAGTCTGCACCAGTCTGCACCAGTCTGCACCAGTCTGCACCAGTCTGCACCAGTCTGCACCAGTCTGCACCAGTCTGCACCAGTCTGCACCAGTCTGCACCAGTCTGCACCAGTCTGCACCAGTCTGCACCAGTCTGCACCAGTCTGCACCAGTCTGCACCAGTCTGCACCAGTCTGCACCAGTCTGCACCAGTCTGCACCAGTCTGCACCAGTCTGCACCAGTCTGCACCAGTCTGCACCAGTCTGCACCAGTCTGCACCAGTCTGCACCAGTCTGCACCAGTCTGCACCAGTCTGCACCAGTCTGCACCAGTCTGCACCAGTCTGCACCAGTCTGCACCAGTCTGCACCAGTCTGCACCAGTCTGCACCAGTCTGCACCAGTCTGCACCAGTCTGCACCAGTCTGCACCAGTCTGCACCAGTCTGCACCAGTCTGCACCAGTCTGCACCAGTCTGCACCAGTCTGCACCAGTCTGCACCAGTCTGCACCAGTCTGCACCAGTCTGCACCAGTCTGCACCAGTCTGCACCAGTCTGCACCAGTCTGCACCAGTCTGCACCAGTCTGCACCAGTCTGCACCAGTCTGCACCAGTCTGCACCAGTCTGCACCAGTCTGCACCAGTCTGCACCAGTCTGCACCAGTCTGCACCAGTCTGCACCAGTCTGCACCAGTCTGCACCAGTCTGCACCAGTCTGCACCAGTCTGCACCAGTCTGCACCAGTCTGCACCAGTCTGCACCAGTCTGCACCAGTCTGCACCAGTCTGCACCAGTCTGCACCAGTCTGCACCAGTCTGCACCAGTCTGCACCAGTCTGCACCAGTCTGCACCAGTCTGCACCAGTCTGCACCAGTCTGCACCAGTCTGCACCAGTCTGCACCAGTCTGCACCAGTCTGCACCAGTCTGCACCAGTCTGCACCAGTCTGCACCAGTCTGCACCAGTCTGCACCAGTCTGCACCAGTCTGCACCAGTCTGCACCAGTCTGCACCAGTCTGCACCAGTCTGCACCAGTCTGCACCAGTCTGCACCAGTCTGCACCAGTCTGCACCAGTCTGCACCAGTCTGCACCAGTCTGCACCAGTCTGCACCAGTCTGCACCAGTCTGCACCAGTCTGCACCAGTCTGCACCAGTCTGCACCAGTCTGCACCAGTCTGCACCAGTCTGCACCAGTCTGCACCAGTCTGCACCAGTCTGCACCAGTCTGCACCAGTCTGCACCAGTCTGCACCAGTCTGCACCAGTCTGCACCAGTCTGCACCAGTCTGCACCAGTCTGCACCAGTCTGCACCAGTCTGCACCAGTCTGCACCAGTCTGCACCAGTCTGCACCAGTCTGCACCAGTCTGCACCAGTCTGCACCAGTCTGCACCAGTCTGCACCAGTCTGCACCAGTCTGCACCAGTCTGCACCAGTCTGCACCAGTCTGCACCAGTCTGCACCAGTCTGCACCAGTCTGCACCAGTCTGCACCAGTCTGCACCAGTCTGCACCAGTCTGCACCAGTCTGCACCAGTCTGCACCAGTCTGCACCAGTCTGCACCAGTCTGCACCAGTCTGCACCAGTCTGCACCAGTCTGCACCAGTCTGCACCAGTCTGCACCAGTCTGCACCAGTCTGCACCAGTCTGCACCAGTCTGCACCAGTCTGCACCAGTCTGCACCAGTCTGCACCAGTCTGCACCAGTCTGCACCAGTCTGCACCAGTCTGCACCAGTCTGCACCAGTCTGCACCAGTCTGCACCAGTCTGCACCAGTCTGCACCAGTCTGCACCAGTCTGCACCAGTCTGCACCAGTCTGCACCAGTCTGCACCAGTCTGCACCAGTCTGCACCAGTCTGCACCAGTCTGCACCAGTCTGCACCAGTCTGCACCAGTCTGCACCAGTCTGCACCAGTCTGCACCAGTCTGCACCAGTCTGCACCAGTCTGCACCAGTCTGCACCAGTCTGCACCAGTCTGCACCAGTCTGCACCAGTCTGCACCAGTCTGCACCAGTCTGCACCAGTCTGCACCAGTCTGCACCAGTCTGCACCAGTCTGCACCAGTCTGCACCAGTCTGCACCAGTCTGCACCAGTCTGCACCAGTCTGCACCAGTCTGCACCAGTCTGCACCAGTCTGCACCAGTCTGCACCAGTCTGCACCAGTCTGCACCAGTCTGCACCAGTCTGCACCAGTCTGCACCAGTCTGCACCAGTCTGCACCAGTCTGCACCAGTCTGCACCAGTCTGCACCAGTCTGCACCAGTCTGCACCAGTCTGCACCAGTCTGCACCAGTCTGCACCAGTCTGCACCAGTCTGCACCAGTCTGCACCAGTCTGCACCAGTCTGCACCAGTCTGCACCAGTCTGCACCAGTCTGCACCAGTCTGCACCAGTCTGCACCAGTCTGCACCAGTCTGCACCAGTCTGCACCAGTCTGCACCAGTCTGCACCAGTCTGCACCAGTCTGCACCAGTCTGCACCAGTCTGCACCAGTCTGCACCAGTCTGCACCAGTCTGCACCAGTCTGCACCAGTCTGCACCAGTCTGCACCAGTCTGCACCAGTCTGCACCAGTCTGCACCAGTCTGCACCAGTCTGCACCAGTCTGCACCAGTCTGCACCAGTCTGCACCAGTCTGCACCAGTCTGCACCAGTCTGCACCAGTCTGCACCAGTCTGCACCAGTCTGCACCAGTCTGCACCAGTCTGCACCAGTCTGCACCAGTCTGCACCAGTCTGCACCAGTCTGCACCAGTCTGCACCAGTCTGCACCAGTCTGCACCAGTCTGCACCAGTCTGCACCAGTCTGCACCAGTCTGCACCAGTCTGCACCAGTCTGCACCAGTCTGCACCAGTCTGCACCAGTCTGCACCAGTCTGCACCAGTCTGCACCAGTCTGCACCAGTCTGCACCAGTCTGCACCAGTCTGCACCAGTCTGCACCAGTCTGCACCAGTCTGCACCAGTCTGCACCAGTCTGCACCAGTCTGCACCAGTCTGCACCAGTCTGCACCAGTCTGCACCAGTCTGCACCAGTCTGCACCAGTCTGCACCAGTCTGCACCAGTCTGCACCAGTCTGCACCAGTCTGCACCAGTCTGCACCAGTCTGCACCAGTCTGCACCAGTCTGCACCAGTCTGCACCAGTCTGCACCAGTCTGCACCAGTCTGCACCAGTCTGCACCAGTCTGCACCAGTCTGCACCAGTCTGCACCAGTCTGCACCAGTCTGCACCAGTCTGCACCAGTCTGCACCAGTCTGCACCAGTCTGCACCAGTCTGCACCAGTCTGCACCAGTCTGCACCAGTCTGCACCAGTCTGCACCAGTCTGCACCAGTCTGCACCAGTCTGCACCAGTCTGCACCAGTCTGCACCAGTCTGCACCAGTCTGCACCAGTCTGCACCAGTCTGCACCAGTCTGCACCAGTCTGCACCAGTCTGCACCAGTCTGCACCAGTCTGCACCAGTCTGCACCAGTCTGCACCAGTCTGCACCAGTCTGCACCAGTCTGCACCAGTCTGCACCAGTCTGCACCAGTCTGCACCAGTCTGCACCAGTCTGCACCAGTCTGCACCAGTCTGCACCAGTCTGCACCAGTCTGCACCAGTCTGCACCAGTCTGCACCAGTCTGCACCAGTCTGCACCAGTCTGCACCAGTCTGCACCAGTCTGCACCAGTCTGCACCAGTCTGCACCAGTCTGCACCAGTCTGCACCAGTCTGCACCAGTCTGCACCAGTCTGCACCAGTCTGCACCAGTCTGCACCAGTCTGCACCAGTCTGCACCAGTCTGCACCAGTCTGCACCAGTCTGCACCAGTCTGCACCAGTCTGCACCAGTCTGCACCAGTCTGCACCAGTCTGCACCAGTCTGCACCAGTCTGCACCAGTCTGCACCAGTCTGCACCAGTCTGCACCAGTCTGCACCAGTCTGCACCAGTCTGCACCAGTCTGCACCAGTCTGCACCAGTCTGCACCAGTCTGCACCAGTCTGCACCAGTCTGCACCAGTCTGCACCAGTCTGCACCAGTCTGCACCAGTCTGCACCAGTCTGCACCAGTCTGCACCAGTCTGCACCAGTCTGCACCAGTCTGCACCAGTCTGCACCAGTCTGCACCAGTCTGCACCAGTCTGCACCAGTCTGCACCAGTCTGCACCAGTCTGCACCAGTCTGCACCAGTCTGCACCAGTCTGCACCAGTCTGCACCAGTCTGCACCAGTCTGCACCAGTCTGCACCAGTCTGCACCAGTCTGCACCAGTCTGCACCAGTCTGCACCAGTCTGCACCAGTCTGCACCAGTCTGCACCAGTCTGCACCAGTCTGCACCAGTCTGCACCAGTCTGCACCAGTCTGCACCAGTCTGCACCAGTCTGCACCAGTCTGCACCAGTCTGCACCAGTCTGCACCAGTCTGCACCAGTCTGCACCAGTCTGCACCAGTCTGCACCAGTCTGCACCAGTCTGCACCAGTCTGCACCAGTCTGCACCAGTCTGCACCAGTCTGCACCAGTCTGCACCAGTCTGCACCAGTCTGCACCAGTCTGCACCAGTCTGCACCAGTCTGCACCAGTCTGCACCAGTCTGCACCAGTCTGCACCAGTCTGCACCAGTCTGCACCAGTCTGCACCAGTCTGCACCAGTCTGCACCAGTCTGCACCAGTCTGCACCAGTCTGCACCAGTCTGCACCAGTCTGCACCAGTCTGCACCAGTCTGCACCAGTCTGCACCAGTCTGCACCAGTCTGCACCAGTCTGCACCAGTCTGCACCAGTCTGCACCAGTCTGCACCAGTCTGCACCAGTCTGCACCAGTCTGCACCAGTCTGCACCAGTCTGCACCAGTCTGCACCAGTCTGCACCAGTCTGCACCAGTCTGCACCAGTCTGCACCAGTCTGCACCAGTCTGCACCAGTCTGCACCAGTCTGCACCAGTCTGCACCAGTCTGCACCAGTCTGCACCAGTCTGCACCAGTCTGCACCAGTCTGCACCAGTCTGCACCAGTCTGCACCAGTCTGCACCAGTCTGCACCAGTCTGCACCAGTCTGCACCAGTCTGCACCAGTCTGCACCAGTCTGCACCAGTCTGCACCAGTCTGCACCAGTCTGCACCAGTCTGCACCAGTCTGCACCAGTCTGCACCAGTCTGCACCAGTCTGCACCAGTCTGCACCAGTCTGCACCAGTCTGCACCAGTCTGCACCAGTCTGCACCAGTCTGCACCAGTCTGCACCAGTCTGCACCAGTCTGCACCAGTCTGCACCAGTCTGCACCAGTCTGCACCAGTCTGCACCAGTCTGCACCAGTCTGCACCAGTCTGCACCAGTCTGCACCAGTCTGCACCAGTCTGCACCAGTCTGCACCAGTCTGCACCAGTCTGCACCAGTCTGCACCAGTCTGCACCAGTCTGCACCAGTCTGCACCAGTCTGCACCAGTCTGCACCAGTCTGCACCAGTCTGCACCAGTCTGCACCAGTCTGCACCAGTCTGCACCAGTCTGCACCAGTCTGCACCAGTCTGCACCAGTCTGCACCAGTCTGCACCAGTCTGCACCAGTCTGCACCAGTCTGCACCAGTCTGCACCAGTCTGCACCAGTCTGCACCAGTCTGCACCAGTCTGCACCAGTCTGCACCAGTCTGCACCAGTCTGCACCAGTCTGCACCAGTCTGCACCAGTCTGCACCAGTCTGCACCAGTCTGCACCAGTCTGCACCAGTCTGCACCAGTCTGCACCAGTCTGCACCAGTCTGCACCAGTCTGCACCAGTCTGCACCAGTCTGCACCAGTCTGCACCAGTCTGCACCAGTCTGCACCAGTCTGCACCAGTCTGCACCAGTCTGCACCAGTCTGCACCAGTCTGCACCAGTCTGCACCAGTCTGCACCAGTCTGCACCAGTCTGCACCAGTCTGCACCAGTCTGCACCAGTCTGCACCAGTCTGCACCAGTCTGCACCAGTCTGCACCAGTCTGCACCAGTCTGCACCAGTCTGCACCAGTCTGCACCAGTCTGCACCAGTCTGCACCAGTCTGCACCAGTCTGCACCAGTCTGCACCAGTCTGCACCAGTCTGCACCAGTCTGCACCAGTCTGCACCAGTCTGCACCAGTCTGCACCAGTCTGCACCAGTCTGCACCAGTCTGCACCAGTCTGCACCAGTCTGCACCAGTCTGCACCAGTCTGCACCAGTCTGCACCAGTCTGCACCAGTCTGCACCAGTCTGCACCAGTCTGCACCAGTCTGCACCAGTCTGCACCAGTCTGCACCAGTCTGCACCAGTCTGCACCAGTCTGCACCAGTCTGCACCAGTCTGCACCAGTCTGCACCAGTCTGCACCAGTCTGCACCAGTCTGCACCAGTCTGCACCAGTCTGCACCAGTCTGCACCAGTCTGCACCAGTCTGCACCAGTCTGCACCAGTCTGCACCAGTCTGCACCAGTCTGCACCAGTCTGCACCAGTCTGCACCAGTCTGCACCAGTCTGCACCAGTCTGCACCAGTCTGCACCAGTCTGCACCAGTCTGCACCAGTCTGCACCAGTCTGCACCAGTCTGCACCAGTCTGCACCAGTCTGCACCAGTCTGCACCAGTCTGCACCAGTCTGCACCAGTCTGCACCAGTCTGCACCAGTCTGCACCAGTCTGCACCAGTCTGCACCAGTCTGCACCAGTCTGCACCAGTCTGCACCAGTCTGCACCAGTCTGCACCAGTCTGCACCAGTCTGCACCAGTCTGCACCAGTCTGCACCAGTCTGCACCAGTCTGCACCAGTCTGCACCAGTCTGCACCAGTCTGCACCAGTCTGCACCAGTCTGCACCAGTCTGCACCAGTCTGCACCAGTCTGCACCAGTCTGCACCAGTCTGCACCAGTCTGCACCAGTCTGCACCAGTCTGCACCAGTCTGCACCAGTCTGCACCAGTCTGCACCAGTCTGCACCAGTCTGCACCAGTCTGCACCAGTCTGCACCAGTCTGCACCAGTCTGCACCAGTCTGCACCAGTCTGCACCAGTCTGCACCAGTCTGCACCAGTCTGCACCAGTCTGCACCAGTCTGCACCAGTCTGCACCAGTCTGCACCAGTCTGCACCAGTCTGCACCAGTCTGCACCAGTCTGCACCAGTCTGCACCAGTCTGCACCAGTCTGCACCAGTCTGCACCAGTCTGCACCAGTCTGCACCAGTCTGCACCAGTCTGCACCAGTCTGCACCAGTCTGCACCAGTCTGCACCAGTCTGCACCAGTCTGCACCAGTCTGCACCAGTCTGCACCAGTCTGCACCAGTCTGCACCAGTCTGCACCAGTCTGCACCAGTCTGCACCAGTCTGCACCAGTCTGCACCAGTCTGCACCAGTCTGCACCAGTCTGCACCAGTCTGCACCAGTCTGCACCAGTCTGCACCAGTCTGCACCAGTCTGCACCAGTCTGCACCAGTCTGCACCAGTCTGCACCAGTCTGCACCAGTCTGCACCAGTCTGCACCAGTCTGCACCAGTCTGCACCAGTCTGCACCAGTCTGCACCAGTCTGCACCAGTCTGCACCAGTCTGCACCAGTCTGCACCAGTCTGCACCAGTCTGCACCAGTCTGCACCAGTCTGCACCAGTCTGCACCAGTCTGCACCAGTCTGCACCAGTCTGCACCAGTCTGCACCAGTCTGCACCAGTCTGCACCAGTCTGCACCAGTCTGCACCAGTCTGCACCAGTCTGCACCAGTCTGCACCAGTCTGCACCAGTCTGCACCAGTCTGCACCAGTCTGCACCAGTCTGCACCAGTCTGCACCAGTCTGCACCAGTCTGCACCAGTCTGCACCAGTCTGCACCAGTCTGCACCAGTCTGCACCAGTCTGCACCAGTCTGCACCAGTCTGCACCAGTCTGCACCAGTCTGCACCAGTCTGCACCAGTCTGCACCAGTCTGCACCAGTCTGCACCAGTCTGCACCAGTCTGCACCAGTCTGCACCAGTCTGCACCAGTCTGCACCAGTCTGCACCAGTCTGCACCAGTCTGCACCAGTCTGCACCAGTCTGCACCAGTCTGCACCAGTCTGCACCAGTCTGCACCAGTCTGCACCAGTCTGCACCAGTCTGCACCAGTCTGCACCAGTCTGCACCAGTCTGCACCAGTCTGCACCAGTCTGCACCAGTCTGCACCAGTCTGCACCAGTCTGCACCAGTCTGCACCAGTCTGCACCAGTCTGCACCAGTCTGCACCAGTCTGCACCAGTCTGCACCAGTCTGCACCAGTCTGCACCAGTCTGCACCAGTCTGCACCAGTCTGCACCAGTCTGCACCAGTCTGCACCAGTCTGCACCAGTCTGCACCAGTCTGCACCAGTCTGCACCAGTCTGCACCAGTCTGCACCAGTCTGCACCAGTCTGCACCAGTCTGCACCAGTCTGCACCAGTCTGCACCAGTCTGCACCAGTCTGCACCAGTCTGCACCAGTCTGCACCAGTCTGCACCAGTCTGCACCAGTCTGCACCAGTCTGCACCAGTCTGCACCAGTCTGCACCAGTCTGCACCAGTCTGCACCAGTCTGCACCAGTCTGCACCAGTCTGCACCAGTCTGCACCAGTCTGCACCAGTCTGCACCAGTCTGCACCAGTCTGCACCAGTCTGCACCAGTCTGCACCAGTCTGCACCAGTCTGCACCAGTCTGCACCAGTCTGCACCAGTCTGCACCAGTCTGCACCAGTCTGCACCAGTCTGCACCAGTCTGCACCAGTCTGCACCAGTCTGCACCAGTCTGCACCAGTCTGCACCAGTCTGCACCAGTCTGCACCAGTCTGCACCAGTCTGCACCAGTCTGCACCAGTCTGCACCAGTCTGCACCAGTCTGCACCAGTCTGCACCAGTCTGCACCAGTCTGCACCAGTCTGCACCAGTCTGCACCAGTCTGCACCAGTCTGCACCAGTCTGCACCAGTCTGCACCAGTCTGCACCAGTCTGCACCAGTCTGCACCAGTCTGCACCAGTCTGCACCAGTCTGCACCAGTCTGCACCAGTCTGCACCAGTCTGCACCAGTCTGCACCAGTCTGCACCAGTCTGCACCAGTCTGCACCAGTCTGCACCAGTCTGCACCAGTCTGCACCAGTCTGCACCAGTCTGCACCAGTCTGCACCAGTCTGCACCAGTCTGCACCAGTCTGCACCAGTCTGCACCAGTCTGCACCAGTCTGCACCAGTCTGCACCAGTCTGCACCAGTCTGCACCAGTCTGCACCAGTCTGCACCAGTCTGCACCAGTCTGCACCAGTCTGCACCAGTCTGCACCAGTCTGCACCAGTCTGCACCAGTCTGCACCAGTCTGCACCAGTCTGCACCAGTCTGCACCAGTCTGCACCAGTCTGCACCAGTCTGCACCAGTCTGCACCAGTCTGCACCAGTCTGCACCAGTCTGCACCAGTCTGCACCAGTCTGCACCAGTCTGCACCAGTCTGCACCAGTCTGCACCAGTCTGCACCAGTCTGCACCAGTCTGCACCAGTCTGCACCAGTCTGCACCAGTCTGCACCAGTCTGCACCAGTCTGCACCAGTCTGCACCAGTCTGCACCAGTCTGCACCAGTCTGCACCAGTCTGCACCAGTCTGCACCAGTCTGCACCAGTCTGCACCAGTCTGCACCAGTCTGCACCAGTCTGCACCAGTCTGCACCAGTCTGCACCAGTCTGCACCAGTCTGCACCAGTCTGCACCAGTCTGCACCAGTCTGCACCAGTCTGCACCAGTCTGCACCAGTCTGCACCAGTCTGCACCAGTCTGCACCAGTCTGCACCAGTCTGCACCAGTCTGCACCAGTCTGCACCAGTCTGCACCAGTCTGCACCAGTCTGCACCAGTCTGCACCAGTCTGCACCAGTCTGCACCAGTCTGCACCAGTCTGCACCAGTCTGCACCAGTCTGCACCAGTCTGCACCAGTCTGCACCAGTCTGCACCAGTCTGCACCAGTCTGCACCAGTCTGCACCAGTCTGCACCAGTCTGCACCAGTCTGCACCAGTCTGCACCAGTCTGCACCAGTCTGCACCAGTCTGCACCAGTCTGCACCAGTCTGCACCAGTCTGCACCAGTCTGCACCAGTCTGCACCAGTCTGCACCAGTCTGCACCAGTCTGCACCAGTCTGCACCAGTCTGCACCAGTCTGCACCAGTCTGCACCAGTCTGCACCAGTCTGCACCAGTCTGCACCAGTCTGCACCAGTCTGCACCAGTCTGCACCAGTCTGCACCAGTCTGCACCAGTCTGCACCAGTCTGCACCAGTCTGCACCAGTCTGCACCAGTCTGCACCAGTCTGCACCAGTCTGCACCAGTCTGCACCAGTCTGCACCAGTCTGCACCAGTCTGCACCAGTCTGCACCAGTCTGCACCAGTCTGCACCAGTCTGCACCAGTCTGCACCAGTCTGCACCAGTCTGCACCAGTCTGCACCAGTCTGCACCAGTCTGCACCAGTCTGCACCAGTCTGCACCAGTCTGCACCAGTCTGCACCAGTCTGCACCAGTCTGCACCAGTCTGCACCAGTCTGCACCAGTCTGCACCAGTCTGCACCAGTCTGCACCAGTCTGCACCAGTCTGCACCAGTCTGCACCAGTCTGCACCAGTCTGCACCAGTCTGCACCAGTCTGCACCAGTCTGCACCAGTCTGCACCAGTCTGCACCAGTCTGCACCAGTCTGCACCAGTCTGCACCAGTCTGCACCAGTCTGCACCAGTCTGCCCAGTCTGCACCAGTCTGCACCAGTCTGCACCAGTCTGCACCAGTCTGCACCAGTCTGCACCAGTCTGCACCAGTCTGCACCAGTCTGCACCAGTCTGCACCAGTCTGCACCAGTCTGCACCAGTCTGCACCAGTCTGCACCAGTCTGCACCAGTCTGCACCAGTCTGCACCAGTCTGCACCAGTCTGCACCAGTCTGCACCAGTCTGCACCAGTCTGCACCAGTCTGCACCAGTCTGCACCAGTCTGCACCAGTCTGCACCAGTCTGCACCAGTCTGCACCAGTCTGCACCAGTCTGCACCAGTCTGCACCAGTCTGCACCAGTCTGCACCAGTCTGCACCAGTCTGCACCAGTCTGCACCAGTCTGCACCAGTCTGCACCAGTCTGCACCAGTCTGCACCAGTCTGCACCAGTCTGCACCAGTCTGCACCAGTCTGCACCAGTCTGCACCAGTCTGCACCAGTCTGCACCAGTCTGCACCAGTCTGCACCAGTCTGCACCAGTCTGCACCAGTCTGCACCAGTCTGCACCAGTCTGCACCAGTCTGCACCAGTCTGCACCAGTCTGCACCAGTCTGCACCAGTCTGCACCAGTCTGCACCAGTCTGCACCAGTCTGCACCAGTCTGCACCAGTCTGCACCAGTCTGCACCAGTCTGCACCAGTCTGCACCAGTCTGCACCAGTCTGCACCAGTCTGCACCAGTCTGCACCAGTCTGCACCAGTCTGCACCAGTCTGCACCAGTCTGCACCAGTCTGCACCAGTCTGCACCAGTCTGCACCAGTCTGCACCAGTCTGCACCAGTCTGCACCAGTCTGCACCAGTCTGCACCAGTCTGCACCAGTCTGCACCAGTCTGCACCAGTCTGCACCAGTCTGCACCAGTCTGCACCAGTCTGCACCAGTCTGCACCAGTCTGCACCAGTCTGCACCAGTCTGCACCAGTCTGCACCAGTCTGCACCAGTCTGCACCAGTCTGCACCAGTCTGCACCAGTCTGCACCAGTCTGCACCAGTCTGCACCAGTCTGCACCAGTCTGCACCAGTCTGCACCAGTCTGCACCAGTCTGCACCAGTCTGCACCAGTCTGCACCAGTCTGCACCAGTCTGCACCAGTCTGCACCAGTCTGCACCAGTCTGCACCAGTCTGCACCAGTCTGCACCAGTCTGCACCAGTCTGCACCAGTCTGCACCAGTCTGCACCAGTCTGCACCAGTCTGCACCAGTCTGCACCAGTCTGCACCAGTCTGCACCAGTCTGCACCAGTCTGCACCAGTCTGCACCAGTCTGCACCAGTCTGCACCAGTCTGCACCAGTCTGCACCAGTCTGCACCAGTCTGCACCAGTCTGCACCAGTCTGCACCAGTCTGCACCAGTCTGCACCAGTCTGCACCAGTCTGCACCAGTCTGCACCAGTCTGCACCAGTCTGCACCAGTCTGCACCAGTCTGCACCAGTCTGCACCAGTCTGCACCAGTCTGCACCAGTCTGCACCAGTCTGCACCAGTCTGCACCAGTCTGCACCAGTCTGCACCAGTCTGCACCAGTCTGCACCAGTCTGCACCAGTCTGCACCAGTCTGCACCAGTCTGCACCAGTCTGCACCAGTCTGCACCAGTCTGCACCAGTCTGCACCAGTCTGCACCAGTCTGCACCAGTCTGCACCAGTCTGCACCAGTCTGCACCAGTCTGCACCAGTCTGCACCAGTCTGCACCAGTCTGCACCAGTCTGCACCAGTCTGCACCAGTCTGCACCAGTCTGCACCAGTCTGCACCAGTCTGCACCAGTCTGCACCAGTCTGCACCAGTCTGCACCAGTCTGCACCAGTCTGCACCAGTCTGCACCAGTCTGCACCAGTCTGCACCAGTCTGCACCAGTCTGCACCAGTCTGCACCAGTCTGCACCAGTCTGCACCAGTCTGCACCAGTCTGCACCAGTCTGCACCAGTCTGCACCAGTCTGCACCAGTCTGCACCAGTCTGCACCAGTCTGCACCAGTCTGCACCAGTCTGCACCAGTCTGCACCAGTCTGCACCAGTCTGCACCAGTCTGCACCAGTCTGCACCAGTCTGCACCAGTCTGCACCAGTCTGCACCAGTCTGCACCAGTCTGCACCAGTCTGCACCAGTCTGCACCAGTCTGCACCAGTCTGCACCAGTCTGCACCAGTCTGCACCAGTCTGCACCAGTCTGCACCAGTCTGCACCAGTCTGCACCAGTCTGCACCAGTCTGCACCAGTCTGCACCAGTCTGCACCAGTCTGCACCAGTCTGCACCAGTCTGCACCAGTCTGCACCAGTCTGCACCAGTCTGCACCAGTCTGCACCAGTCTGCACCAGTCTGCACCAGTCTGCACCAGTCTGCACCAGTCTGCACCAGTCTGCACCAGTCTGCACCAGTCTGCACCAGTCTGCACCAGTCTGCACCAGTCTGCACCAGTCTGCACCAGTCTGCACCAGTCTGCACCAGTCTGCACCAGTCTGCACCAGTCTGCACCAGTCTGCACCAGTCTGCACCAGTCTGCACCAGTCTGCACCAGTCTGCACCAGTCTGCACCAGTCTGCACCAGTCTGCACCAGTCTGCACCAGTCTGCACCAGTCTGCACCAGTCTGCACCAGTCTGCACCAGTCTGCACCAGTCTGCACCAGTCTGCACCAGTCTGCACCAGTCTGCACCAGTCTGCACCAGTCTGCACCAGTCTGCACCAGTCTGCACCAGTCTGCACCAGTCTGCACCAGTCTGCACCAGTCTGCACCAGTCTGCACCAGTCTGCACCAGTCTGCACCAGTCTGCACCAGTCTGCACCAGTCTGCACCAGTCTGCACCAGTCTGCACCAGTCTGCACCAGTCTGCACCAGTCTGCACCAGTCTGCACCAGTCTGCACCAGTCTGCACCAGTCTGCACCAGTCTGCACCAGTCTGCACCAGTCTGCACCAGTCTGCACCAGTCTGCACCAGTCTGCACCAGTCTGCACCAGTCTGCACCAGTCTGCACCAGTCTGCACCAGTCTGCACCAGTCTGCACCAGTCTGCACCAGTCTGCACCAGTCTGCACCAGTCTGCACCAGTCTGCACCAGTCTGCACCAGTCTGCACCAGTCTGCACCAGTCTGCACCAGTCTGCACCAGTCTGCACCAGTCTGCACCAGTCTGCACCAGTCTGCACCAGTCTGCACCAGTCTGCACCAGTCTGCACCAGTCTGCACCAGTCTGCACCAGTCTGCACCAGTCTGCACCAGTCTGCACCAGTCTGCACCAGTCTGCACCAGTCTGCACCAGTCTGCACCAGTCTGCACCAGTCTGCACCAGTCTGCACCAGTCTGCACCAGTCTGCACCAGTCTGCACCAGTCTGCACCAGTCTGCACCAGTCTGCACCAGTCTGCACCAGTCTGCACCAGTCTGCACCAGTCTGCACCAGTCTGCACCAGTCTGCACCAGTCTGCACCAGTCTGCACCAGTCTGCACCAGTCTGCACCAGTCTGCACCAGTCTGCACCAGTCTGCACCAGTCTGCACCAGTCTGCACCAGTCTGCACCAGTCTGCACCAGTCTGCACCAGTCTGCACCAGTCTGCACCAGTCTGCACCAGTCTGCACCAGTCTGCACCAGTCTGCACCAGTCTGCACCAGTCTGCACCAGTCTGCACCAGTCTGCACCAGTCTGCACCAGTCTGCACCAGTCTGCACCAGTCTGCACCAGTCTGCACCAGTCTGCACCAGTCTGCACCAGTCTGCACCAGTCTGCACCAGTCTGCACCAGTCTGCACCAGTCTGCACCAGTCTGCACCAGTCTGCACCAGTCTGCACCAGTCTGCACCAGTCTGCACCAGTCTGCACCAGTCTGCACCAGTCTGCACCAGTCTGCACCAGTCTGCACCAGTCTGCACCAGTCTGCACCAGTCTGCACCAGTCTGCACCAGTCTGCACCAGTCTGCACCAGTCTGCACCAGTCTGCACCAGTCTGCACCAGTCTGCACCAGTCTGCACCAGTCTGCACCAGTCTGCACCAGTCTGCACCAGTCTGCACCAGTCTGCACCAGTCTGCACCAGTCTGCACCAGTCTGCACCAGTCTGCACCAGTCTGCACCAGTCTGCACCAGTCTGCACCAGTCTGCACCAGTCTGCACCAGTCTGCACCAGTCTGCACCAGTCTGCACCAGTCTGCACCAGTCTGCACCAGTCTGCACCAGTCTGCACCAGTCTGCACCAGTCTGCACCAGTCTGCACCAGTCTGCACCAGTCTGCACCAGTCTGCACCAGTCTGCACCAGTCTGCACCAGTCTGCACCAGTCTGCACCAGTCTGCACCAGTCTGCACCAGTCTGCACCAGTCTGCACCAGTCTGCACCAGTCTGCACCAGTCTGCACCAGTCTGCACCAGTCTGCACCAGTCTGCACCAGTCTGCACCAGTCTGCACCAGTCTGCACCAGTCTGCACCAGTCTGCACCAGTCTGCACCAGTCTGCACCAGTCTGCACCAGTCTGCACCAGTCTGCACCAGTCTGCACCAGTCTGCACCAGTCTGCACCAGTCTGCACCAGTCTGCACCAGTCTGCACCAGTCTGCACCAGTCTGCACCAGTCTGCACCAGTCTGCACCAGTCTGCACCAGTCTGCACCAGTCTGCACCAGTCTGCACCAGTCTGCACCAGTCTGCACCAGTCTGCACCAGTCTGCACCAGTCTGCACCAGTCTGCACCAGTCTGCACCAGTCTGCACCAGTCTGCACCAGTCTGCACCAGTCTGCACCAGTCTGCACCAGTCTGCACCAGTCTGCACCAGTCTGCACCAGTCTGCACCAGTCTGCACCAGTCTGCACCAGTCTGCACCAGTCTGCACCAGTCTGCACCAGTCTGCACCAGTCTGCACCAGTCTGCACCAGTCTGCACCAGTCTGCACCAGTCTGCACCAGTCTGCACCAGTCTGCACCAGTCTGCACCAGTCTGCACCAGTCTGCACCAGTCTGCACCAGTCTGCACCAGTCTGCACCAGTCTGCACCAGTCTGCACCAGTCTGCACCAGTCTGCACCAGTCTGCACCAGTCTGCACCAGTCTGCACCAGTCTGCACCAGTCTGCACCAGTCTGCACCAGTCTGCACCAGTCTGCACCAGTCTGCACCAGTCTGCACCAGTCTGCACCAGTCTGCACCAGTCTGCACCAGTCTGCACCAGTCTGCACCAGTCTGCACCAGTCTGCACCAGTCTGCACCAGTCTGCACCAGTCTGCACCAGTCTGCACCAGTCTGCACCAGTCTGCACCAGTCTGCACCAGTCTGCACCAGTCTGCACCAGTCTGCACCAGTCTGCACCAGTCTGCACCAGTCTGCACCAGTCTGCACCAGTCTGCACCAGTCTGCACCAGTCTGCACCAGTCTGCACCAGTCTGCACCAGTCTGCACCAGTCTGCACCAGTCTGCACCAGTCTGCACCAGTCTGCACCAGTCTGCACCAGTCTGCACCAGTCTGCACCAGTCTGCACCAGTCTGCACCAGTCTGCACCAGTCTGCACCAGTCTGCACCAGTCTGCACCAGTCTGCACCAGTCTGCACCAGTCTGCACCAGTCTGCACCAGTCTGCACCAGTCTGCACCAGTCTGCACCAGTCTGCACCAGTCTGCACCAGTCTGCACCAGTCTGCACCAGTCTGCACCAGTCTGCACCAGTCTGCACCAGTCTGCACCAGTCTGCACCAGTCTGCACCAGTCTGCACCAGTCTGCACCAGTCTGCACCAGTCTGCACCAGTCTGCACCAGTCTGCACCAGTCTGCACCAGTCTGCACCAGTCTGCACCAGTCTGCACCAGTCTGCACCAGTCTGCACCAGTCTGCACCAGTCTGCACCAGTCTGCACCAGTCTGCACCAGTCTGCACCAGTCTGCACCAGTCTGCACCAGTCTGCACCAGTCTGCACCAGTCTGCACCAGTCTGCACCAGTCTGCACCAGTCTGCACCAGTCTGCACCAGTCTGCACCAGTCTGCACCAGTCTGCACCAGTCTGCACCAGTCTGCACCAGTCTGCACCAGTCTGCACCAGTCTGCACCAGTCTGCACCAGTCTGCACCAGTCTGCACCAGTCTGCACCAGTCTGCACCAGTCTGCACCAGTCTGCACCAGTCTGCACCAGTCTGCACCAGTCTGCACCAGTCTGCACCAGTCTGCACCAGTCTGCACCAGTCTGCACCAGTCTGCACCAGTCTGCACCAGTCTGCACCAGTCTGCACCAGTCTGCACCAGTCTGCACCAGTCTGCACCAGTCTGCACCAGTCTGCACCAGTCTGCACCAGTCTGCACCAGTCTGCACCAGTCTGCACCAGTCTGCACCAGTCTGCACCAGTCTGC
Organism: Schistocerca nitens; assembly: GCF_023898315.1. Lineage (NCBI taxonomy): Eukaryota > Metazoa > Arthropoda > Insecta > Orthoptera > Acrididae > Schistocerca > Schistocerca nitens. Next base: position 1,120,239,176 of record NC_064615.1, read on the forward strand.
ACCAGTCTGCACCAGTCTGCACCAGTCTGCACCAGTCTGCACCAGTCTGCACCAGTCTGCACCAGTCTGCACCAGTCTGCACCAGTCTGCACCAGTCTGCACCAGTCTGCACCAGTCTGCACCAGTCTGCACCAGTCTGCACCAGTCTGCACCAGTCTGCACCAGTCTGCACCAGTCTGCACCAGTCTGCACCAGTCTGCACCAGTCTGCACCAGTCTGCACCAGTCTGCACCAGTCTGCACCAGTCTGCACCAGTCTGCACCAGTCTGCACCAGTCTGCACCAGTCTGCACCAGTCTGCACCAGTCTGCACCAGTCTGCACCAGTCTGCACCAGTCTGCACCAGTCTGCACCAGTCTGCACCAGTCTGCACCAGTCTGCACCAGTCTGCACCAGTCTGCACCAGTCTGCACCAGTCTGCACCAGTCTGCACCAGTCTGCACCAGTCTGCACCAGTCTGCACCAGTCTGCACCAGTCTGCACCAGTCTGCACCAGTCTGCACCAGTCTGCACCAGTCTGCACCAGTCTGCACCAGTCTGCACCAGTCTGCACCAGTCTGCACCAGTCTGCACCAGTCTGCACCAGTCTGCACCAGTCTGCACCAGTCTGCACCAGTCTGCACCAGTCTGCACCAGTCTGCACCAGTCTGCACCAGTCTGCACCAGTCTGCACCAGTCTGCACCAGTCTGCACCAGTCTGCACCAGTCTGCACCAGTCTGCACCAGTCTGCACCAGTCTGCACCAGTCTGCACCAGTCTGCACCAGTCTGCACCAGTCTGCACCAGTCTGCACCAGTCTGCACCAGTCTGCACCAGTCTGCACCAGTCTGCACCAGTCTGCACCAGTCTGCACCAGTCTGCACCAGTCTGCACCAGTCTGCACCAGTCTGCACCAGTCTGCACCAGTCTGCACCAGTCTGCACCAGTCTGCACCAGTCTGCACCAGTCTGCACCAGTCTGCACCAGTCTGCACCAGTCTGCACCAGTCTGCACCAGTCTGCACCAGTCTGCACCAGTCTGCACCAGTCTGCACCAGTCTGCACCAGTCTGCACCAGTCTGCACCAGTCTGCACCAGTCTGCACCAGTCTGCACCAGTCTGCACCAGTCTGCACCAGTCTGCACCAGTCTGCACCAGTCTGCACCAGTCTGCACCAGTCTGCACCAGTCTGCACCAGTCTGCACCAGTCTGCACCAGTCTGCACCAGTCTGCACCAGTCTGCACCAGTCTGCACCAGTCTGCACCAGTCTGCACCAGTCTGCACCAGTCTGCACCAGTCTGCACCAGTCTGCACCAGTCTGCACCAGTCTGCACCAGTCTGCACCAGTCTGCACCAGTCTGCACCAGTCTGCACCAGTCTGCACCAGTCTGCACCAGTCTGCACCAGTCTGCACCAGTCTGCACCAGTCTGCACCAGTCTGCACCAGTCTGCACCAGTCTGCACCAGTCTGCACCAGTCTGCACCAGTCTGCACCAGTCTGCACCAGTCTGCACCAGTCTGCACCAGTCTGCACCAGTCTGCACCAGTCTGCACCAGTCTGCACCAGTCTGCACCAGTCTGCACCAGTCTGCACCAGTCTGCACCAGTCTGCACCAGTCTGCACCAGTCTGCACCAGTCTGCACCAGTCTGCACCAGTCTGCACCAGTCTGCACCAGTCTGCACCAGTCTGCACCAGTCTGCACCAGTCTGCACCAGTCTGCACCAGTCTGCACCAGTCTGCACCAGTCTGCACCAGTCTGCACCAGTCTGCACCAGTCTGCACCAGTCTGCACCAGTCTGCACCAGTCTGCACCAGTCTGCACCAGTCTGCACCAGTCTGCACCAGTCTGCACCAGTCTGCACCAGTCTGCACCAGTCTGCACCAGTCTGCACCAGTCTGCACCAGTCTGCACCAGTCTGCACCAGTCTGCACCAGTCTGCACCAGTCTGCACCAGTCTGCACCAGTCTGCACCAGTCTGCACCAGTCTGCACCAGTCTGCACCAGTCTGCACCAGTCTGCACCAGTCTGCACCAGTCTGCACCAGTCTGCACCAGTCTGCACCAGTCTGCACCAGTCTGCACCAGTCTGCACCAGTCTGCACCAGTCTGCACCAGTCTGCACCAGTCTGCACCAGTCTGCACCAGTCTGCACCAGTCTGCACCAGTCTGCACCAGTCTGCACCAGTCTGCACCAGTCTGCACCAGTCTGCACCAGTCTGCACCAGTCTGCACCAGTCTGCACCAGTCTGCACCAGTCTGCACCAGTCTGCACCAGTCTGCACCAGTCTGCACCAGTCTGCACCAGTCTGCACCAGTCTGCACCAGTCTGCACCAGTCTGCACCAGTCTGCACCAGTCTGCACCAGTCTGCACCAGTCTGCACCAGTCTGCACCAGTCTGCACCAGTCTGCACCAGTCTGCACCAGTCTGCACCAGTCTGCACCAGTCTGCACCAGTCTGCACCAGTCTGCACCAGTCTGCACCAGTCTGCACCAGTCTGCACCAGTCTGCACCAGTCTGCACCAGTCTGCACCAGTCTGCACCAGTCTGCACCAGTCTGCACCAGTCTGCACCAGTCTGCACCAGTCTGCACCAGTCTGCACCAGTCTGCACCAGTCTGCACCAGTCTGCACCAGTCTGCACCAGTCTGCACCAGTCTGCACCAGTCTGCACCAGTCTGCACCAGTCTGCACCAGTCTGCACCAGTCTGCACCAGTCTGCACCAGTCTGCACCAGTCTGCACCAGTCTGCACCAGTCTGCACCAGTCTGCACCAGTCTGCACCAGTCTGCACCAGTCTGCACCAGTCTGCACCAGTCTGCACCAGTCTGCACCAGTCTGCACCAGTCTGCACCAGTCTGCACCAGTCTGCACCAGTCTGCACCAGTCTGCACCAGTCTGCACCAGTCTGCACCAGTCTGCACCAGTCTGCACCAGTCTGCACCAGTCTGCACCAGTCTGCACCAGTCTGCACCAGTCTGCACCAGTCTGCACCAGTCTGCACCAGTCTGCACCAGTCTGCACCAGTCTGCACCAGTCTGCACCAGTCTGCACCAGTCTGCACCAGTCTGCACCAGTCTGCACCAGTCTGCACCAGTCTGCACCAGTCTGCACCAGTCTGCACCAGTCTGCACCAGTCTGCACCAGTCTGCACCAGTCTGCACCAGTCTGCACCAGTCTGCACCAGTCTGCACCAGTCTGCACCAGTCTGCACCAGTCTGCACCAGTCTGCACCAGTCTGCACCAGTCTGCACCAGTCTGCACCAGTCTGCACCAGTCTGCACCAGTCTGCACCAGTCTGCACCAGTCTGCACCAGTCTGCACCAGTCTGCACCAGTCTGCACCAGTCTGCACCAGTCTGCACCAGTCTGCACCAGTCTGCACCAGTCTGCACCAGTCTGCACCAGTCTGCACCAGTCTGCACCAGTCTGCACCAGTCTGCACCAGTCTGCACCAGTCTGCACCAGTCTGCACCAGTCTGCACCAGTCTGCACCAGTCTGCACCAGTCTGCACCAGTCTGCACCAGTCTGCACCAGTCTGCACCAGTCTGCACCAGTCTGCACCAGTCTGCACCAGTCTGCACCAGTCTGCACCAGTCTGCACCAGTCTGCACCAGTCTGCACCAGTCTGCACCAGTCTGCACCAGTCTGCACCAGTCTGCACCAGTCTGCACCAGTCTGCACCAGTCTGCACCAGTCTGCACCAGTCTGCACCAGTCTGCACCAGTCTGCACCAGTCTGCACCAGTCTGCACCAGTCTGCACCAGTCTGCACCAGTCTGCACCAGTCTGCACCAGTCTGCACCAGTCTGCACCAGTCTGCACCAGTCTGCACCAGTCTGCACCAGTCTGCACCAGTCTGCACCAGTCTGCACCAGTCTGCACCAGTCTGCACCAGTCTGCACCAGTCTGCACCAGTCTGCACCAGTCTGCACCAGTCTGCACCAGTCTGCACCAGTCTGCACCAGTCTGCACCAGTCTGCACCAGTCTGCACCAGTCTGCACCAGTCTGCACCAGTCTGCACCAGTCTGCACCAGTCTGCACCAGTCTGCACCAGTCTGCACCAGTCTGCACCAGTCTGCACCAGTCTGCACCAGTCTGCACCAGTCTGCACCAGTCTGCACCAGTCTGCACCAGTCTGCACCAGTCTGCACCAGTCTGCACCAGTCTGCACCAGTCTGCACCAGTCTGCACCAGTCTGCACCAGTCTGCACCAGTCTGCACCAGTCTGCACCAGTCTGCACCAGTCTGCACCAGTCTGCACCAGTCTGCACCAGTCTGCACCAGTCTGCACCAGTCTGCACCAGTCTGCACCAGTCTGCACCAGTCTGCACCAGTCTGCACCAGTCTGCACCAGTCTGCACCAGTCTGCACCAGTCTGCACCAGTCTGCACCAGTCTGCACCAGTCTGCACCAGTCTGCACCAGTCTGCACCAGTCTGCACCAGTCTGCACCAGTCTGCACCAGTCTGCACCAGTCTGCACCAGTCTGCACCAGTCTGCACCAGTCTGCACCAGTCTGCACCAGTCTGCACCAGTCTGCACCAGTCTGCACCAGTCTGCACCAGTCTGCACCAGTCTGCACCAGTCTGCACCAGTCTGCACCAGTCTGCACCAGTCTGCACCAGTCTGCACCAGTCTGCACCAGTCTGCACCAGTCTGCACCAGTCTGCACCAGTCTGCACCAGTCTGCACCAGTCTGCACCAGTCTGCACCAGTCTGCACCAGTCTGCACCAGTCTGCACCAGTCTGCACCAGTCTGCACCAGTCTGCACCAGTCTGCACCAGTCTGCACCAGTCTGCACCAGTCTGCACCAGTCTGCACCAGTCTGCACCAGTCTGCACCAGTCTGCACCAGTCTGCACCAGTCTGCACCAGTCTGCACCAGTCTGCACCAGTCTGCACCAGTCTGCACCAGTCTGCACCAGTCTGCACCAGTCTGCACCAGTCTGCACCAGTCTGCACCAGTCTGCACCAGTCTGCACCAGTCTGCACCAGTCTGCACCAGTCTGCACCAGTCTGCACCAGTCTGCACCAGTCTGCACCAGTCTGCACCAGTCTGCACCAGTCTGCACCAGTCTGCACCAGTCTGCACCAGTCTGCACCAGTCTGCACCAGTCTGCACCAGTCTGCACCAGTCTGCACCAGTCTGCACCAGTCTGCACCAGTCTGCACCAGTCTGCACCAGTCTGCACCAGTCTGCACCAGTCTGCACCAGTCTGCACCAGTCTGCACCAGTCTGCACCAGTCTGCACCAGTCTGCACCAGTCTGCACCAGTCTGCACCAGTCTGCACCAGTCTGCACCAGTCTGCACCAGTCTGCACCAGTCTGCACCAGTCTGCACCAGTCTGCACCAGTCTGCACCAGTCTGCACCAGTCTGCACCAGTCTGCACCAGTCTGCACCAGTCTGCACCAGTCTGCACCAGTCTGCACCAGTCTGCACCAGTCTGCACCAGTCTGCACCAGTCTGCACCAGTCTGCACCAGTCTGCACCAGTCTGCACCAGTCTGCACCAGTCTGCACCAGTCTGCACCAGTCTGCACCAGTCTGCACCAGTCTGCACCAGTCTGCACCAGTCTGCACCAGTCTGCACCAGTCTGCACCAGTCTGCACCAGTCTGCACCAGTCTGCACCAGTCTGCACCAGTCTGCACCAGTCTGCACCAGTCTGCACCAGTCTGCACCAGTCTGCACCAGTCTGCACCAGTCTGCACCAGTCTGCACCAGTCTGCACCAGTCTGCACCAGTCTGCACCAGTCTGCACCAGTCTGCACCAGTCTGCACCAGTCTGCACCAGTCTGCACCAGTCTGCACCAGTCTGCACCAGTCTGCACCAGTCTGCACCAGTCTGCACCAGTCTGCACCAGTCTGCACCAGTCTGCACCAGTCTGCACCAGTCTGCACCAGTCTGCACCAGTCTGCACCAGTCTGCACCAGTCTGCACCAGTCTGCACCAGTCTGCACCAGTCTGCACCAGTCTGCACCAGTCTGCACCAGTCTGCACCAGTCTGCACCAGTCTGCACCAGTCTGCACCAGTCTGCACCAGTCTGCACCAGTCTGCACCAGTCTGCACCAGTCTGCACCAGTCTGCACCAGTCTGCACCAGTCTGCACCAGTCTGCACCAGTCTGCACCAGTCTGCACCAGTCTGCACCAGTCTGCACCAGTCTGCACCAGTCTGCACCAGTCTGCACCAGTCTGCACCAGTCTGCACCAGTCTGCACCAGTCTGCACCAGTCTGCACCAGTCTGCACCAGTCTGCACCAGTCTGCACCAGTCTGCACCAGTCTGCACCAGTCTGCACCAGTCTGCACCAGTCTGCACCAGTCTGCACCAGTCTGCACCAGTCTGCACCAGTCTGCACCAGTCTGCACCAGTCTGCACCAGTCTGCACCAGTCTGCACCAGTCTGCACCAGTCTGCACCAGTCTGCACCAGTCTGCACCAGTCTGCACCAGTCTGCACCAGTCTGCACCAGTCTGCACCAGTCTGCACCAGTCTGCACCAGTCTGCACCAGTCTGCACCAGTCTGCACCAGTCTGCACCAGTCTGCACCAGTCTGCACCAGTCTGCACCAGTCTGCACCAGTCTGCACCAGTCTGCACCAGTCTGCACCAGTCTGCACCAGTCTGCACCAGTCTGCACCAGTCTGCACCAGTCTGCACCAGTCTGCACCAGTCTGCACCAGTCTGCACCAGTCTGCACCAGTCTGCACCAGTCTGCACCAGTCTGCACCAGTCTGCACCAGTCTGCACCAGTCTGCACCAGTCTGCACCAGTCTGCACCAGTCTGCACCAGTCTGCACCAGTCTGCACCAGTCTGCACCAGTCTGCACCAGTCTGCACCAGTCTGCACCAGTCTGCACCAGTCTGCACCAGTCTGCACCAGTCTGCACCAGTCTGCACCAGTCTGCACCAGTCTGCACCAGTCTGCACCAGTCTGCACCAGTCTGCACCAGTCTGCACCAGTCTGCACCAGTCTGCACCAGTCTGCACCAGTCTGCACCAGTCTGCACCAGTCTGCACCAGTCTGCACCAGTCTGCACCAGTCTGCACCAGTCTGCACCAGTCTGCACCAGTCTGCACCAGTCTGCACCAGTCTGCACCAGTCTGCACCAGTCTGCACCAGTCTGCACCAGTCTGCACCAGTCTGCACCAGTCTGCACCAGTCTGCACCAGTCTGCACCAGTCTGCACCAGTCTGCACCAGTCTGCACCAGTCTGCACCAGTCTGCACCAGTCTGCACCAGTCTGCACCAGTCTGCACCAGTCTGCACCAGTCTGCACCAGTCTGCACCAGTCTGCACCAGTCTGCACCAGTCTGCACCAGTCTGCACCAGTCTGCACCAGTCTGCCACCAGTCTGCACCAGTCTGCACCAGTCTGCACCAGTCTGCACCAGTCTGCACAGTCTGCACCAGTCTGCACCAGTCTGCACCAGGACCAGTCTGCACCAGTCTGCACCAGTCTGCACCAGTCTGCACCAGTCTGCACCAGTCTGCACCAGTCTGCACCAGTCTGCACCAGTCTGCACCAGTCTGCACCAGTCTGCACCAGTCTGCACCAGTCTGCACCAGTCTGCACCAGTCTGCACCAGTCTGCACCAGTCTGCACCAGTCTGCACCAGTCTGCACCAGTCTGCACCAGTCTGCACCAGTCTGCACCAGTCTGCACCAGTCTGCACCAGTCTGCACCAGTCTGCACCAGTCTGCACCAGTCTGCACCAGTCTGCACCAGTCTGCACCAGTCTGCACCAGTCTGCACCAGTCTGCACCAGTCTGCACCAGTCTGCACCAGTCTGCACCAGTCTGCACCAGTCTGCACCAGTCTGCACCAGTCTGCACCAGTCTGCACCAGTCTGCACCAGTCTGCACCAGTCTGCACCAGTCTGCACCAGTCTGCACCAGTCTGCACCAGTCTGCACCAGCACGTGCCCGCAGCCCAGTCTGCACCAGTCTGCACCAGTCTGCACCAGTCTGCACCAGTCTGCACCAGTCTGCACCAGTCTGCACCAGTCTGCACCAGTCTGCACCAGTCTGCACAGTCTGCACCAGTCTGCACCAGTCTGCACCAGTCTGCACCAGTCTGCACCAGTCTGCACCAGTCTGCACCAGTCTGCACCAGTCTGCACCAGTCTGCACCAGTCTGCACCAGTCTGCACCAGTCTGCACCAGTCTGCACCAGTCTGCACCAGTCTGCACCAGTCTGCACCAGTCTGCACCAGTCTGCACAGTCTGCACCAGTCTGCACCAGTCTGCACCAGTCTGCACCAGTCTGCACAGTCTGCACCAGTCTGCACCAGTCTGCACCAGTCTGCACCAGTCTGCACCAGTCTGCACCAGTCTGCACCAGTCTGCACCAGTCTGCACCAGTCTGCACAGTCTGCACCAGTCTGCACCAGTCTGCACCAGTCTGCACCAGTCTGCACCAGTCTGCACCAGTCTGCACCAGTCTGCACAGTCTGCACCAGTCTGCACCAGTCTGCACCAGTCTGCACCAGTCTGCACCAGTCTGCACCAGTCTGCACCAGTCTGCACCAGTCTGCACCAGTCTGCACCAGTCTGCACCAGTCTGCACCAGTCTGCACCAGTCTGCACCAGTCTGCACCAGTCTGCACCAGTCTGCACCAGTCTGCACCAGTCTGCACCAGTCTGCACCAGTCTGCACCAGTCTGCACCAGTCTGCACCAGTCTGCACCAGTCTGCACCAGTCTGCACCAGTCTGCACCAGTCTGCACCAGTCTGCACCAGTCTGCACCAGTCTGCACCAGTCTGCACCAGTCTGCACAGTCTGCACCAGTCTGCACCAGTCTGCACCAGTCTGCACCAGTCTGCCACCAGTCTGCACCAGTCTGCACCAGTCTGCACCAGTCTGCACAGTCTGCACCAGTCTGCACCAGTCTGCACCAGTCTGCACCAGTCTGCACCAGTCTGCACCAGTCTGCACCAGTCTGCACCAGTCTGCACCAGTCTGCACCAGTCTGCACCAGTCTGCACCAGTCTGCAGCACCAGTCTGCACCAGTCTGCACCAGTCTGCACAGTCTGCACCAGTCTGCACCAGTCTGCACAGTCTGCACCAGTCTGCACCAGTCTGCACCAGTCTGCACCAGTCTGCACCAGGTCTGCACCAGTCTGCACCAGTCTGCACCAGTCTGCACCAGTCTGCACCAGTCTGCACCAGTCTGCACCAGTCTGCACAGTCTGCACCAGTCTGCACAGTCTGCACCAGTCTGCACCAGTCTGCACCAGTCCTGCACCAGTCTGCACCAGTCTGCACCAGTCTGCACCAGTCTGCACCAGTCTGCACCAGTCTGCACCAGTCTGCACCAGTCTGCACCAGTCTGCACCAGTCTGCACCAGTCTGCACCAGTCTGCACCAGTCTGCACCAGTCTGCACCAGTCTGCACCAGTCTGCACCAGTCTGCACCAGTCTGCACCAGTCTGCACCAGTCTGCACCAGTCTGCACCAGTCTGCACCAGTCTGCACCAGTCTGCACCAGTCTGCACCAGTCTGCACCAGTCTGCACAGTCTGCACCAGTCTGCACCAGTCTGCACCAGTCTGCACCAGTCTGCACCCAGTCTGCACCAGTCTGCACCAGTCTGCACCAGTCTGCACCCCGCCCACCCCCAGTCTGCACCAGTCTGCACCAGTCTGCACCAGTCCTGCACCAGTCCGCACCAGTCGCACCAGTCTGCACCAGTCTGCACCAGTCTGCACCAGTCCGCACCAGTCTGCACCAGTCCGCACCAGTCCGCACCAGTCTGCACCAGTCTGCACCAGTCTGCACCAGTCCGCACCAGTCTGCACCAGTCCGCACCAGTCCGGCACCAGTCTGCACCAGTCCGCACCAGTCTGCACCAGTCCGCACCAGTCGCACCAGTCGCACCAGTCCGCACCAGTCTGCACCAGTCGCACCAGTCCTGCACCAGTCTGCACCAGTCTGCACCAGTCTGCACCAGTCCGCACCAGTCTGCACCAGTCTGCACCAGTCTGCACCAGTCTGCACCAGTCTGCACCAGGTCTGCACCAGTCTGCACCAGTCTGCACCAGTCTGCACCAGTCTGCACCATCTGCACCAGTCTGCACCAGTCTGCACCAGTCTGCACCAGTCTGCACCAGTCTGCACCAGTCTGCACCAGTCTGCACCAGTCTGCACCAGTCTGCACCAGTCTGCACCAGTCTGCACCAGTCTGCACCAGTCTGCACCAGTCTGCACCAGTCTGCACCAGTCTGCACCAGTCTGCACCAGTCTGCACCAGTCTGCACCAGTCTGCACCAGTCTGCACCAGTCTGCACCAGTCTGCACCAGTCTGCACAGTCTGCACCAGTCTGCACAGTCTGCACCAGTCTGGCACCAGTCTCTGCACCAGTCTGCACCAGCTCTGCACCAGTCCACCAGTCTGCACCAGTCTGCACCAGTCTGCACCAGTCTGCACCAGTCTGCACCAGTCTGCACCAGTCTGCACCAGTCTGCACCAGTCTGCACCAGTCTGCACCAGTCTGCACCAGTCTGCACCAGTCTGCACCAGTCTGCACCAGTCTGCACCAGTCTGCACCAGTCTGCACCAGTCTGCACCAGTCTGCACCAGTCTGCACCAGTCTGCACCAGTCTGCACCAGTCTGCACCAGTCTGCACCAGTCTGCACCAGTCTGCACCAGTCTGCACCAGTCTGCACCAGTCTGCACCAGTCTGCACCAGTCTGCACCAGTCTGCACCAGTCTGCACCAGTCTGCACCAGTCTGCACCAGTCTGCACCAGTCTGCACCAGTCTGCACCAGTCTGCACCAGTCTGCACCAGTCTGCACCAGTCTGCACCAGTCTGCACCAGTCTGCACCAGTCTGCACCAGTCTGCACCAGTCTGCACCAGTCTGCACCAGTCTGCACCAGTCTGCACCAGTCTGCACCAGTCTGCACCAGTCTGCACCAGTCTGCACCAGTCTGCACCAGTCTGCACCAGTCTGCACCAGTCTGCACCAGTCTGCACCAGTCTGCACCAGTCTGCACCAGTCTGCACCAGTCTGCACCAGTCTGCACCAGTCTGCACCAGTCTGCACCAGTCTGCACCAGTCTGCACCAGTCTGCACCAGTCTGCACCAGTCTGCACCAGTCTGCACCAGTCTGCACCAGTCTGCACCAGTCTGCACCAGTCTGCACCAGTCTGCACCAGTCTGCACCAGTCTGCACCAGTCTGCACCAGTCTGCACCAGTCTGCACCAGTCTGCACCAGTCTGCACCAGTCTGCACCAGTCTGCACCAGTCTGCACCAGTCTGCACCAGTCTGCACCAGTCTGCACCAGTCTGCACCAGTCTGCACCAGTCTGCACCAGTCTGCACCAGTCTGCACCAGTCTGCACCAGTCTGCACCAGTCTGCACCAGTCTGCACCAGTCTGCACCAGTCTGCACCAGTCTGCACCAGTCTGCACCAGTCTGCACCAGTCTGCACCAGTCTGCACCAGTCTGCACCAGTCTGCACCAGTCTGCACCAGTCTGCACCAGTCTGCACCAGTCTGCACCAGTCTGCACCAGTCTGCACCAGTCTGCACCAGTCTGCACCAGTCTGCACCAGTCTGCACCAGTCTGCACCAGTCTGCACCAGTCTGCACCAGTCTGCACCAGTCTGCACCAGTCTGCACCAGTCTGCACCAGTCTGCACCAGTCTGCACCAGTCTGCACCAGTCTGCACCAGTCTGCACCAGTCTGCACCAGTCTGCACCAGTCTGCACCAGTCTGCACCAGTCTGCACCAGTCTGCACCAGTCTGCACCAGTCTGCACCAGTCTGCACCAGTCTGCACCAGTCTGCACCAGTCTGCACCAGTCTGCACCAGTCTGCACCAGTCTGCACCAGTCTGCACCAGTCTGCACCAGTCTGCACCAGTCTGCACCAGTCTGCACCAGTCTGCACCAGTCTGCACCAGTCTGCACCAGTCTGCACCAGTCTGCACCAGTCTGCACCAGTCTGCACCAGTCTGCACCAGTCTGCACCAGTCTGCACCAGTCTGCACCAGTCTGCACCAGTCTGCACCAGTCTGCACCAGTCTGCACCAGTCTGCACCAGTCTGCACCAGTCTGCACCAGTCTGCACCAGTCTGCACCAGTCTGCACCAGTCTGCACCAGTCTGCACCAGTCTGCACCAGTCTGCACCAGTCTGCACCAGTCTGCACCAGTCTGCACCAGTCTGCACCAGTCTGCACCAGTCTGCACCAGTCTGCACCAGTCTGCACCAGTCTGCACCAGTCTGCACCAGTCTGCACCAGTCTGCACCAGTCTGCACCAGTCTGCACCAGTCTGCACCAGTCTGCACCAGTCTGCACCAGTCTGCACCAGTCTGCACCAGTCTGCACCAGTCTGCACCAGTCTGCACCAGTCTGCACCAGTCTGCACCAGTCTGCACCAGTCTGCACCAGTCTGCACCAGTCTGCACCAGTCTGCACCAGTCTGCACCAGTCTGCACCAGTCTGCACCAGTCTGCACCAGTCTGCACCAGTCTGCACCAGTCTGCACCAGTCTGCACCAGTCTGCACCAGTCTGCACCAGTCCGCACCAGTCCGCACCAGTCCGCACCAGTCCGCACCAGTCTGCACCAGTCGCACCAGTCTGCACCAGTCCGCACCAGTCCGCACCAGTCCGCACCAGTCCGCACCAGTCCGCACCAGTCCGCACCAGTCCGCACCAGTCCGCACCAGTCCGCACCAGTCCGCACCAGTCCGCACCAGTCCGCACCAGTCCGCACCAGTCCGCACCAGTCCGCACCAGTCCGCACCAGTCCGCACCAGTCCGCACCAGTCCGCACCAGTCCGCACCAGTCCGCACCAGTCCGCACCAGTCCGCACCAGTCTGCACCAGTCCTGCACCAGTCTGCACCAGTCTGCACCAGTCTGCACCAGTCTGCACCAGTCTGCACCAGTCTGCACCAGTCTGCACCAGTCTGCACCAGTCTGCACCAGTCTGCACCAGTCTGCACCAGTCTGCACCAGTCTGCACCAGTCTGCACCAGTCTGCACCAGTCTGCACCAGTCTGCACCAGTCTGCACCAGTCTGCACCAGTCTGCACCAGTCTGCACCAGTCTGCACCAGTCTGCACCAGTCTGCACCAGTCTGCACCAGTCTGCACCAGTCTGCACCAGTCTGCACCAGTCTGCACCAGTCTGCACCAGTCTGCACCAGTCTGCACCAGTCTGCACCAGTCTGCACCAGTCTGCACCAGTCTGCACCAGTCTGCACCAGTCTGCACCAGTCTGCACCAGTCTGCACCAGTCTGCACCAGTCTGCACCAGTCTGCACCAGTCTGCACCAGTCTGCACCAGTCTGCACCAGTCTGCACCAGTCTGCACCAGTCTGCACCAGTCTGCACCAGTCTGCACCAGTCTGCACCAGTCTGCACCAGTCTGCACCAGTCTGCACCAGTCTGCACCAGTCTGCACCAGTCTGCACCAGTCTGCACCAGTCTGCACCAGTCTGCACCAGTCTGCACCAGTCTGCACCAGTCTGCACCAGTCTGCACCAGTCTGCACCAGTCTGCACCAGTCTGCACCAGTCTGCACCAGTCTGCACCAGTCTGCACCAGTCTGCACCAGTCTGCACCAGTCTGCACCAGTCTGCACCAGTCTGCACCAGTCTGCACCAGTCTGCACCAGTCTGCACCAGTCTGCACCAGTCTGCACCAGTCTGCACCAGTCTGCACCAGTCTGCACCAGTCTGCACCAGTCTGCACCAGTCTGCACCAGTCTGCACCAGTCTGCACCAGTCTGCACCAGTCTGTACCAGTCTGCACCAGTCTGTACCAGTCTGTACCAGTCTGCACCAGTCTGCACCAGTCTGCACCAGTCTGTACCAGTCTGTACCAGTCTATACCAGTCTGTAGTCAAGTTTCAGTCTGCGCCTAATAAGATTATACATTTATGTTCATGGCTATGTACAGGAAACTGAGACACACTTTTGTTAAGTATCAGAAACATATGTGAGCATAAGATTAACGTACCAATACCAAAGGAACTTCAGATTGTCAATTGTAAATAGCATCCAGAACCAAGTTGATTAATTTTCACACACATTTATTAAAATAATAACAAGCATAAAAATTACTTAAGTTCTGTTTAAAGTTGGTCACCGTCATTCTGCTACTCTAAGCGTGCAAGTGGCATTTCTATCGTCTCACCTAACGGCGGAAGATAAACACGCCACGATAAGACCACGAGACATATTGCTGACACTCACCTACTTCGTTAGAGCAACAAGTCAAATAATCTGATGGTGTGTGTACCGAAGGTCTTACAGTACGCACACCACAATATGAAAGGAGAGTACCATGGACCCAAAACAGCTTATTGCAAAACGACGCTAAGAAGAGCCTATTGCGAGGCATTTTCGGCGATTAATACGTTACGCAGCACCAGCAGCAACTCACTGAAGCACGCCCAAACAAACTAACATTTAGAACTGTGTCAAGGCTAGCTGGCATAGTAGTTTCATTTTGGAATAATTACCAACTTCAAGTCTAAGCACTTGTAATACAATTTCAACGTTAACAGTTTCCAAGTAGGGTCCTATCATGTCATTAATTAAAAGCGAGTGTCACTGTTCGTGATAAAAAGACACAATTTCTGAGCAAATTTAATTTTGATTACTCGTTTAGTCAAAATTATGAAAACTAACTATCCGGCTCAATTATGTTTTAAAAGATTATGTACTTCCTTGGTCAACGAAACCTTCACTAAAAAACTCACTGAAATTACTTTTAAGATTATTGTAGATCAGAACATTTAAGTCCTTTGTGTGATCAATAATGTCTGCTCTCATTTCCAACATACGTAAAGTGTTATGCAAAATACGTCATATTAGTGCATAACTTTCATTAATTAACTACTGATTAAATTTTGCATAACAAAGTATTTAATAACAATTACATTACTAGAAATTTTAACAGTAGACATCATGGTAGGCTGCGCAAAGCTATTTATTACGCAAACTGAGTGGCAAGCAATTAGCAATTATTGCAACTACTTAGTGCAGTTTGCCTTACTTATTTTACAATTAGTTTTATTTCATGTTGCAAACCGACATTTTGCACTTTAACTCAAGTTAGCCTTATTGTGCCCGTTCCCGCCTCATTGGTGTCCGTATTCCATAACCATTACAATCTAAACTAAAAAACATGTAACGCCATAATCTGAAATTTCACTATTTCACAGTTTTTCCCCCATTTGTCAAAATTCTTCTGATCGTTGTTGCGTGGAACTAGTCGACCAATAACGATTCCATTATAACTGATTCTACTTTTATTTTGTTTTGTTTTTGTTGTGTCGATTCCCTAAGGTCTCGACACAATGAGTGGATAGGTGCACGCGAAACTAACGCAGACGGGCGTAAATTCTGAAACAGGAGACTGGATGAAAACTATAAAGAAAAGAAGAGAGATTTTAATATACTTAACTTTAATGTAGTCTTGTTCTTGTTGAAATACATCTCTTGCATAGTAGTAAGCAATTAGCAATGATACACATGGCGCCTTGCTAGGTAGTAGCGATGGACTAGCTGAAGGCTATTTAATCTGTCTCTCGGCAAATGAGAGGAATACTTGGTAGGTCTAGTCGCAAGCTATGTCGTCCGTACAACTGGGGCGAGGTGAAGTCCGTGTCTTGTGACCTGCCATGTGGTGGCGCTAGGTTTGCGATTACATAGTGGCGACACGCGGGTCCGACATGTACTACAGGACCGCGGCCGATTTAAGTTACCACCTAGCAAGTGTGGTGTCTAGCGGTGACACCACATTCCTCCCCCGCAAATCGGCGAACGGTCGTGAGATAAGGCTTCCGCCCGCCGTGGGGAGGACCCCATGTTGACGTATGCGATGAGGTGGGGAGCCTAACAACAGGCGAGGCTGTGCCACCCGCACCCGGCCATTCGGTCCGAGGGGAGCTAGGAAACGCCTGCAAACCTAGTCCAGGGTGCACGTCAACATGAGGTGTATGCGCACGTAATGAGACAGAAGGGTCGACCTCCATGTGGTCGGAGCACCCGACGGGCGAAGACGACATCTGGTCCGGAGCGGGCAAGAGGTCCATGGCGGAGGACAGCTGGTCACGGGAAGCAAGCGGCGGCGCGTGACCCAGAGAGGCGCGTGGCGGCTGCAGCGAAGCGTCCGCTGCTGGCGGCGCCGGCGGCGGCTGCGGCGGCGCGACGCCATGAGGCAAAATGGAAGGCATCGTCGGTAACACCTGGGGATGAGGCGAGCCAGTAGATGGGTCCCCAGGGCGCTGACCTGACGGCTCCGTCGCTGAAAGCAGACGGGGAGCGGCAGAACCCAGGCGACGACAGAGGCGCAGCTGATTGAGATGCCGACGCACCTCACCAGAGGCCCCCAAAACCAAATACATCGCGCGGCCGAGGCAGCGAAGAATGCGCCCTGCGAGCCAACGCTGTGAACCGCGATAGTTGCGATAATAGACAACGTCGCCAGGAGCAAAAGCAGGAGTCTGCCGCTGCACAGGAACCGGATGTGGCGGATGCAGCAAAGACATCAGAGTTCGATGAGGACGACCATAGAGCAATTCAGCCGGCGAGCGACCATCGCGGGGCTGAGAGCGATAAGAAGACAAAAAGAGCAACAAAGCGTCCTCCCGAGAATGCGACTCTTTCAACTTCAACATCTGCGACTTGAAAGTCCGGACCAATCGTTCAGCGGCACCGTTTGACTGAGGCGAAAACGGCGCGGATGTCAGATGTTGAATACCATTGGCCTTGCAGAACGACTGAAATTCTGCGGACATGAATTGTGGGCCATTGTCGGAAACAATAGTCTGCGGAAGACCTTCAATGCAAAAGAGAGCAGACAAGGCTTGGATTGTGGCAGAAGACGTCGTGGAAGACATCCGGACAACAAAAGGAAAATTACTGAAAGCATCGACCACAACCAACCATCGAGCATTCCAGAATGGCCCAGCAAAATCGATGTGCAATCGTTGCCAAGGGGAAGTGGCTTTCAGCCAAGCAAAGAATTTCCGCGGCGGTGCGGATTGTTGTTCGGCACACGCCACGCAAGAGGAGCACATATTCGTAATCGCAGCATCGATTCCGAACCAAGTACAGTGCTGACGAGCAAGTTGTTTCGTGCGCACTATACCCCAATGTCCTTGGTGAAGAAGCTTTAAGACAGAGGACTGTAACGAACGTGGGACCACGACTCGGGATTGATCATTATCGGAACGCAACAACAAAACACCACGTCGTACAAAAAGTCTCTCCTTGTGAGCAAAAAAACGGCGAACCAAAGGATCCTCGATCCGTGACTTTGACAAGGGCCATTGCGTAGCAACAAAACGCAAAACGGGAGCAAGGACAGGGTCAGCAGCTGTGGCTGTAGCTACACGACGAAAATCAATCGGAAACGATGCGACCACGTCATCGGCTTCCGAATCAATGAACATGCAAGCAAGTTCGGAAGAATCGAATGCTTTATCCTCAGCAACAGGCAAACGGGACAACGCATCAGCGTTTCCGTGCTTAGCAGTGGACCGATACAAGATATCGTAGCGGTACTGCGAGAGAAAAAGAGACCAGCGAATGAATTTCTGCGCTGTACGTGGAGGTACAGGTTTGTTCGGATGAAAAAGCGATGTCAAAGGTTTGTGGTCCGTGATGATTGTAAAGTGACGACCATACAAGAAGTCATGGAACTTGGTAACACCAAACACTAGAGCTAAAGCTTCTTTCTCTATTTGTGAATAATGTCTTTGCGCAGATGAGAGCAATTTTGACGCAAAGGCAATAGGGCGATCATGCGAGCCATCCTTGTGCGCAAGCACAGCACCGATCCCGAAATCCGAGGCATCTACCATCAACAAAAGGGGTTTTCGGGGATCGAATGGCGTAAGGCAAGTATTTGAAAGTAACGCCGATTTCAACTGGCGAAAGGCGCGTTCGCATTCCGTCGTCCAGACGAACGGAACACCTTTACGGCGTAAGCGATGAAGCGGAGCTGAAATGGAAGAAGCATTGCGCACAAATCGATGATAATAATTTACCTTACCCAGCACACTCTGTAGCTGTTTTAAGTTCTGCGGTGACGGCAAGTCCTGAATGGCACGAAGGTGCTCTGGACTCGGATGTATACCTTGGGCGTTAAGGACATGGCCCAGGTACGGTAAGTCACGAGCAAAAAACACACATTTGTCCTTCCTCAAGCGAAGACCATTCTGACGCAATACCTGAAATAATGTTCGGAGATTTTGCAAATGTTCCGCTTCTGTCTTTCCTGAGATTACAATATCGTCCAGATAGTTCGCAGCTGTAGGGACCGACGCACAAATAGTTTGTAAATATTGCTGAAATAAAGCAGGGGCGGATGCACACCCGAATGGCAGTCTTTTGAAGCGATACAAGCCAAGATGCGTGTTAACCACTAAGACGCGCTGGGAGTCTTCGTCCACAGGTATTTGCAAGTACGCATCTGCTAGGTCCAATTTTGAAAAATATTTTCCCGGGCACAGTTTGTCAAAAAGATCTTCCGGGCGGGGCAAAGGAAAAGTAGCAGTCACAAGTTGTGGATTCACAGTTGCCTTGAAGTCCACGCAAAGTCTCAATTTTCCGGAAGGTTTGGGCAAAATTACTAAGGGTGAGGCCCAGAGAGAAGCCTGCACACGTTCAATTACACCTTGAGATTCTAACTCGGCCAATGTTCGTGCGACCTCATCACGCAATGCGTGGGGAACATGGCGCGCTCTGAAAAATTTCGGTTGCGCGTTAACTTTCAGTTCCAAATGCGCTTCATAGTTCTTAGCGCAACCAAGGCCCGGTGCAAAAATGTCTGCAAATTCTTCACAAAGACTAGAAACACTGGCGGAAGGCACAGTCTGATTCACGGATAGGACCTGATTTACAATAGACATATTAAACAATTGAAACAAATCTAAGCCAAACAAGTTCACTGCACTAGAGGAACGAAGAACATAAAATGACACAAGTTTTGTCTGTCCCTTGTATGTTGCAATAAGGCTGCACTGTCCCAACACAGGTATATGCTGTCCTGAGTAACTAGTTAACGTAACATTTGCGGCACGCAATGGCGGTTGGCCCAGTTGTTTGTACGTGTCGTGATTGAGCAATGAAACAGCAGCTCCGGTATCGAGCTGGAATGGGATCACTTTTCCTGCAAAGTCTAAGTCCACAAAAAGTTTATTGTCTTGTTGACGACAAGAGCGACTGTCTCGTGCAATTTGAACTGATACAGGTCCAGAAGCACTTGCAACTTTACGGGATTTCCGGCGACGTCGACGCACACGTTGGGTGGGACGAACACAGTCACTGTTAGCTAAAGTGTCACTGGACGGGTGGGCATGAACTACATGAATGTCCATGGGCGAAGGTCCACGAGCCTGATTGTCCTGGGTTCGATTCCGGCGCGAAGCAAAAGGCCTGGAATTTGTGCGATTGTCTGATCTTAACTTTTTCCGGCAAACACTTTGTACATGTCCTTTCTTGTGACAGTAAAAGCAAATAGCTTGGCGTGACGGGCAATTTTCACGCGAATGTCTAGTTGCACACCGCGGGCAAGATTTCACTGCATTTGCTTGCTTACGCGGCGCACGTGGTTGCAAGCTAGGCGGCCGCAGCGAAGTCGGGCGCGAGGGCCGCTTAGCGTCCCGTGCAGCGGGCCCGGCGGGCCGATTAATGTGACACACTGCTGGCGAAGTTTCAAATGATTCCTGAGCAAAGTCAAGTGTGTCTTGCCTGTCCAATATGTCTATCACTTGTTGCAGGGAGGGATTAACGAGTTTCAAAATCTGTTCCCTTATGCGAACATCAGAAACGTTCTGTGCAATTGCATCACGCACCATAGTATCTGAATATGGGAGGCCACATTCACAGGCAAACGCGCAGTCTCTAGTAAGGCCTTGCAAAGTTGCTACCCACTCCCTGTTAGTCTGACCGGCCGTACGTTTTGTACGAAAAAACGTATACCGTTTTGCAACTACATTTACTGTTTCTTTGAAATAGGCATCTAAAGCCGACAAAATTTCTTCGTAGGTCAGAGTTGCTACGTCGCGTCGGGGAAACAATTTCACTATCACACGGTAGGTAGCCACACCGACACAAGAAAGCAAAAACGGCTGCCGCTCTTTACCTTGAATTCCATAAGCAGTGAGGTGGAAGTTGAACTGATCGGCCCACTCAGTCCAGCTTTCGGTTGTGGCTTCAAAGGGCCGAAATGGCGGTGCGACAGCGTTGTGTGGCTGCGGTAGCGATGAAGCGGCGGGTGCCGCATCGGTTTGCAGCGCACGTTGACCCTGGACGAGCTGTCCAAGGGCTTCCAATAACGCCTGCGTCTGCTGATTCTGCAAGCGAAAAAATTCGGACAGTACATCTGGAGAATGCGGCGAAGCCATGACACAAGCAAATTAGAGCAAGTATAACACAAAGACTGCAACGTGGGCGCGGCACCACTCCTCGGCGCCAAAATATTGTTGTGTCGATTCCCTAAGGTCTCGACACAATGAGTGGATAGGTGCACGCGAAACTAACGCAGACGGGCGTAAATTCTGAAACAGGAGACTGGATGAAAACTATAAAGAAAAGAAGAGAGATTTTAATATACTTAACTTTAATGTAGTCTTGTTCTTGTTGAAATACATCTCTTGCATAGTAGTAAGCAATTAGCAATGATACACATGGCGCCTTGCTAGGTAGTAGCGATGGACTAGCTGAAGGCTATTTAATCTGTCTCTCGGCAAATGAGAGGAATACTTGGTAGGTCTAGTCGCAAGCTATGTCGTCCGTACAACTGGGGCGAGGTGAAGTCCGTGTCTTGTGACCTGCCATGTGGTGGCGCTAGGTTTGCGATTACATAGTGGCGACACGCGGGTCCGACATGTACTACAGGACCGCGGCCGATTTAAGTTACCACCTAGCAAGTGTGGTGTCTAGCGGTGACACCACAGTTTTATTTGTTCTCCGGGACTGATGACATGTGTTAATAATGTCCCTGTTGCCTGGGAAAAGTCATCAATTATTTCTGTTATCTGAAAGTGTCGGTCCCCTATCAACTACACCCGATGATATTATATGTCCCTGTAGACAACGTCTTTTAGAATTCCCCACAGAAATAGTCTACACGCGTCTAACCCGGGAAACGGACCGGCCATGTACAGATCTCGTGCGTCCATCCAACGATTTTAAACAATTCGTGAAGACATTATGTGGTGCCAACATGACGGCTATGGCTGTCCAGACCATAGTGCACAAAGTAATACATGTTCGTTACTGCAGAGAAACGCCTTCTAGCATCTGTAGAAGGTACGATCAGATGGTTCGGTAATCCACGCCACACGTTTCCACGCCATGGACGTTCTAGTCCCACCTGACGAAGCCAACGGAGCTGATAAGAAACCAGTAGCGCATGTTCCGGCGGTTTAGCTGGCCATGACTGGTAGTCCATGATTACCTGCCCGTTGAAGTAGTCTTAAAATAAGGGTCTGTCCTTTCATACGATGATAATGCTACATGTTTGAACTGCACAGTAGCTTTTCACTGAGCGCTAGTGTAAAGGCACAGAAATCTAAGACAGGAGCTCAACCTCAGAGCAGTGTATTTTATTTTTCATTGGCTGCAAGTTATGATAAAGGATTGTTAAGTCTTTTCCAAAAAGGAACCATTGATACGTTCGATGTTGCTTTTTCCAATTTTGGAAAGATTGTTGTAAAGTATAATGGGACCAAAATGCTGAGGTCATCGGTCCCTAGGCTTAGGCACTGCTTAATCTAACTTACGCTAAGGACAACACACACACACACACACACACACACACACACACACACACACACACACACACACACACACACACACACACACACACACACACACACACGCCCGCGGGAGGACTCAAATCTCCGACGGAGGGAGCCGCGGGACCCATAGCAAGACGCCCCAGACCACGCGGCTATTTCTTTTTCTTTACGGATGTAGTCTGTATGCCATTTGGTACGTTAGAATCTGTAAACTGCTGGAGATACTCTCAAAATAAACTTCTGAAATACCCTTTATCCGAGGGTACCTGTTGTCTGGATCTATCCTAAAAGAGATGTGCTTCTCCCACCCTTGACAAGAGGTATTTGACCATACGTGGACTGAGATCCATTCCCTACACTTTCATGAATCAGCTATACCAATCTTCCCTTCCTAGTCCTGCTAGGTCTCAGTCATACCTGGTGAAACACCATCTACTTACAGTCTCGACAGACACCATGCGCAACAGAGCAAGTAGCACAAGTCAACTGCCATTTCTAACCTCACTTAATCCGCGTCTCAGCTCCATTAAGGTGTGACTGATCATGAGGTTCTAGCAGCTCAACAGAGTGTACACCGGTGCTGGAAATCAAGGAAGCTACCTTATCCAGCTCACCGCCTATTTCGCATCCACCATCCCTGTCCGAACTGTTTCCCGCCTCATTCACTATCACTACGTGGTCCCCTATCGAACAATCGTTACATAAAGACCGTAAGCCTTCTACCATTCGTCTTAGGCATACATCTGGTTTCAAAATGCATGTACTCTCGTATCTTTCCCATAACATTTCCTTTAACATCACATCACAGGTCAGATGTTTGTGGCAACTGATTTTTTTCCTACCTGTAGCGGGTCGGGCTTCAGTGACATTAGATGCTGAGCGTTTGTGTCGGAGGGGAGCAAAGGTCATTATTTTGTCAGGGATCAAGGGAAGCAAGCGAAATTTTATGGGCGGTGGTATGGGATCATTCCTTGGCTCAGAGGGTGACGTGTCAGTGACAAATTGTTGGTTCCATTAACAGTCTGTTAAAGGGTCTTATGTCTCAATAAACAACAGAGTTTTAACTCTCCCACTTCCTCGCGGTTGCGGAGCAGTGGAGTCGTTGCGTGCAGATTCCGGTAACAGCTGACGCGGCGACGGCGTATTCTTCCAGTCAGTATCGTTCCCGTTATTAACAAGCGGCTACGGGGTGCCGTGAAGTGGTCCGTCCCAGAATCGAACCAGCGACCCTCAGGTTCGGCGGCTTCTGGCTGAGTTCATCAACCTCTAGGTTCACAGGTGACCTAATTGGTGAGGCCGCAGTCCCTCCGTCCTCACCAGCCACCTGGGTAAATATAACACGAACTTCTTTCTGGTAACATCTGGGACGCCACCTTCTGCGTTGACCTATTGGCGCGGTACCGACATCACCTTCTGTCGAGCAACGAAGCGTCTAAGTTGTTGTAGCGAAGGATCGCATCCTCTGACTAACCATCGGTCCGTCCGTCCAGACGACATTTCTTCGTGTCTTCTTTCTTCCATCGAAGAACGACCTCACGTCCGTCTGTCGGAGGTATTTATTCGGTGTTTCTGCCAGTGTCTAAGTTTCTAGGGTGGCGACTAATGCAGCGGTCATTGATCTATGGTCACATTTCTGCCCAACGTTAGAAACAATGTCGACACACGTGCCAGC
This sequence comes from Schistocerca nitens, assembly GCF_023898315.1. Classification (NCBI taxonomy): domain Eukaryota; kingdom Metazoa; phylum Arthropoda; class Insecta; order Orthoptera; family Acrididae; genus Schistocerca; species Schistocerca nitens. Next base: position 1,120,262,608 of record NC_064615.1, read on the forward strand.
TTTCCATTGTTTTACCTCTGTGTTGGCGTGGTAGGGCATTGCCCTTTCGCCCTCCACCGCATCGGCATCGGCATATGCGTAATTCATACGAGTTCAGTATGCTGACACTTCCTGGTGCATTGACCGCTCATGTGCGAATTGCGCTAGTCGTTGTTCTCCTCTAAAGCATTGCCCGTCTTGTTCGTTGATCTGCCGAATTGCTGGTTGCTGACTGCTGCTGCGCTAAATCCGCTGGTCATCGGCCTTCTCACGTTGGGCAGAAACGTAACCAATGTCACACACGTGCCGGCTTTCCCTGTTCCACTGCTGCCGCTTCCGAATATGGTGGCTTAACGTGTCGAAGTCTCTACGTATATCTCTGCTTTGAACAACCATAAATATTTCAAACACTTATTATAGGTTAAGTCAATAACACAATTATTATACACCCTCCATACCGTCTGCAAACCTATTTTTATACAAAAGTAATTGCAAAATTTTCTTCTTGCCTCGGAATTTATATTGAAGCAACATGATGAAGGGCAGCTTAAAGGAATTAATCACGAATATACTGTTTGAAAACTTTCCAAAATAGCACAGAGTACATAAAAAATGTGCAGTGTTCTAGATGAAAACAAAACACCGAAACCAATATTCAAAGCTACAGCTACAAATGAGGGTTGAATGTCAGTGCTGTACGAGTATGTAAGGTAACAAATGGTCACATGTCTCAGCAAAAAAATTAATTTACTATACAGAATTTTAGTCAGAAAAATACTAAATTATTCTGGACCATTACAAGCCGTTGGGTATTTCGTAAATCATAATTACTGACATCAGATGGACAATAGACAAAGCTTTCTTCCACTTGCAAAACCACGACAGTTTAAATTTCTATCTACGTAAGATTTTGTAAGAGAGCCAAATCTAAAAGATTTTAATAACTTTACATTAGATTAAGACATTAGCTTTAAAGCTTTAAGGTTCTCATCAGTTTTAAAATTATGTAGTGAAACTTTAAAATAAATTTTATAAAGACAAATAGCAACAGTTATCAACAAATTATCTTTCAACTGATTTAAACAACGCAACTACCCGTAGGTTAATTCTTTTTACAATAAGTGATGAGCCTCGTTTCCGAAAGAAATTCGTTTACACGTCAGATTAACTTTAGATTATCCGGTCGGCTGGGACCACTCGCTCATGCTACCTCTATGGCTGGTTATTTGACCTTATTACAACAATTTCTGCACATAATAATAGAAGCTCCTGGAACGCAACTGTTAAGGTCTTATAATAACCGAGCCATGAACCATCGATCTTGCCGTTGGTGGGGAGACTTGCGTGCCTCAGCGATACAGATGGCCGTACCGTAGGTGCAACCACAACGGAGGGGAATCTACTACGTGTGGTTCCTGAAGGGGGGCGGCAGCCTTTTCAGTAGTTGCAGGGCAACAGTCTGGATGATTGACTGATCTGTCCTTTTAACACTAACCTAAACGGCCTTGCTGTGCCGGTACTGAGAACGGCTGAAAGCAAGGGGAAACTACAGCCATAATTTTTCCCGAGGACATGCAGCTTTAACCATACAGTAAATGATGATGGCGTCCTCTTGGGTAAAATATTTTGGAGGTAAAATAGTCCCCCATTCGGATTCCGGTCGGGGACCACTCAAGAGAACGTCGTTATCAGGAGAAAGAAAACTGGCATTCCATGCTCCGATCGGTAGAACGCCAGATCCCTTAATCGGGCAGGTAGGTTAGAAAATTTAAGAAGGGAAATGGATAGGTTAAAGTTAGATATAGTGGGAATTAGTGAAGTTTGGTGGGAGCAGAAACAAGACTTTTGGTCAGGTGACTACAGGGTTATAAATACAAAATCAAATAGGGGTTATAAATACAAAATCAAATAGGGGTAATGCAAGAGTAGGTTTAATAATGAAGTAAAAAAAAATAGGAGTGCGGGTAAGCTACTACAAACAGCATAGTGAACGCATTATTGCGGCCAAGATAGATACAAAGCCCATGCCTACTACAGTAGTACATGTTTATATGCCATTTAGCTCTGTAGATGAAGAAACTGATGAAATTTATGATGAGATAAATTATTAAATTTTCGTCTCCCTTCACTACCTGTATAGTCATGGGTGACTGGAATTCGATAGTAGGAAAAAAAGGCAACATAGAAGGTGAATATGGATTGGGGGTAAGAAATGAAAGAGGAAGCCGTCTGGTAGAATTTTGCACAGAGCATAACTTAATCAACTTGGTTCAAGAATCATAAAAGAAGGTTGTATACATGGAAGAAGCCTGGAGATACTGACAGGTTTCAGATAGATTATATAATGGCAAGACAGAGATTTAGGAACCAGGTATTAAATTGTAAGACATTTCCAGGGGCAGATGTGGACTCTGACCACAATCTGTTGGTTATGAACTGTAGATTAAAACTGAAGAAACTGCAAAAAGGTGGGACCTGGATAAACTGAAAAAACCAGAGGTTGTACAGAGTTTCAGGAAGAGCATAAGGGAATAATTGACAGGAATGTGGGAAAGAAATACAGTAGGACAAGAATCGGTAGCTATGAGGGATGAAGCAGTGAAGGCAGCAGAGGATCAAGTAGGTAAAAAGACGAGGGCTAGTAGAAATCCTTGGGTAACAGAAGAAATATGGAATTTAACTGATGAAAGGAGAAAATACAAAAATGCAGTAAAAGAAGCAGGCAAAAAGGAATACAAACGTCTCAAAAATGAGATCGACAGGATGTGCAAAATGGCTAAGCAGGGATGGCTAGAGGACAAATGTAAGGACGTAGAGGCTTATCTCACTAGAGGTAAGGTAGATACTGCCGACAGGAAAATTAAAGAGACCTTTGGAGAAAAGAGAGCCACTTGCATGACTATCAAGAGCTCAGATGGTAGCCCATTTCTAATGTTCAAATGGTTCAAATGGCTCTGAGCACTATGGGACTTGACCACAGATGTTATCAGTCCCCTAGAACTTAGAACTACTTAAATCTAACTAACCTAAGGACATCACACACATCCATGCCCGAGGCAGGGTTCGAACCTGCGACCGTAGCGGTCACGCGGTTCCAGACAGAAGCGCCTAGAACCGCACGGCCACAACGGCCGGCTTAGAGAGTGGATTCTTGAATATGAATAACATTGAAGCTACAACCACCCACGGCAGACAGCAGCGATAATTTCTCGCAATGATTTGGCACATTTGTCCTATAACAGTACATTCATGATTTTCTCATACAAGCAAAGAAGGGAAAGCAGAAAGGTGGAAGGAGTATAAAGGGGGGTCTATGCAAGGGCGGTGTACTAGAGGACAATATTATGGAAATGGAAGAGGATGTAGATGAAGATGAAGATGAAATGGGAGATACGATACTGCGGGAAGATTTTGACAGAGCAATGAAAGACCTGAGTCGAAACAAGGCCCCAGCAGTAGACAATATTCCATTAGAACTACTGACAGCCTTAGGAGAGCCAGTCCTGACAAAACTCTACCATCTGGTGAGCAAGATGTATGAGACAGGCGAAATACCCTCAGACCTCAAGAAGAATATAATAATTCCAATCGCAAAGAAAGCAGGTGTTGACAGATGTGAAAATTACCAAACTATCAGTTTAATAGATCCAAGCTGCAAAATACTAACGCGAATTCTTTACATGCGAATGGAAAAACTAGTAGAAGCGGACATCGGGGAAGGTCAGTTTGGATTCCGTAGAAATGTTGGAACACGTGAGGCAATACTGACCCTACGACTCACCTTAGAAGAAAGATTAAGGAAAGGCTACGTTCCTAGAATTTGTAGACTTAGAAAGCTTTTGACAATGTTTACTGGAATTCTCTCTCTTTCAAATTCTGAAGATGGCAGGGGTAAAATACAGGGAGCGAAAGGCTATTTACAATTTGTACAGAAACCAGATGGCAGTTGTAAGAGTCGAGGGGCATGAAAGGGAAGCAGCAGTTGGGAAAGGAGTGGGACAGGGTTGTAGCCTCTCCCTGATGTTATTCAATCTGTATATTGAGCAAGCAGTGAAAGAAACAAAAGAAAAATTCGGAGTAGGTATTAAAATCCATGGAGAAGAAATAAAAACTCTGCTGTCTCTGAGGTTCACCGATGACATTGTAATTCTGTCAAAGTACTCGGAAGAGCTGTTGAACGGAATGGGCAGTGTCTTGAAAGGAGGACATAAGATGAACATCAACAAAAGCAAAAAGAGGATAATGGAATGTAGTCAAATTAAGTCGGGTGATGCTGAGGGAATTAGCAAAGATCTAATACTTCAAGTGTCTCATTTCCTAATCTATTTGGGGAGCAAAATAACTGATAATGGTCGAAGTAGAGAGGATATGAAATGTAGACTGGCAATGACAAGGAAAGCATTTCTGAAGAAAAGAAATTTATTAACATCGAGTATAGATTTAAGTGTTAGGAAGTAGTTTCTGAAAGTATTTGTATGGAGTGTAGCCATGTATGGAAGTGAAACATGGACGATAAATGGTTTGGACAAGAAGAGAATAGAAGCTTTTGAAATGTTGTGCTACAGAAGAATGTTGAAGATTAGATGGGTAGATCACATAACTAATGAGGAAGTATTGAATAGGATTGGGGAGAAGAGAAGTTTGTGGCACAACTTGACTAGAAGAAGGGATCGGTTGGTAGGACATGTTCTGAGGCATCAAGGGATCACAAATTTAGCATTGGAGGGCAGCGTGGAGGGTAAAAATCGTAGAGGGAGACCAAGAGATCAATGCACTAAGCAGATTCAGAAGGATGTAGGTTGCAGTAGGTACTGGGAGATGAAGAAGCTTGCACAGGAGAGAGTAGCATGGAGAGCTGCATCAAAGCAGTCTCAGGACTGAAGACCACCACCACCACCACCACCACCACCACCACCACCACAACCACCACCACAACCACCACCACAACCACCACCACAACCACCACCACAACCGAGCAACGCGAATAAAATATCTTGGCCCTTAGTAACTTGCCAAGCTTCTTTTCTTGTTCCGTAATTTTTGGGCAATTTAAACCGACAAACTGAAATACGAATAACCAGCACCTCTACTGGTTAGTGCACTACACTTTTTAAATTAAAGCAGGTCTTTCCACCATTTTAAAATGTGTAAAATTCCAAAATAGTCATCTGATAAGCAGTAAGGTGAACTTTACACAGGTTTGCTTTAGCACGAGTTTTTTTAGCAGGATAAATGCTTACGTACTCTACTCAGCTTGGCAGGAGCGCCCGGACACACACACACACACACACACACACACACACACACACACACACACACACACACACACCGCACTCCCTCTGTCAGTCTGTGCGACTCTTCTCTCTAGCGCCGACGTGCGCACCCTTTTAAGAGTAGCCGCGCTAAAGTTCTCTAATATCGTAGATGCGATTTAATGCAAGGTAGTAAAACTCCGATTAAAGCTGGAGTACGGTAGGTGGCTCCATGGCTATGTAAGAAGATATGTTCAGATCGCAAAGGTAAACAGACTCTTAGGTTTGTCACAGCTGAAAAGGAAAACAAATGATGACAATTTCATTTAGAGAACTACCCTATGCTGCAGCACTGTCCCTGAGAAATAATAATGGTGATTTGCGTCAAGAACCGCTGAACGCCTTCAACTAGTAACGACTGTCGTGGATACTGTAGGAAACTTGTCAGATACCGTTTTCCTGTTTCCCACGAACCGAGTTGTTGGCGACTGCTCTTTTATTGTTTGACTGGCAGTCGTCTATGTGGATATAGTCATCACACGTGAAGAATAGTACTGCAGATTGTATAAACTTTTTGTGTTTCATTTTCAATATTTAAATTAAAAAGTAGATTTGTGTGCCGGCCGTAGTGGCCGAGCGGTTCTAGGCGCTACAGTCTGGAACCGCGCGACCGCTACGGTCACAGGTTCGAATCCTGCTTCGGGCATGGATGTGTGTGATGTCCTTAGGTTAGTTAGAACTACTTAAACCTAAGTTCTAGGGGACTGATGACCTGAGAAGTTAAGTCCCATAGTGCTCAGAGCCATTTTTGAGATTTTTGTTTTTCCCGAAAGACGACAGAGGCAGCGCCAACTGACGGTAAATTCTTTGAGAATTGGACACGAACACTATGGCCGACTTTTCAGCGTGAGCTGATGATTTTCACTAGAACGAAACCGGCAGTGAGTTAAGAAACATAACTTATTTAAGTAACATCAGCATGTGAACCGATCAGTTGATAAGCTGCCACCGCCTTGAGTTTTTGCACAGCTCTGTGAGTAGTTAGCAGCAATGCTGGGTGTTTATTGAATCTCCATAGAAGCTACCACCACCCTTGAAAATACCGCCTCCAGATGGAAACTAAGCTAAGTTACAGATCATTCACCACAACCCTGTTTTATTTCTTTCACATTCGCAACCAAGTTATCATCTTTCAGCCTAACCTTGACTTCGGGTTAAGCTACAGATTACTCTGTCACCAAAACCATCTGCAGGAAACCATCTGCAGCAAACCACTCTTTCCAGCATGATATTTAGGCTATGCCGAGATGTCTCTCCACAGAAGTGATAGTGCACAGAACTGTCTCAAACTCAATGTTTAAAGTCTAGCTTAGGTTGGCATCTCACATTTGTTAACTTTGCTAACTCACACATACCAAACTGTCAAAGCAACCTGGCTGTGCCGACAGACTTATCTGTAACTTAGCAAAGAAGGTAGCAGTTTGGTTTTGAACTGGCGAAGTCGACGAATGTGAAAGCAAGTATCTCGACTGTAGTGCCACTACCAGGTTAAGAGTAAAATTTGTGAGAGCGTGAGGTGGAACATTGCATTCCGTTGGCAGGTGAGAACGGCTTGTCGACATTTGGGTTAAAGGAACAAGCATGTGAAAGTGTTGCAAAACAGGATAGCCTCAGTCAGCGTAACATGCCAGTGCAGCAGTACTGCATGGTGCATGCAAGGCGATGTCTCCGATATCGGTGTTTCAGTGGTATTGCTCTTACGTGAACAAGAGCGGCGTAGTGGCGCAACTACTGCGCTGGTATCGGGTATAAATAACCACTGATGGTGCTGCTTGACAAAAAGTGCATCTGCTACAACAAGAGAATGCAGGGGCACTGCCAGACGAGAAGACAACATGAACCTGCAGCTGCTGCTGCTGGAGGCAGCGAGTCCTGCCAGGGTACCTGCTTCCAGCATTATGTCTGCAGACTGCGTTCGGTGCACAGCGCAGCGACCCCACCGGTCCACTCCAGCAACAGCCCGATTCCTGCCAGGACGCAAGAGGGTCGCATCCCAGGCGCTACTGTCTGCTTCCAAAAGCTCGCAGACAACTCTTGCTGCTCGCCTCGATTGCCTGGTTGCGGCCGTACATCGGTGAGGGGCTACTTCCGCTAGATTTCAGTACACGCCGCTCACGCAACATACCCGAGGAGCCGGCGCCGAGCGTGGAGGTCAGCAATACGTGGGGCGCCACCACAAGTCGCAGCCAGCTGGACAGACGACAGCCGCCGGCTGACCGACTGCCCGACTGCCGGCCCACTCCTGTGGGGTGGCGGCGTGAACGCCTCCCCATCACACTGCGCAACCGATGCACGATTTGGAAATAAGGTGTTTATTTTGTCAGAAGGCTGTGTGGATCAGGTGTGACTCTTGGATGGCAGGCCGACGAGGCCCAGGAAGAAGCGTCACTCAAAGTAGACACTGCACGCCACAATATCACACAAGTGTCACTCTGCATGAAAGTCAACGTCCGCCAGAGCCCGCACAATAAGCCAGACCACATATAATAACAGGGGCCTGCATCCCCGCCCTTAGCTCCAGTGCAAAGCTAAACACATCACTTTCGGCGTAAATGAAATCTGTTGTATTTCAAGATTTAAATGGTAACCTATTGTATTGTTAGTTATGATTATGAACTATCGTTATTATCTTATTGCTCTGTTAAGTAGTAAGAGTAAATTATATCCATATAACACATTTATTAACCTATTTCTATGCTGCTGAATTTGGTTTGTGCTCGACATTGCAACAGATCAAGACGCTAGAAGGTACCTCTGCACATTGAGTGAAAGGGACTTTTCTTAATTACAACATTCGGGTAAAGACATATTGAAACCTTCAGAGATTAGTGGACTTTTTTATTACGGTTTTAGGGCGCAAAATTATTGCTGTCATATGCGCTCATTTTGTGGCTTAGTAAAGCGTAGACAACCGAAATTAAAATCAACAGCAATTGGACCGAAACTCGAGGAGGAGGGAAACTAAGCGGAAAACCATCCCATTTCAATAGCAGTTTTCTAAAATTTCTTTCCGTTTTCAAAGTGCTTCAAATGACCGATGTCATCTCACTGACACTGATAAACTTAAGGATGCAATCGACTGAGCACGTGTCATCCGCTAAAAGGGAAGATATATCAGGTAACAACTGTAGCGGATTAAAATCGGGGCACTCAAGTAAAAGGTGTCTCGCCGTCCACGGTTGAGACCAATGGGAACAAAGCGGGGGAGGATCGCCACTTAAAAGGTGTCGATGGCTAAAAAGACAGTGCCCAATCCGGAGTCCAGTTAAAGCCTCTTCCCTGTACTTCGATCTCTTCCTTCCGGCATCATCGTCGGCAGGAGGTAATTTTATGTCCCGTAATTTATTATCGGGAAGGGCAGACCAATGTGTGTGCCATAAAAGAGCAACACGACGACATAAAACGCCTTTTAGATCGGCAAAGGGAACCATGTGAACAGCGGGCCGAGGAAGAGAGACTGCTGCCTCTGCCGCTATATTGGCTGCCTCGTTTCCGCGGGTACAAACATGCGCTGGGATGCAGAGGAATGCCACAGAGACGCCCCCCCCCCCCCCAAAGTGGAGCCAGTCCTGAATCCGGTGGACCAGAGGGTGGACGGGTCTTTGAGCAGTCAGTGTAAATAAATGTGACGTTCTCCAATTGTGCACGTAGAACAGCAAATACCCGACGACAAACTATAGGGGTGGGGGGCTACTATTCTTGGGAAGCTGGCTAAGGTCACGGAGAAGGCAGATCCGGGGGCGAAGCCAAGCCAAGGTGGCGACGTACTCCAATTGTCAAGAAAGCTTTCGGAAATTAGTAGGAAAGGGAATGTAGCAGTTGACGGAAGCGGACAACCGGTGGCACCAGGGAGGAGGAGTGACCTGCAGAACATAAATCCAAGTAGGTGTTGGGGGGGAAAAAAAAAGGCATGGATCGGATGAGCAGGCATGGAAGACATCACTAACGTAACGGCTCAGAAGCGCAGCTTGCCAATTCGACAGCGGTGGTTCAGCAGTCTCAGCGTAAAGGCTCTCCACGGGGCTGATGTAAAAAGCTCCAGACGCTAAACGCAATCCACGGTGGTGGACAGAGTGTAGACACCGAAGAATAGAAATCCATGCAGAGGAGTAAACTATGGAAGCATAGTGCAACTTCGAGCGCACTAAGGATCGATATAGGCGGAGGAGGACCACTCGGTCCGCTCCTCAAGAGGTACCACTCAGAACGCGGCGGGTATAGAGGGCTCACAGACAGCCAGCCGAGAGATATTAAACGTGGGGAGACCAACACAGTTTTCTGTCAAACATAAGCCCCAATAATTTGGCAACGTCCGTGAACGGAAGGTCGACAGTGCCTACATGTGGGGAATAGGGATAAAGACGGTCTTACTAGGAGAAAATCGGAAGTCGATTTCGATGCTCCATGAATAGAGGCGATCGAGACATCCTTGAAGACGTCGTTCAAGAAGGTTGGTTCGTTGAGAGCTGTAGTAGATCGTAAAATCGTCCACAAAGAGGGAGCCCGAGACATCTGGAAGGAGACAATCCATAACTGGATTTATGGTGATGGCAAACCGTCCAACACTTGGCACAGAGCCCTGGGGCACCCCATTTTCTTGGGAGAAACTATGGGAGAGTGTAGTGTTCATCCGCAGTGTGCGCTCTGTCATGGATTCACGGATGAAAAGGGGTAGCCGACCTCGAAAGCCCCAAGAGAACATTGTGCGGAGGATTCCTGATCTCCAACAGGTACCATATGCCCTCTCCAGATCAAAAAATATAGCTACTGTTTGGCGTTTGCTGAGAAAATTGTCCATTATATAAGTGAAGAGGGAGAAACAAGATGTTCAGCTGTGGAACGATGTGTCCTTTCCTAGGGGTTCTGCCGTGAAAATACGAAATAGAAAATCTGATTGGGGTTTGAATTTTGATGGAATAAGTTACGGACAAGGCGGACTTCGTATTAGTGATTGAGATAGTGCTATAATTTGACTGAATGGCAGGCCGGGTCGGCAACACTACAAAACAGGACTGTAAGGAAATAGCATCAGAAATAAGTTTATATTATAATAGATGCTACGTTTCTGACAGAATTATAAGGTAAATATTGTCTTCGTGGCTGCATCTGGAATACTTCTTGATTTTCTTGTAGGATGTCCTTTTTTCATTGTTCGCTGGTCCTCCTCCGTCTGATGAAAATTTCTTGAAGTTCTCACAGTCTGGATTAATTTATAAATTTGGCAATAACCATTGTGAATCACTACTGAAATAAGTTGAAGACGCTGTGTGTTCGTTTGTTAATATAGTTTTAATTTCCACTTAAAATCATTCTTTAACATCAGCGCCAAAAAATACACGTCTTAAACGTATGAAGACAAGATAACAAGAGAGTAATGAACTAGTTGTTAAAACAAGCACCTTCGTAAAAGTAAAAGAAGATCAAAATTACGTATGAAAATCTGTCGTTGGCGCAGCGCTCTTCTGCATGCGGGATCGTAAATCACATCTTTGCTCTGGCGGAGGCACGGTAGTCAAAGTACCGTTACAGATGGTTTCGGAAACCGCATTGGGCAGGTGTTAAAAGGTTTCGGGACTTCAGCCATCAGCCTAAACGACAATTTACCATACGCTCCAAAACCTTACATACGCTGCTCGTCAGAGACATGGGGCGACAGCTAGAGGGGAGATGTTTGTCCTTTCCAGGTTTCGGATTAGGAATGACGATAGCTTTCCAACATTATCTGGGAAAGGTGCTTTCGGTGCAAATTCGATTATAAAGGTGAAGGAGGTAACGCAGACTACGGTGTAACAAATGCAGCAACATTCTGCGGTGGATGCCGTCCAGTCCTGGGGTGGAAGGGCGAGAGGAAGAGAGTACGTTTCGGAGTTCCCGCATAGAAAAGACGGTATTACAGCTTTCGCGATTTTGAGATGAGAAAGCTAGAGATCGCACTTCTGCTGCTCGTTTCTTGGGGAGAAAGGCCGATGAGTAATTTGGGTCAACACTTCGCTGCGATTTCGAGCTCTTCAATGAGTTATCTTAGTACACACAGTCGAAATTTCTATCTTGTGCGACAGCTAGCCCAGAGAGAAACTAGACGTGCCGGACAACTGTAGTCTGTAGTCGAATTCGACAGACTACCAGCTCCTTTAACACCTTCACTTGCTCATCTGTAAAGTAGTCCCAGCTTGCCTTTTTGCTATCACGGATGATGCGACGGCATAGCTCACGTAACTGCTTATAGCGGATACAGTTGGCCAACGTAGGATGATGGCGGAAAACGCCAAGACCATGTTTGTGCTCATGTATTGTGTCACGGCACGCCTCATTCCACCAAAGAACTGGGGGGGGGGGGGGGGCAAAGGGGAGGCGCGAGGTATTGAACGTTCCGTGGCTGTAAGAATAACTTCCGTAACATGAGTGGTCTGATCGTGGATGCAAGGAAATTGACGGTCATCAAATGTTTCTAGAGAGGAGAAAAGTGTCCAATTGGCTTGGGAAAACTGCCAGCGTCCTGGGCACATAGACGGCAGTTGTGGTTGTAATCGAGGGACATATTAATTCTCCATATTTTGCTCTTGCTGATACACGAGTGACCAATGCGCCGAGCTAGCTGAACAATACCGACCGAAAGGTCCAAATGATAGGTTGACTTAGAGGCAGACAAAACCGTAGGTTCCCCAGTCTTGAGGCAAACTAGATCCGCTTGGTGGAAGAGGTCAACCAATAGGGAGCCTCTCGGACGTGGATATCCCCAAAGCGGATGGTGGGTATTTAACTCCGCAACCAGCAAACAGGGAGGTGGGAGCTGACCAAACAGATGAAGGACATCGGCTCTTGCCATTGATATGGACAACGAAATGTATATGGTACGAAGAGAGACGGTGTATCCACAAAGGAAAACACGAACAGTTTGGAACCGTTTAAGGGGATTAGGAGATTTATAATTCTTCTCCATCATACTATCCATTATCACCTGTGTGCGAGAGTGCCATCAACGGAGGGAAGATCAAACAGGATTGATTGGAAAAGAGGGAAGATAAAGTGATCCTGAAGACAGAAGACGACTGGTGAGTAGGATCGTAGTAGGATCGACAATTCATCCAGATTGGATAGAATTCCGCGGGTATTCCAATGGATAGTTGACATAGGGTGGACAGAAAAGGGAAAAATCTCAACTTGGTTGCCGTCAACTAAACGACCGCTGAAGGCTGGTGGCTGACGGCGAGGATTAGCATTCAGCCAAAGGCAGAAGATCTTGATCCATAGGTTGTCTAGGGGCAGCTCCTGATCGGCAGGTTGATCGCCAGCAGTGCATCTCGGCCACACATAAGACGGTCGAGGTCGGCCATCACCATGTGGTGCTGTCGAAGAGAGACGCTGTGGCGGAGGAGGAGAGAAACTTCGTTTCTTATGAGGCTTCTCGGAATGCAGGAGGTTGTGATGAGGGAGGCGCAGATGGCTGTGAGGTCTGAGCATGTAAAAAATATTAACGAGTAGGCTATTTTTTAGAAGTCCAGGCATCCGATTTTAGGGCCCGTGATTTAGCAAAAGCCAATGAAGGTTGAGCCTTAGAGTGAGCAGGTGACAGTGGGGAGGTTGAATGGGCGATCTTTAGCGCCATGGTCGTCAGACCGGCGATCCCAAAGGTGAGATCAAAAGTCTGTGTGGCGAGGACAGCGCTATATTTATCCGCTGGGAGGACATTGGGCTTTCTGATGGGGAATAACTTACGAGCAGCAAAGGCACCTTTCCTTTCACTTGGATTTCCTGAATAATTCGTTCATCTTTAGAGATTGCCCTATTTTTACAGAAAGGAGCTTGGTCGACCATACAGTTGATGCAATGAGGCGATGGAGATGGACAGTCACCCTCATGGACGTCCCTGCCACAGGTAAAGTATTTGGCTGTATTGGAACACGACTGGCTGGTATGATTAAACTGCCAACACCAATAGCAACACGTAGGGTTGGGGGTGTAAGAGCGAACTGAGATTAACTCATATCCTGCTTTAATGTTCAATGGAAGCTGAACTCTGGTATCAACCCACACGCTCTTTTGAACCCTTTTCATGACTATGTACAGCCATTAAGACCTGAACAGACAGGTAATTTTGAATGTCCTCATTGGATAATCAGTCGAGTGATCTTGTATAAACCAACACACGCAATGAATTTCAAGTACAGTGCGCCTCCATCCAGACAGGAAGCTGTGTAGCAGCGTAGATCGAAGCAATTTGTGTGCCTGGAGGGCACTGTCTGCTTCTAACAACAATGTGCCATTTTGTAACCAGGAGCAAGACTTTACAGGACCTGCAATTTGTCTACACCTTTCGGAATAATGAAAGGGTTGTCTGACGAAGGTCAAGACTTCTCCACAGACTGAGAAACAACTAGGAACTTTCTCAGCTATGGACAATTTTTGCGTCAGTGCCAATCATCTAGTTTTCCCTTGTGGGCAGAAGTTGTTCAAGTAGAAGAAACCATTGCGAAATTATCCCTCATGATTGCCGACGTTTCAGACGGCATGCTCCTACCTAGTGGTGTCCCTTTCTGAAGGCATTCCTACCTCAGGTGTTTCTACAAACCTCAGGCCACATCTCCTGAGAAACGGATGGAGGAACCAATCGGCACGTTTGGAAGGAACCAGCTCGGGTCATCACCCCTCCCTGGGTCTGGTCTTTACCAGGGGGTACGTATGTGTCCTACTTGTCTACCTGGGTCGGGGAATTACGTGTTACCCAGTCACTGGCTATGCGTGTCAATGCGTGGGTTGGCCTTCAGACATACACAGGGAGGAAAGAAAGAGAAAAACAAAGAATAGGAAAGCAGAGACGAATTCTCGAACGCCGCAGTGGAGAAGAAGGTAAGGAGAAGAATGAAGGAAAGGAGTAGGACAAAGTATGGACAGAGACTTTCCGGTACAGAGAAACAACGTCTTACAGTCACAAGCGTCTGTCTGCGGATGTAGGCACAAAACATACTCCCAAAGAGAGGGAGAAGGGGAAGGGAAGGTATGGGGGGGGGGGGAGAGAAGGATCGGGGACAGGGATTCATGTGGGAAGGGAAGGGAAGGGAAGGGAAGGTATGAAGCCCAGAAAGGAAAGAGAGCTGCACTTGCTCGGGGTCCCGTGCTCGCCACGCACGTATCCACAAAAGAATTGTGGACCCTGTAGTGGGTAGGGAGCAGTGGAGAACGTGACAGAAATGGCATTCACTAATTGAAAGGAGAAGTGTTGACCAAAGAAAGTTTGTGCGCATTACACGGGAATCGAAAGCATTTCTAGAATTCCTCGGCATGTTCGTTTTCATTCCCTCTTTCCAGGTGTTTCCTTACCATGTTTCATTATTGCGAATTACTTTTTCTAACGACTCAGCTTGCCTGTACTTAGCACAAGCTCTCCAAGACTTGACGTACGAGTGGGACGATACATTTTAAGTTGACACTTTTCAGTGATTTGGCCAGTAGAGGAAGTTCCTGTGTAGCATGGCAGCACAGCATTGTTCGGCAGTGAGCTCCACTGAGAGAGGACGGAGCAGACGGCCGCACAACAGGACAAGGTAGGCCCCGTAAATCAGAGCCACTTGTCGCAGGAGCGCTCGTTGAAACTGCTCTTATAAGGGGTCTTCCAATACAGGTGCTCGCAGCGGCGAGACGCGCAGCGGCGAAGAACAAAACGCGCGCCGCGTCGCAAATAAATTTCCTTTGCATTCTAAATGGCTCTTTTTGCGACAGTTGCCCTGGCTCACTTCCGCTTGGACAGCAGTACCGAACGGACCGCTGCTTCTGAGGGCTCCACCACAGCTGGAGGTGGAGGAGAGAGAGTGTCCAGCGGGGCGCGCACGCCTAGCTAAACTGCCGTGTTACCGGTATAGCAGCGGTAAGAAAAGTTCTCGTGGCAAACGCCACCACGACGTCAATCGCAGAAAAGGGAGGACGTCTAAACCGACGGAATGCCCTTCGGCGACTTTGCCTACTTAGTGAACAGAACGACAGAATGTCCGGACGATCGACCAACGACTGCCTGACAACAGACGAAACTTGGAGGAGGATCTGGGCAGCTCTGCTGAGGATGCAGCCTCCGGCAAGAACTATGCCTCCCGATACACCCGCACTGAAGACGAACTACAATGGACGCATGATTCCACCATCATTGAGCGGGACAGCTGCAGTCTATGAGAACCCGTTCCGCCATTCTGCGTCAGGTGCATGCATGAAGACTGGACCAAGTTCCCATGCTCATTCGGAGCCCCCCCCCCCCCCACACACACACACACACGAAAATATAACCGTCAAGTGCCTTGGTAACAACACACTGTTGAAGGCGCGAACTGAATGTCTTCGACAAAACAAGCAGTCTTGAGAGCTTCATAGATTTTCTATCGTGTATCATCCTGGCACCTGGCTCTTCATGGCGTTACCTCGGATGTGTAATGAAGAAACTGTCCACAAGAGACTTGTTATGCAGCTTCAGAGCCACATCCCCGAGCCAAGCAAACAAACAAACACACACAACACACAAGAAGAAACCGCCGCTTTAAACCTAGCTGTGAACAAGGGAAGCTGATCATGTCTTTGAGCTTAACTCGTTTCTAGCGTTCACTGTTCAGGTAGAGACTCTTCCACTGGGACTCGACACACAGCGTCGGTGCTGGAAGTGTCAGGAGCAAGGACACGTGGCAAATTATTGCTGAAATGAGGCGAAGTGAGTCAAATGCGCTATCAAACACACAAGAGAAGCCTGCACTCCGCGACAGGCGGCCACCGCCACGCAGCTTCTGAACTTGCTTCTCCAACTGGTGCGGCTCTGCGTGGCCTGAGATGGCCGAAAACCCCAGGGTGAAGCACAGGTTGAGAAACTAGGCGACCTCACTAAATGCTGAGAACGCCGTGAAAACGCCGTAGGAGACCAACACGCGGTGGGACCGCGGTTTCGCCGTCGGTAATGACCATAAACGGGCTGGCAACCCTCTCTCCCCCTCTAACTGGCACAGCCTCCCGCCCACCCATCCACCAGTGGGAATGGGGAGAGGCGGTCCGAATGCGAAAAATTAAAGTGAGTTTGCTATTGCGGCACCTCTTGCCACTGAGTCAGCAACAGCCAGCCAAGACGTGCAAGATGTCAGTCAACAGGAAAAGAGCCCGGAGCACCAGAGTCGCCGCCGCCGCCCTACTGGAGGCCGAAAACCGCTTCAGGATGGCGCTCCATTTCGAAATGGAGACTGCACCTTTCTCCTTTATTTGCCGTTCGTGCAACGCGCATAGCAGGTGGCAGGCAAACGACGGACCGAGCCCATATACGCAAGAACTTTTAAACATAAGTGTGCGGAGATAAATGATGTGATTGTGACTATCATTTTGAATTATTGATATACGAAAGAGAAGACGGCAACGTCATCACAGCATACGCAGACAGAAGAACAAACACAGCAGGAAGAGCCAACACAACGGGCGACGCAAACAGAGCAATCTTCACCCCAAAATCTGATGACCAACCAAAGTACACGAATCAGCGAAATAATCGCGAAAGAAGAACAGCTGATGTTCCTCAAGAAACGTGTAGCTAATGAAAATATAAGACAGTGTCGTCAAGCCATGAATCGAAGCCAGAAGACCGGACCGCAGTAGATGGGCGTATATCATAGGAAGTTGATACGATATGTTATCAAAAGTATCCGGATTTCTCCAAAAACATACGTTTTTCGTATTACGTGCATTGTGCTGCCACCTACTGCCAGGTACTCCATATCAGCGGCCTCAGGAGTCATTAGCCACCGTGAGAGAGCAGAATGGGGCGCTCCGCGGAACTCACGGAATTCGAACGTGGTCAGGTGATTAGGAGTGTGGAAACAGCGCGTACAGTTGTGTGACACAAGCGACACATAAACATCCCTAGGTCCACTGTTGCCGTTGTGATAATGAAGTGGAAATGTGAAGGGACACGTACAGCACAAAAGTGCACTGGCCGACCTCGTCTGTTGACTGACAGAGAGAGCCGACAGTTGAAGAGGGTCGTAATGTGTAATAGGCAGATATCTATCCATTCCAGTACACAGAAATTCCAAATTGCATCGGGATCCACTGCAAGTACTATGACGGTTAAGTGGGAGGTGAGAAAAGTTGGATTTCAAGGTCGATTAACTGCTCATAAGCCACACATCACGCCGGTAAATGCCGAATGATACCTCGCTTGGTGTAAGGGGCGCAAACATTGCACGATTGAACAGTGGAGAAACGTTGTGTGGAGTGATGAATCACCGTACACAATGTGGCGATCCGATGGCATGATGTTGGTATGGCGAATGCCCAGTGAACGTCATCTGCCATACTGTGTAGTGCCAACATTAAAACTCTGAGGCGGTGGTGTTACGGTGTGGTCGTGTTTTTCATGGAGAGAGGGGGCTTGCACTCGTTTTGCATGGCACTATCACAGCACAGGCCTACTCTGATGTTTTAAGCACCTTCTTGCTTCCCACAGTTGAAGAGCAATGCGAGGAAGGTGATTGCATCGTCCAAAGAAAACTGACGGCCGCAAGTGTCTGTCTTCAGCGCCCCAGAAAATGAAAATAGCATAGAGAGATATCTGGACCGTGTGGAGGATGCCAACGGCTTCCCAGCAAACATTTATGCAGTGCAATCAAAGCAACTGTGGCAACTTGTGGGCTGGCATTATGCTGCATCAGAATGATTGTTCGGCAATATTCCTGGGCTTTGGACCTGACGCCACGTTTGAAATTTTACACAGTTGTCACGTACTAATGAGTGCGCCATGAAGTCGAACCGCCCAGGAATGCTGACGGGCGGCGTTACTCCGCTGCAGGATAGAACCTTCCCATAACTTGTAGAGGATGTTTAGACTACGCTGCGTAATTCTCACTGGGAAGCATTTACGTACCCTCAACAGTCTCGATCTGTCCCGACTTGATTTCCATATTTATGGAACGCTGAAGAAAGACACTCGTGGCCGTCGATTTCCTTTGCGGATGCAGGCACGAACCTTTTCATCCAAACATTTCTCCATGAACACATTGACCATTTTGTCTCACAGTGGGATAAATCGTAACAGACCCGGCCGACACCCTCGAAATAATAAACATTTTACTTACTTTTCATCCCTCTGCCTCTTTCCTTCTACTGCCCATTATATAAAACAGTTCTAAAAAATGTAGCACAGGCGGTGGTTTTTGACTCAGATACCTGGTTCGATTCAGATGGAGAAAGAAATTTTCAGCACCAGTGTTCTAGGTGGACAGAGGAGGGGAGGTTGCAGCGTAAGGTTCCTCACCACCACGTTTTGCGCCAATATCCTGTTACAAACCTGCCCTCAACTTTACATAAGGGAAGTAACGCGACGCTGTTGATGTGGATCCGTACATCTTTTAATGAGTTTGGCACTTCTTTTGGTACCAATCTAGAAAGCTATGTTACTTATCAGCACCGTATTTCACCCCCTCCGTTCCCTCACTACCACAGAATATAAGCGGGAAACCACATTATACATACATTCATTATTGTCGCGTAAATTAAAGAGAGAGAAATCTCATACACCATATGAATAGGGGTCATTAATAGTGGGGGAAAGAAAATCTTTCTGGATAGGTGACTGAGGTAAAGTTTCAGTGTCATTCAACTATCAGAGTGTCTTACCTATTTCATTTTTTGCATTCAAATGCAGTTCCCATATTTCCACTTTGTCCATGTTACCGTTTTGCCCGATGCACAAACTGACTTGCTTGTCTGTCCAAGCAAGTTCAGAAACTACTCTTAGCATTTACTGAATTGGATAATTCTTCAGAACGAAGGCACGTCGTTCTTCCTATTCGTGGTTGCAACCAAGAGGATAAGAAACTCAAAGAAAAACATGTACTCACTAAGGTATTCTTGTATAGACAGTCATCTGGTTTTATGAGACCCAAGAGGAATTCTCACTCGGTCCAACCTCATCATCTCAGTAACACTTACATCCAACATATAATTGACGGTAGTACGTATTTTAGTTTCTGTCTTTCTCTGTAGTGTTTACGCTCTATCCGTCCCTCTAGTGCCATGGAAGTTATCCCTGGTATCTCAACACGTGTCTCATTAGCCTGTCTCTTTTTCTTGTGTCTTTCTTCATCCGTTCGTCGAAAAATCCATTCACTCTGTTTCTTACCACCGGGTGAGTTGGCGCAGTGGTTAGCAGATTGGACTGGAATTCAGCTGGACAGGAGTTCAAATCCGCATCCGGCCATTCACATTTAGATTTCCTGTGGTTTCCCTAAATCGCTCCAGACAAATGCCGGGTTGGTTCCTCTGAAGTGACATGGCCGATTTCCTTCCCCATTCTTGAAACAATCAGACTTCGCTCCGTATCGAATGACGTTGAATTCGAACTTCCTTCGTCCTTGTTACATCACCCAATTTTCAAGATTCTCCAGCATCACATCTCAAGAGCTTCGAATCGCTTTTTATCCGGTTTCTCCACCATCCGCGGTTCACTTCCACACATTGCTGGCCTCCGAACGTACATTCTCAGATTTTTTCTAATTAAGCTCTATATTTATTCCTGGCTGACAGAAATCTCTTAGTATTATTCTCTTTATCCGTGCTAATCTGCATTTTATGTCTGATTCTTTTCAAATTGAATAAAAGTAATATATAACGGTTGAAGAAAGTTTTTTCTCATGACCTACTTCTTAGTCTCCAATTTTTATGGTAAGTACGTCGCTATTCCTCTCTACTTTCTTCAGTTTATTGTCATTCTACATTCGTTAGTGTGTTCATTCCATTCAACGTGTCCTGTAATTTTTCCTTCACTACCACTGAAGGCAGTAGTGTCATCAGCGAATATTACCATTGACACCTTTTTACCTTGAAATACACTCCTTAACTGTAGTGGCGTAGCAAGACAGCCACGCCACTCGGGGGTAGCCGAAAGGCACGCCTTAAGCTCACGCAGATTGGCGTGAGGTCTGGAACACGGTAAAGTAATTATCCTATAACGAAAAGAACGTAGTTCTTGGAATACTTTAGACCACAATTGTAGAACATCTCTCGTTACTGTACAGGCTTCAGAATATTAATTATCAAATGCTATGGCGCCTTGCTAGGTCGTAGCAAATGACGTAGCTGAAGGCTATGCTAACCAACGTCTCGGCAAATGAGAGCGTAATTGTCAGTAATCCATCCCTGGCAAAGTCGGCTGTACAACTGGGGCGAGTGCTAGTACGTCTCTCTAGACCTGCCGTGTGGTGGCGCTCGGTCTGCTGTCACTGACAGTGGCGACACGCGGGTCCGACGTATACTACCGGACCGCGGCCGATTTAAAGGCTACCACCTAGCAAGCGTGGTGTCTGGCGGTGACACCACATTAACCTTCCTTTTATTTCTGTCACAGCTCTTCGATGTACGTTGCACAGTAGGGGCAGAAACTATATCCGTCTCACACCCTTTAATCCGTGCACTTCGTTCTTGATCTTCCACTCCCATTGTGCTCACTTTGTTGTATATGTTGTGTATTGGCCGTCTTTTCTTATAGCTTACACGTAGTTTTACCAGAATTTTGAACATCTTTCATCATTTTACATTGAGGAACGCTTTTTCTAACTTGACAAATCCTTTGAATCCTATAAGTTGAATTTTTAAATGTTTTGCTTCAGTTTTCGAGCTTAGTGTCAGAACTGGTGCCTCTGAAATGCGGCAAGCCGTCTTTATTTTTTACTTCTCATTCACTTTTCGTAGGCAAATCTGATGCAACCTCTGTTCAAGTCACACACAGCGAATAACCCCTTTTCGATTCAAGTAACAAATTGATAACAGTGATTAAGATTCAAAAGGGAGAATTGCATGATATCGCCTCTACAATCAGTGAAGTGAATTGCTGTATGGGTAATTTTCTGTGGGTGATGTTTTAGAGCTATCTATAGTAGCTGAACACGCAGGTTTGCACGCAAACAGGAGGTCTCGGTAAGACAGACATCTCTTAGGACAACGTCCGGTTCTCAGAAGTCAAACGTCTCCCATCCACACTGAAGTGTACCTAACTCTTCCTACAATTTTTGGCGCAGCGAACAGAAGTTTTTTCCTTTCCTACGGTCAGAGAAAACAGGGCTGGTTGTCCTAAAGAACGCAGTTTTGGCGAAGATTTCATGCCGCAAGAATGACTTGGCATTTGAGTGTATGATTTCTAGGGAAGCCAGCAAATTGGAGATGTCTTTTTTCTTAGCATCTGGTGCGAGAATGTGCAACAACTGAACAGTTACGCCTTTGGCTTGAAATTATTGTAACGTTTTCGAATTGTTGGATATAGTCACTAGGTGTGAAACAGAAAAATAGACTTTGAACTACTTAAATCTAACTAACCTAAGTACATCACACACATCGATGCCCAAGGCAAGATTCGAACTAGCGACCGTAGCAGCATCGCGGTTCCGGACTGAAGCTCCTAGAAGCGCTCGGTCACCTCGGCCGGCCTTAGTCCACAGTTTAAGTTAATTGGTATCTTTAATTGTTGCTCTTGGCATCTGTACGAGCATTCCATATTTTTTACCTGTATCGATATTGTGTGCGCTATAGATCTGCAATGACGGTATGTTAGTAAATTCAGTCTATACCATTCTGAAGTCCCAGTCACTTTTACCTATAAAACGAGATGAAGAACAACTTACAAGTCGTGAAGACCTGGCTTCGATCCTTAGATTAGACATCACTACCATTCGACTAGGACTGTTTTGCACATCCTCAAAATTGCCGTGTTTGCCTTTCAATATGTATTTGTTGATACCGTTAAGTTTGCCAGTAAATGCGCGTTTTGCGTTTCCCATCAACGAGAAGGATTTAAGTTCTCTTGGTTTGTGAAAGATATTCATCTAAATATCCAACGCTCTCGTTGCGAGTGGACGATACCGTGAAGAAAGACAAGATGTTACAAAGTGCGATGCCTATCTCTACCGTTAAGAAAAACTTCAGCAACATTCATTATTCGACCGGGACCTTTCGCAAGTTGGATTAAGCACTTACAGTCAGCTTCATATTCGGTCACTGAAAAGGGAAGTAACAAAATTACTTCACCGGTTCATATCCTAAACAACAACTATAGTTTACGGCAAGTTGACGACTACTCGTGTCTGAACAAACTCTCAAGGCCTGGCAGATGTACTCTGAAGGCTCTGCAAGAAAAGGTAAGACACGAGTTCGGTGCGTCAACCCCAACCGGACTGAGTTATTAATTTTTTTTTTATCTTTCGAGTTAATCCCCTTGTCCTGTCTGGCAGCAACAAATGTCACTCTACAAATATACTTTACTATAAAAATAAAAATTACAAATATGTCAATAATAAAATTGTAACACCCCACACACCATTAATTAATTCTAACTACTTGATTGAAAACTGAAGGTCGGGAGTTAAATTTGTGCTAATCGACTGCATCTGTCATCACATTACAAGACTCTCCCATCAGGCAGTGGTAATAAATTGCGTTTGCGTGGAGTAAAGCGTGATAACTCAAAAGTAATTTCTATCGACTGACCCAGGCGTAATGCGAAGTGCGAGAAGAATTCTACAATACAAGGCCCATAAAACCCTCGTGGAAACTTCAATTTGTTGGATCACGTCGGCAATCAGTGGCCGGAGCGGGCGCAATATCACCGAATACAGCGTGGCGGAGCGCCGTCGTCATGTGGACGTCGGCCGACCTCGTGGTGCTGCAAGGCTGCGCTCGTCTATTCACTCCTAGCTATCTTGCTCAGTACATAGCGAATGGAACGATTGAGCATGGAGATAGCTGAACCGAAACTTTCCAAGTCCTAAACTGCAGAGATGCTCACTCTTTCTCAGGCAAGCTGAGTAAAGAACGCCACGTCCGCACTCTAGGCAAGCTGGGAACGGAAGACCTCTACGGAGACTTCTCACAGTCCGCTCTTCGCCTCGGTTTCCCCTCCAGCAAAATCACTTGCGCTGCAATTGTCGTAAGTCGCGTTAATTATGCGTCGCTTCCCAGCGCCGACCAATGCCTACTCTGGGAAGTGAACAAATTCCCACAAAATTTCCCTTCCTCTCAACTTCTGCTATATAGCTCCTCCCAGGCCACCCATCAAGGTTAGCGTCTGCACAAACAGCAAGTTTTCCGGAATTCTGACTCCCACGAGAGTACTTCAAATTCCTTGGTCCTACGTTCCCATCAGAGGCCGGTGTATTTCATTCTGTCGCTCTTCCCCTGGTTTGCTTCAGACTGCGGACCGTGAATTCAGCGTGAAGTTGCTATAGTCACGAACACGTATATTTTGACCTCTCTTGACCGCTCCCCCATAGCTTTGCGTGGCTTTCTCGCATGTTTCACAGAAAACGGGATGACGGACATTTATCAACAGGCGTACAACTTCTCTGTCTTTTTCCCGGTACACCAGCATGGAGTCGGGGTCAACCACCCACTCACTGTCACTCATCGTAAGGCGGCTGGAGGCCGCGCCACGTTACCGCTTTCTGAGAGCTTGAGCCGCCGTAAGCTGCCTATTATCACTTCCCTTCGCCGTTCCCCCGCCACCCACGCTCAACTCTACATGTTTCCCTGGGGTAAACTAGCGTCCAGTAAATCGACTCGTTTCCACAAAGTTTTCATGTCGTGTGAATTACTTAAAAACCATCACCCGACATTATTTATTCCAATACGTCCATACTATACCCTCTACAAGATGCATTGTGCCTTGTCAGTCTTTTTTTTTGTTCAGCTCTACTGTTCTATCAATGTGAGTTAGGTGATCTTTAATGACTTCATGTAAGGGGGCATAGTTCTTGCCATCTTACAAAATACAATGTATTTCCTATTTTTAATAATTATAAACAAGGAGAAATTATGTGAAACGGTATGTTACTTGTTCTGGAATCATCTCTCTGCTATTCTTCATAACATCACTGCACTGCCCTGAAAGCAGTAGTACCTGCACTGGGAGGCGATGTGTTGTGATTAGGAGGATGAAGTGGTGCCGTCAGTAGCCGTGTGGCTATCGAGGTTGTGGGTTCATATGTGGGTGTTTATCAACTTGAATTACATGAGAAATTAAATGTTTCAATGTTGGCGTATCTCGTCAGTGCATTCAGTGGAAGAGTAAGTATTTCACCTAAGCCCCCTGAACATGAAAGATACCGGTACCTTCCAAAACATGTATCGTGGAGAGTAAGGGGATGCCGAAGGTCGAACATACTATTGCCGGTTCAGGTTGGCACACTTCACTATTTCATCCACATAGAGAAACAAATTCACAATGAAATATTAACTGGACGGAAAACCGAAACCTGCCACGCACCGATTACTGTCAATCCTTTTTGTGAGTGGGCATGTGTGCAGGGGCTCTCCACACCTGGATGTAGAGGGCATCCACACGAGAAGTTGGAACACGATTTTGACAGTACATGAAAACTGGTTAACTGTGTTAGTACATTGCAATGCCGATCGTATAATGTAATTTACTATTTTACTTTTGATGTCATAGTAAGAATTTTCCCATACAGGGCATTGTTAATTATTTTATGATACTTTAAGACGATCAGAAGACTGAAGCCGGTAGTGAATATAGATTTATTTGCGATAAATTCTCGGTGGTTTTGAATGAAAACTTGGACGACCTTTGTTATGAAGTAGTTAAAAAAAAAAATTTGTGGTTTTAGGGCGCAAAAACTGCTATGGTCATTAGCGCCCGGTCCGTGACTGAGGAAATAATAAAAACCGAAAATGGAAAACAGCAAAAATGGGAACGAAACTCAAAGTATTGGAGACACTAAAAGCAGAAACAAGGCTTAAAAGTCCATTACAGAGAGGGCTTGATGGTCCCCCGATAAAACTTCAAATGACTGACGTCATTTCACTGTCACTAATAAACTGGAGAACGCGGTCGGCTGAGCGCGTGTCATCTGCTAAAATCAACGATAGATCAGGTGATAGCTGTAGACGGGAGCGTTACGGATTAAAATAGGGGCATTCAATTAAAAGGTGTCTGACCGTCCACAGCTGAGAGCAGTGGGGACAGAGTGGGGGAGGATCGCCGCTTAAAAGATGTCGATGGCTAAAAAGACAGTGCCCTATCCGGAGTCTAGCTAAAATTACCTCCTCCCGACGACGCGTTCGGGAGGAAGAGGTCCAAGCGCAAGGAAGGGCTTTCACTTCCCGCAATTTATTATGGGGAAGTGTTGACCAATGCGCATGCCATAAATGAGCAACTTTGCGACATAAACCGCTCCGTAGATCGGTGAAGGGAAGCGACTGAATAGGTGGCCGAGGAAGAGAAACTGCAGCCTTGGCCGCTATATCGGCCGCCTCATTCCCACAGATACCGGCGTGTCCCGGGAGCCAGAGGAACGCCACCGAGACGCCCCCCAGATGGAGCAAGCGCAGACAGTCCTGAATCCGGTGGACCAGAGGGTGCACAGGGTAAAGAGCTTGGAGACTGAGGAGAGAGCTGAGAGAATCTGAGCAGATTACGTACTGTATCCGCTGATGGCGGCGGATGTAGTGGACAGCCTGGAGAACAGCGAAAAGCTCCGCAGTATAAGCCGAACACTGGTCGGGAAGCCGAAAGTGATTTGGGGCGTCGCCAACAATATAGGCACTCCCTACACCCAACGATGTTTTCGAGCCGTCGGTGTAAATAAAGGTGGCGTCCGTCATTTGTGCACATAGAGCAGCAAATGCCCGACGATAAACAAGTGAAGGTGTACCATCCTTGGGAAATTGACAAAGATCACGGAGCAGACAGATCCGGGGACGGAGCCAGGGCGGTGCTGTACCCCAAGTTGTCAAGAAGGTTTTAGGAAAGCGGAAGGAAAGAGAATGGAGCAGTTGACGGAAGCGGACTCCCGGGGGTAGTAGGGAGGAGGAGCGGCCTGCATACCCTACATCAAAGGAGGCGTCGAAAAAAGGGTCATGGGCTGGATTAGCAGGCATGGAAGACAGATGGCTAGCATAACGGCACAGAAGGACCGCTCGCCGATTGGACAGCGGAGGTTCAGCAGTCTCAGCATAAAGGCTTTCCACAGGGCTAGTGTAAAAAGCTCCAGACGCTAAACGTAATCCACGGTGGTGGATAGAGTCGAGACGCCGAAGAATAGACGGCCGAGCAGAGGAGTAGACTATGCTTCCATAGTCCAATTTCGAGCGCACTAAGGCGCGATAGAGGCGGAGAAGGACCACTCGGTCCGCTCCCCAGGAGGTCCCATTCAGGACACGGAGGGTG
The DNA here is from genome assembly GCF_023898315.1 of Schistocerca nitens. Lineage (NCBI taxonomy): Eukaryota > Metazoa > Arthropoda > Insecta > Orthoptera > Acrididae > Schistocerca > Schistocerca nitens. Next base: position 1,120,289,086 of record NC_064615.1, read on the forward strand.
TTGAGCGTTCGCAGACAGCGAGCCGAAAGATAGGAAACGTGGGAGGACCAGCACAGTTTTCTGTCAAACATAAGACCCAAGAATTTAGTGACGTCTGAAAACGGAAGGTTGACAGGACCTAGATGTAAGGAGGGCGGAAGAAACTCCTTACGTCGCCAAAAATTAATACAAACGGTCTTACTGGGAGAAAAACGGAAGCCGGTTTCGAGGCTCCAAGAGTGGAGGCGATCGAGACATCCTTGAAGACGTCGTTCAAGAAGGCTGGTCCGTTGAGAGCTGTAGTAGATCGCAAAATTGTTCCCAAAGAGCGAGCCCGAGACATCAGGAAGGAGACAATCCGTAATTGGATTGATGTCAATGGGAAACAGTAGAACACTCAGCACGGAGCCCTAGGGTACCCCGTTTTCGTGGGAGAAAGTACGGGAGAGAGTAGTGTTCACCCGCACCCTAAATGTGCGCTCTGCCATAAATTCGCGAAGAAAAAGGGGCAGCCGACGTCGAAAGCCCCAAGAGAACAGTGTGCGGAGGATGCCTGTCCTCCAACAGGTATCGTATGCTCTCTCCAGATCAAAAAATATTGCTACCGTTTGGCGTTTCCGGAGAAAATTGTTCATGATGGAAGTGGAGAGAGCAACAAGATGGTCAACTGCAGAGCGATGCTTTCGGAATCCGCATTGGGCAGGTGTTAAAAGATCGCGTGATTCCAGTCACCAAGCTAAACGGTAATTCACCATACGCTCCAAAATCTTACAGACACTACTCGTAAGAGAAATGAGGCGATAGCTAGAGGGGAGATGTTTGTCCTTTCCAGGTTTCGGAATGGGAACGACGATAGCTTCCCGCCATCGTCTGGGAAAAGTACTGTCGGTCCAAATTCGATTATAAAGGCGAAGGAGGTAACGCAGACTATGGGTTGATAAATGCATCAACATTTGGACATGGATACCATCCGATCCTGGGGCGGAGGAGCGAGAAGAAGAAAGGGCATGTTGGAGTTCCCGCATGGAGAAAACAGCATTGTAGCTTTCGTGATTTTGAGAGGAGAAAGCAAGATGTCGCACTTCCGCTGCACGTTTCTTCGGGAGAAACGCTGGCGGGTAATTTGAAGAGCTCGAGACCTCAGCAAAGTGCTGACCCAATGAGTTAGAAATTGCGACGGGGTCCACTAAGGTATCATGCGCGACAGTGAGCCCAGAGACCGGGGAGAAACTAGGCGCGCCTGAGAACCGTCGAAGCCGACTCCAAACTTCCGAGGAGGGAGTGAAGGTGTTAAAGGAGCTAATAAAGAATTGCCAGCTTGCCTTCTTGCTATCGCGGATGACGCGACGGCATCGCGCACGGAGCTGCTTATAGCGGATACAGTTTGCCAAAGTAGGATGGTGACGGAAAATGCGAAGAGCACGTCGCCGCTCACGTATTGCGTCACGGCATGCCTCGTTCCACCAAGGAACTGGGGGGCGCCGGGGCAATTCGGAGGTGCGTGGTATTGAACGCTCCGCAGCTGTAAGAATAACGTCGGTAATATGTGTGACCTCATCGTCGACGCTGGGAAAGCGACGGTCATCGAATGTCGCTAGAGACGAAAAAAGTGTCCAATCGGCTTGGGCAAACTTCCAGCGTCGCGGGCGCATATATGGCAGTTGAGGCTGCAGCCTAAGGACACATGGAAAGTGGTCACTGGAGTGTGTATCATCAAGGGCGAACCATTCGAAGCGCCGAGCTAGCGGAACAGTACCGATCGCAAGGTCCAAATGAGATAAATTTGTCGTGGAGGCAGACAAAAACGTGGGGACCCCAGTGTTGAGGCAAACTAGATCCGCTTGGTGGAAGACGTCTAGCAATAGGGAGCCACGTGGACAAGGATGTGGAGATCCCCGAAGCGGGTGGTGGGCATTGAAGTCCCCAACCAGCAAATAGGGGGGTGGAAGCTGACCAAGAAGATGAAGGAGATCAGCTCGCGCCATTGGTGTGGACGATGGAATGTAGACAGTACAAAGAGAGAATGTGTATCCAGAAAGGGAAAGACGGACGGCGACAGCTTGGAAGGAACTGTCTATGGGGATTGGATGATAATGGAGAGTATCATGGAGAAGTATCATGAGTCCCCCATGGGCTGGAGTGCCTTCCACAGAGGGGAGGTCATATCGGACGGACTGAAATTGAGGGAGAACAAAGCGGTCATTAGGACGCAGCTTTGTTTCCTGAAGACAGAAGATGACCGGCGAGTAGGATCGTAAGAGGATCGACAATTCATCCCGATTGGCTCGAATGCCGCGGATATTCCAGTGGATAATGGACATAGGGTGAACAGAAAATGGAGGATTGTGACCAAGGGTGCTGTCAACTCAACGACTGCTCAGAGCTTGCGACCGACAGCATGGAATGGCATTCAGCCGAAGGCGGAAGATCCTGATCCATAGGTTGGTCAGGAGCAGCTCCTGCCACCAGCGATCGGCCGGTTGACCGGCCACCAGCAGTGCGCCTCGGCGACACAGAAGACGGCCGAGGGCGACTTCCGCCAGGTGGCGCTGTGGATGGGACACGCCTTGGCGGAGAAGGAGAGGAACTGGGTATCTTTGTAGCCTTCTTGGAAGTATGAGGTTTAGAGGAAGGAGGAACCGATGGTGGTGAAGTTGCCGTACGTAAAAACTCTTCACGAGTATGCTCTTTCTTCGAAGACTTGGTGTCGGACTTGTGGGCTCGAGATTTAGCAGGACCCGACGAAGGGTGAGCCAAAGAGTGGGCAGGCGAAAGTGGTGAAGTTGAACGGGCGATCTTTGCGCTGGCCGATCTGATGACCGTGTCACTAAAGGTGAGGTCGCAAGTCTGCGTGGCCGCCTCCTTTGTTGGCCGAGGAGAAGCAAGGACAGTGCTGTATTTGCCTGTCTGAGGCACGGTGGGTTGTCGACTGGCGAATAACTTCCGAGCAGCAAAGGTCGACACCTTTTCCTTCACTCGTATTTCCTGGATGAGCTTTTCGTCCTTAAAAACGGGGCAATCTCGAGAGGAAGCAGCGTGGTCACCCATACAGTTGATGCAGCGAGGGGATGGAGGTGGACAAGCACCCTCATGGGCATCCCTGCCACACTTAACACATTTGGCCGGATTAGAACAGGACTGGCTGGTGTGATTGAAGCGCTGGCACCGATAGCAACGCGTAGGGTTTGGGACGTAAGGACGAACGGAAATTATCTCATAGCCTGCTTTGATTTTCGATGGGAGTTGCACTTTGTCAAATGTCAAAAAGACAGTGCGGGTTGGAATGATCTTCGTGTCAACCCTTTTCATAACCCTATGAACAGCCGTTACGCCCTGGTCTGACAGGTTGTGCTGAATTTCTTCGTCAGACAGTCCATCGAGGGAGCGTGTATAAACGACTCCACGTGAGGAATTTAAGGTACGGTGTGGTTCTACCCGGACAGGGAAAGTGTGTAGTAGTGAGGTACGCAGCAATTTTTGTGCCTGGAGGGCACTGTGTGTTTCTAACAACAGGGTGCCATTCCGTAATCTGGAACAAGACTTGACGGGACCTGCAATTGCGTCGACACCTTTCTGAATAATGAAGGGGTTGACTGTGGAGAAGTCGTGACCTTCGTCAGACCGAGAAACAACAAGGAACTGTGGCAACGATGGAAGAACTGACTGTGGTTGAGACTCAGTGAACTTACGTTTGTGAGCAGACATAGTGGAAGATGAGGAAACCATTGCGGAAGAATCCCCCATGATTACCGGCGTCTCCGATGGCGCGCTCCTCCCTTGTGGGGGCCCTCTCTGAGGGCACTCCCGCCTTAGGTGATTGTTCACACCTCAGGTCACACCTCCCGACAAACGGACGGAGGGACCAATCGGCACTTTCGGAAGGTATCAGCTCGGGTAATCACCCCTCCCTGGGCCTGGCCATTACCAGGGGGTACGTACGTGTCCTACCTGTCTACCCGGGGCGGGGAATTACGCGTTACCCCGTCACCGGCTACGCATGGAAGTGCGTGGGTCGGCCTTCAGACACGCACAGGGAGGAAGAAAGAGAAAGGGAAAGGAAAGAAGAGGTCTCAAACGCCGCAACGGAGAAAAGGGTAGAGAGATGAGGTAAGGAAAAGAGAAGGACAAAGGAAGGACGAAGACTTACAAGTAAGGAAGGCGAAGAATGTGGTACATTTACAAGCGTCCGTCTCCGGACGTAGGCACAAACCATTCCCCCAGAGGGGGAGAAAAGGAAGGAAGGAGCCAGAGGTGAGGGGGGGGGGCGAAGATGGGGGATGGGGAAGGATGCGGAAAGGGAAGGTATGCAGCCCGGAAAGGAAGGAAGGCCACATCAGCTCGGGGTCCCGTGCTCGCTACGCACGTATCCACAAAAGAGTTGTGGATCCCCTGGGGGGAAGTAGTTAAATGAACACTACTGTCTTGCACAAGTGGTCAACGTGCTGTTACCGGTACCATTTTCACCAGCTCTTCAACAACAGGATTTAGGAGAGAAAAAGATTATGGGGGAAATGCCGTTTTGTCTCTTAAGAGTGCGAGATCATACTGCAAAAATGTCGAAATAGTGGAAAACAATCTGGATGTTTTAAAAAAGAAACAACGTGCATTTCTTTTGGATGAAGGTAACTTGTCGAGCGCCCCCGCAACACATCACGGTCATCAGCGCCCTGACGAAAAGTCAACATGAAATCTCATGGGAGGGGACGAAGGCCGTCCCCACAAACAGATCAGTTTGCCTCCCTTCCCCACTCTGTTAACTCTTGTATCGGTATCTGCGAGGACGGTGGGCATATCTCCAGCGAGACCAAATTTCCTTTGGAGTGACTCTCGTCCATGGAAAACTACGCTATGGGAACGGAAAACAGACAACTTTAAGAGCTTTTGAGGGTGCTTTTGATTTTCCAAGTTTCAGGACAAGGTACACAAAGGGAGACAGTAATCATGACTCCAGAGCGTACCGAACCACAATCGATAAGCCGCGCTTGAAACACAACAGCTGCGCACTGAAGAGAGCTGTCCGCCGAGTGTTAGTACGAACAATACCGAGGTTCTCCAGAGGACGCAGCTACCAACCCATGGGCATCACTTGTGTAGTCAGCGATTTGTCGATGCCTCGCTAAATACCGGAACACTGAGCTACGTCGGAAAGTTCTCTTCAGTGCGCCGAGTCGTGTACAGCCTCCAGTTACCGCTGAGTCTACAAGCTGCAGTGTTCGTCCGTCGTCTCCGAGACTCAGGCTTCGTTGGGCAGCTCTGGACTACGTAGCCATCACTCAGAGGCACAGTGACAGTACTTTAATGCTGCTTATTATTAAATGTCCAGCACAATTAGATGTTTGAAATTACCTCATATTCAATAAAAGTCATTTTGTTTTAGGGGACTTGTAGTAATACTTTATTACCAATTATTGGGAATTTTCTGATTGAAGGTAACCTACGTTGTCCCCTGGATTCCCAAATTTTTGTAACTTCTCCTGTCAGTCGTGTAATGTGTCCATGCTACTTTTAAGTCAGTGTGTGATCAAGTGTAACAACTAGAAAATTTAAACTGGGTTTAGCGTCCTACAGTATTCCCTGCCAAGAGGAATCTGACACACAAAGTTGGACTTTAATTACATTCTTTAATTTTTTTACAGTGAGAATTTACTTCACTCAAAGCCGGTAAAGCATTATTGAGGTGAACTTCCATTTCTTCAAAGGACGTCATTTCCATAACGCATTTTTCAGACATCGCCAAAGACTGAGTTCTTCCTGAAAGCTATACAGAATCTTCTGTTCCCATTTAATTCTTCATTAACTGAGGCGAAATCACAGTTCTTAGTAACGTAAGATTTATGGGCTTGACAAACACGTCGAGGTGACAAAATTCATGGTATATCTCGTAATATCATGTCGGACTTCCTTTTGCCCTGTTGCAGCATCTCGACGTGGCATGGACTCAGAAATGCAAGGCCTGTGCAAAAACATTGATCCATGCTTCCTGTATAGTCGACCATAATTGCGAAAGCATTGCCGGTAACGGATTTTGTGCACGAACTGACTCTTCTAAGTCCCATAAATCTTCGATGGGATTTATGTCGGGTCATATGGGTACCTAAATCAATCGCTCAAACTGTCCAGAACGTTCTTCAAACCAACTGCGAAAAACTGTGGATCAGTACTGTGTCGCGTTGACATCCAAAACTATTTCAACATTGTTTGGAAATGGTTGTATTCGCTACATTTTCCCAGTCTTCCATGGACTACATGGAGATCATTTGCAGCCAGTCAATATTCGGTTCATTTGTACCAGAGGACCTAGTTCCTACCATGTAAACACGGCCCACACCATTGTGGAGCCACCACCAGCTTATCAGCGCCTTGTTCGCCAATTGGGTCTATCGTTCCGTAGAGTCTGTGCCACACCTTTAACCTACCATTAGCTCTTACAAACTGAAATTGAGATTTATCTGTCCAGATCACGGATTTCCAGTGATTTCCACTGTGCGACGTCTAGCTTTCTGCAAGAGGCAACGGATCATGACGTGTTATGGTCGGTTTAGAACCTGCCATAGATCTCAAAGTAGTGGCGAAAAAACAAAATGTATGGTTGTTTCTGCTGTAACACTTTGTCGTAGTTTGAAACATCGGCAGTGTACACAGGGTCACAGGGAGCGCCTCTTGCTACTTACAGTATTGTCTGCGGGATACAGTCATCATCCTACAGTACAGGTGATGAATAAACTGGTCCTGCCGGCCGAAGTGGCCGTGCGGTTAAAGGCGCTGCAGTCTGGAACCGCAAGACCGCTACGGTCGCAGGTTCGAATCCTGCCTCGGGCATGTTTGTGATGTCCTTAGATTAGTTAGGTTTAAGTAGTTCTACGTTCTAGGGGACTAATGACCTCAGCAGTTGAGTCCCATAGTGCTCAGAGCCATTTGAACCATTTGAATAAACTGGTCCATGTAGTGGATCAATACGCACACAAGCGGCATTTATTTTCGATATGTGGGAGGAGAGAGATACAGTAAAAATCGAGTTCTCTATCGGATGAAGTTAGTTGAGCTTTTATAGTTCGTAATTTTTCCATCGTGGATGGAATAGAATAACGATGATAGGGCCCATTCACGTCTGTCACCCCAACATTCTGAGATTCCTGGCTCTATAGTACCTGCCTGTAGTTTGGAGAAGCACCACACTGCAGTAGCAAAATCCACGTCTCTCTCTCAGTTCCAGTTTCCGTCGAATGGTCAAAACACAGTTCTGTCGCAGTAACTCCGCTTCGCCTATTTCTACATGGGTTTCGGAAGGTGGTAGATATAGTTTCCTCCAACTTCTACTCAGTTCCAACTTTCATTGGAACGATCACGTGCGCAAAACTGCAGGGATGGTAGCGCAGAGTCAGAGGGGTATTGCACGATGCTGAGGGGCTACCTAAAACGAGGCGGGAATTTTACTGTAGCAGATAGGTGACTCGTTTCAAGATATGGGAGTGCCAGAAACATGATTCACTTGTCGCTGTAATCATTAAGACGTCTCCATAGGATCGAACACAGGTATGTAGTTAAATGGAGAGACTTTTCCAAATCACAGACATCATTTCTAGTGGATATAGTGTAGCTCTAGAGATCTGAAAAGCTAGTGTACATTTCTTACGCCCTCAATCACCACACCATATGCTACTGTTTGTGATCCTTCTCAATCAGTTATCGCCTGTAACTCAGTGGATATATCGCAGACTCTGACATGGTATCGAGACAGAATACGTTACAAATACTGGAGAAATGTCTAGTGGGGGTGGCGTAAGGGGGTTGCAAATAGCGGTTTCGTACCAAGTTCCTTAGCCGAATCAAATTCAAAGTTTAACGATTTTACCACGAGGTTGCATCGTGAGCTACGTGTAAGCAGGCCGCTGGTCTGATAATACATGACCGTCTCGGTATTTGTCTGGAAAAACAACTTAATTCGTGGGTAATACCACACGTGGTTTTATAAAGTCGATACAACTTTTAACATGGATACTTGTGTGTACATGTAGAACCAAGACCGCTTCTTGCAGTAACATACAGCAGTTGTTGGGATCGGGTTTTTTAAATTCTGGCGATTTGTAAAACGATTAACCCTCTCTTTCTAAGACACAGTGGTACCACTCGCAAGAAAAACTTATACTGACCGAAGATCAATTATGGGTGGACATGTGTCATTACTTCGTATCGCCAGTGATCAGTTATCGACGAAGTATCATACTTAGTAGTAGGGGGTGTAGGATAGGTTTGCCATGAGCATCAGGCTTGTAAAGTATGTGTTTGTGTTCCGACATGTGCAAAGGAAATGACTGTCCATTCGTAAGGAAGGTATGGATTTCACGTCGAGTACTATGATAGAGGGAAGAGTATGTCAAGTCATAAGAAGGGTACTGATATTTTTGCTTCCAGCGCCACTGCCGTCAACAGGGTGTATTTCCGATATTTTGCTCATTGTCGAATGTCTTACAACTAAATGTTACGATCGCGGTCTCAGTTGAAAGTACAATGACAAAATATATGTGTGACCGAGTTCGTAGGATGATTATACCTGTGTGTGATTGGCATGCAGCGCTGGTGACGGGAATCATTCACGTTTCCCCTTAACGGTAGGAGCTGTCTGAATGGAGATGCCCGTTACAGTGTAGGAATGTCAATGAATGAACCATGTTGTACTCTAGACGACAGAATAGCGAACTAATACTTAGTATTTGTTTGATAGCTTTCGCGATGACGTGGATATTTGAGAAGATAGAGTAACTATCCAGCAAAACCAGACGTCCATATTCGATCCCATGTAAATTGTTCGGTTGACTGCTTCTGCTCATTTTGCGTCTTTATTTAATTGAGAGATCGATTATGGTGTGTGCATCTATCAGGTGGAAGAGACTTGTGCTAGTTCTCTAGACATGAGACACGTTATTTGACCTTGTAACAGATTCTAAATCATCTCTCTAATTTACATCACCGACATCGGTAGTCGTGAGTGGAAATATCAGTTCTCTCTATTTTTTCGAGTTTCTTCGTAAATATCTCCGCAGACCCGACAAGTTTCTAGTTAGTCAGTGGTTTACAGCACACCCCACCTAGCTAAAGTTTCGGGTTTGTAGAGTAATAATTTTCAGTCTATTTCTTCGGAATCAGGTTGTGCGAGCGATTCGTAGGATACCGCTGTGTGCTTCATATCGGCAAGTACTCGAAAATGGTATAATATTATGGCAAAACATACGAAAATACATGTATTCTTGTTATCCCAGAGTCTGTAGATGGGTGTAGAAAAGGCAAGCAAGCAGGTCCAGACCAGAAACAGTAACGCATTTGTGCCGAAGGGGAACGAGCCCGAAATTGTAGAACAGTTCTGAGCGTGACTTGCGCCTACTTAGGGCGCTCTGGTCACCCGCCGGGGTGGATGACCGCCGACCTCACAGGGAAGTATCTAGTGCTGCGAGGAGTGTATATAGTGTTGTCCGTCTTCATGGCATATGTATACGAATGATTTAAAAGGCCTGATTTTGTATGGTGCAGGATATGAATTGTATGTTTACTACATTGACATGGTACGCGGTGATATATTGCTGGATTGGAGATCTGTTTCACACACTTACTCAATTACACTGCTCTCCCACTGAGGACAGCAGCTTGAATTTCAGAGTCTTTCCGTGTTTGGCAATCCGTAGGCCTCATTACAGGGTTTAGTTGTCGGTGCAATATGGTGATCTGTACAAAATACAAACATAATGCTCTATTCATTCACGAGACATCCATTGTGCTGGGATACAGTAGCATCTACTAACTGATTCGAAGAACATGGGTACAAGGTATGTACGGAAAGTTCCGAGAAAGCAAGTTGAAGCAGACCATCCATCTCTGATGGGGATGCCGTCACTCATCCGCCAATGTGGCATTAGGACATCTCCACAACTGTAGCTGTAGGATACCGAAAATTCCGGCCATTTTTCTCTCTTCTGTAAGACAGTGCTTCGAATTTTGTTTCCATAATTGTTCCGATTCCCCCCCCCCCCCCTTCCCCACTGACTTTGCTTAGAGAGTGCGCTCTTACCAAACAACAGGAATGCTTTTATGATTCACGAGAAACACCGTTAGTGTGCACAGGCTTTTAGCCGTGAGAACGTTTAACGTTTCTGAGACATATATTGATAGTAGGATGAACATTTTGCGTGATGTGTCAGCCAAGCTGGGTACACATACACGGCTAGATGCAGCTTGCATGTCCTGTTAGGATCGCTAGGAACAATGTAACCTGTCCTATTCTGTGACGTCAGTATCCGGAGGTATACTGTCAGCAATGGTAAACACACATGCCGCCTAGAAACGTCTCGCCTATGGGACCAGCATGAGCGCGCTTTGGAGTTCTGTAACGTCAGTATAACACTAAAAGAACTCTGTTTACCCTAAAATAGATGCAACTTTCACCTTCTTGCTGTAGGCAGCAGCAGCAGCGCGAGAGCGATGGCTGGCGCTGGCCTGCGTCCGGTGTTGGCTTGCCGCGGCGTCGATGCGTGCACACCCTTGGAGCGTCTTCGCTCTGTAAATAGGTCTTAGCTCCCATCCAGTCGCGTCAGCGATGATGCCTAGGTGATCATGTATTTCGAAAGGAATTTCTCAGGTGTCTAGTATGAAAGGGATGCCACCACCTAATGCTGGAGGGACCTGAATGGGCACCTATGCGTCTCTAGGCAGCTGATGGCTACATCGCCATTTCACAGGGCCCATCAATGCACCCAGATACTGGCATATGGGTCGGGCATCAGGTGGCCAGATTTGTTTTTTTATAAGCAATCTCTTGTTTAAACTATATTCCATCGATTTAACCAACCAGTACGATGCTGAAAATTAAGAACTACCCCATACACGTGAAGAATACTAATTTAATTGATTTGCATAAAATTTTTTATATCAGTGTGGTGTAGCGGTTCAATGAATAAGGGGAGGGTGTGAGTGAGTGAGAGTGAGTGAGTGACATGGAGCAGAACAGCAGGTTAAGTGCAGAACACTAGGTTAATTCGCATAATTTTTATGTAAAACACACTACATTAGTTTAAGGGGGTAGGTGACAAAGAAGAATGCACCAGAAATGGCGTTCAAAGGCGCCTCAAATAGTTTAAGGAAATGGCAATGACATGGAAAACCACTTAACCTAGTCTTTGGGCTTTTGTCAGCACTTAACAGAACAATAGGTTAAGACACACACAGTGTGATGACTGGGTGTTTTGTGCTGTCCTTAGGTTTGTTAGGTTTAAGTAGTTCTAAGTTCTAGGGGACTGATGACCATAGAGGTTAAGTTCCATAGTGCTCAGAGCCATTTGAACACACACAGTGCAGTACCGAACATTACATTATGCAACATGTTTGACCCATTAATTCCTTCTTACAAGACCTACATGTTTCCAATCAGCAGCGAGTGACGAGTAAGAGAAATCCAACCCCACAAACTGAATTTTTTTTATAGATAAATAATCCGCCCTTGAATTTCCTGTTATGAGATCCTCTCCACCAATATACATATGTTCCATACACTGCCTTGAGCCCCATAAATTGTTTAAATAAACAATATTCCGCACACTACAATCGAATTCCCTCCAAATGATGGATCAACTGAGTCGTTTTCCCACCAATTTCTGGGAGGGTGGGGAGAGGTTAATGAATTTATCAATTTGATTGACTACTTAATTGATCAGAGTGAGCGGTGCAATTCCAGTAAGTCAGACCTCAAAGCAGGAAGGGGGGGATGGTGGGGGAGGGGGAACAGTAGGCTGACAAGGGAACCTCCCCATTGCACCCCCCTCAGATTTAGTTATGTTGGCACAGTGGATAGGCCTTGAAAAACTGAACACAGATCAATCGAGGAAACAGGAAGAAGTTGTGTGGAACTATGAAAAAAAATAAGCAAAATATACAAGCTGAGTAGTCCATGCGCAACATATGCAACATCAAGGATACTGTGAGCTTAGGAGCGCCGTGGTCCCGTGGTTAGCGTGAGCAGCTGCGGAACTAGAGGTCCTTGGTTCAAGTCTTCCCTCGTGTGAAAAGGTAACTTCGCGAAAATAAAGAAAGTAATGACCTGTCCACTCGTTCATTTACGTCTCTGTTCACTGTAATAAGTTTAGTGTCTGTGTTTTGCGACCGCACCGCAAACTTACAGTTCGGAAAATATTCATTGACCTTGTTATTGAAGTCGCGAGCTATATTTGCTGGATTCATATTGCCCACGGAATACATCTCACGTATTTGATGCACTCTCGTCCAAAGTAGCGAACAGTCAACTGCCAGCAAGTGAGCCTAGTTAGCAGGAATACTCTCTCTTCCGTGCGCTGTAGTCGACTGACGTGTGTTTCGATGTTTGTTTAGGTGTAGCGCCCCATACTGTGACGCAGTTACCTCGCATGGGACGGACGGACGGACGGACGGACGGACAGATAATTGTCCGAAAATAAAAAAATTTAACTTTTCACGCGAGGGAAGACTTGAACCAAGGACCTCTCGTTCCGCAGCTGCTCACGCTAACCACGGGACCACAGCGCTCCTCAGCTCACACTATCATTGATGTTGCCTACGTTGCGCATGGACTACTCAGTTAAAAAAAAAAAAAAGCAAAATATATATAGTTCCACACAACTTCTTCCTGTTTTCTCGACTGATCTGTGTTCAGTTTTTCAAGGCCTATCCACAATGCCAACTTACAGCTAAATTTGATTGACATGTGTGTGATGGGGAGGTTCCCTTTTGAGTACCCCTCAAAGGAGAACAATAGTTTTGCCCCTGAGTGCACACCTGCGACTGATGTAGGCACTCCACACTAACAAAATGAACTGACGCTGCTTTACGCTGCTTTGCTCTACTACTACTACTACTACTACTACTACTACTACTGAGTTATTTCAACAGTCATCATCGAGTCGTATAACGGAGCAGACCGTGTGCAGTGTTGTTTATGATTTCATGCCCAGAGACAATACAGGACTAAATATAGCAGGCCACCATCTCAAACACAAACGGTTGTTAATTGCTATAACTATTTCACCGAAACTGGATATGTGTGTGTCCTAGACAGCAGAGCAACCCTGACCCAGTGTCCTGGGTCAACTGTAACTTGCGCATCGTACCGGGACATGCTTGAGTACTTTCTGGCATAAGTACAGAGTTTATTTTCCAGGAAGATGTCACATCCGCATATTATCATCATGAAGTTATCGCTAATGCTCGTCAATCTGATTGTCTATCGTATTTGGTCAGGCTGAGAGAAATCCAGAAAATTGTAAGAGCAGCAGCTCGTTTCGTCACAGTTTCGTTTAGTAAGAGCGAAAGCATCATGGAGATTCTCATTTAACTCCTGTAGTGAAGGCTACAAGTGATGTGTCAGTCACCACTGTGTCATCCGCTGTTAAAATGCTGAGCATGCCTGTCCCTAGAAGAGTCAACCAATATAACGTTTCCCACTACGTACAACTGGCGACAATACCGTGAAGGCAAGATTAGAGGGATTCGAGCATACCAATAAATGAAGTCCACTCGTCAAAAGAAGTATTGCTATCAAATAGGATTTGATATCAGGAAGGAAGTTGTGTGTTGCATGTATGGAGCAAGGTGTTGTATGGAAGTGAAGAACAGACTGTGAGAAAGCGTTAAAAGATCATCGAGGAGTTTGAACTGTGGTGCTGCAGCAGGGTGTTTAAAATTAGGTGGGTTTACAAGATTAACTTCTCGTTTTTCTGCAGAATTGGCGACAGCAAGAACATATGGAGCGCAATGACAAAAAGATGTTATACGGAGGTTATTCTCTAACGACTCAGCCCATTTTCTGTCTTCAGGTCACAACTTCCGCGACACTAGAGGGAACTGTAGAGTGTAAAAACTGTACCGGGAGACAGAGACAGGACTAAAGCCAACAAGTAAGTGAGGACGATGACTGCAGGTGATACTCTTAGATACAGTCCGCCAAGAATTCCCCTCACTTGATAAACTATTCATCTCAATCATCCCCAAGATTGATAGAGAAAAACGTCGTTCTTTCGACGTCACTGGAACTTTAAAGAGTTGGTAGTACTGGTAGGTAATTTGAGCAGAAGGTGACTTGCATTCTGCTGCTACTGCTTTGTGTACTGTCACAGGTCGGTGTATATTTGAGTAAAGTTTTAACTAGGAGGGAGATTGTAACGTTTCCTGGAAATGTTCTTCGATTATACCGTAGGCGCATCCTGGACTGGGAGTTGCTCTGATGAGCTGTGAATGAAGAAAGGAAATGTAGGTGAGCGATGGACTGTCTATGACGTTAAAGAGACGACGCAGAAACGGGAGGCCCCAATCATTTCAGCCGCTTTCGAAGGACGTCAGTGCAGTGCGTAGTTCCATCTGCCACTGATTTAGGTGCTGAGTCATTAAGAGAAGTTACTCTCTCTTGTAGGCTCCTCTGTGACGGTAAAACGGAAGTGAGGGCTCTCAGCAGACGAGCGTGGGCCTCCTCTTGTAGCGCCCCTGAGGGTCGCTGCTCAAAAGAGTCAACGCGGCTCGCTTTTGCAGAGGAGGCGGCGACACACGGAAAGCGGAAGCAGTAATCGCGGGCACACCGTGTGTAAACGCCTGGGAGCACTCAGCGTTTCGGGACTCTGGACTCGGCTTCTGCCAGACACGCGTAACGAGTTCGTGCACGAGGCGAGTCTGGCGTTAACGTCACGTCGACGACCAGGTCATTAGCGACGGAATACGAATTCGCACTCGAGGAGAATGCGGAATGGAATCGCCGGTGTCTGTTTCAAACGAACCACCACGGTATTTACCCTGAGCTATCTAAGGAGATAAAAGTAAAGTTTATGGCACATGCCCGTTACCTGGCTGCCCTCCTGATTGCAGGTACGAGAGCAGCCTTTCTTCGCCATGACGCTAGGAGGAGCCGCCTTTTACCCCCAGGGAAAGATCCCAGATGTTCATGTGATAGCAGGCTGAGCAGATCTACTCTCGTCCTGAAGGGACTGGAATTGACAAAAATTGTCATCCTTACCTGGTAATGAACTCGGGGCCTCTAGGGTTAAGGAAACCAATGGAAACCTAAATCTGGATGGGCGGACGGGGATGTGACTGAACTGTCCACATGAGAATTACTCTAGTGCCTTAACACAACGTCTGTTTATATTTAGTGGGGTCACCGCGTTTACAGGTAGTGAGTGCCATTGCCAAACGTTTTGAGGACCATTCATTCGGATGTCTTAAAATTAGACAATATGGTACATAAAGCTGAGTATTGTTTTCACACGTTCTTATTAGGAAAGAAACTCCATATATTAAAACGAACTTCATCTATTCTTGATACGTCCATGTGTAAAACACATGTGAGTAAATAGACCTTGAGAGTCCTAACAGTAGCTTTGGACGGGTTTGTGCAGTATTCTTACTCAAGACGCAAACGTATCCTGCACTGCGCGGAAATCGTACGGTGGGAGGCAGGATGCGATCGTCCGATACGCCGTTCCTCAAGCTTTGCACAGCAGTGCAGTGCACTACACCTGCCGCAGTCTAAGGACCACCTAGATAAAATGCTTTGTTACTTTAACTACTCGTTAGAAGTGAACGAAAAGCCCGTCAGCACGCTGCCACAGATCTCCCAACAGTGCACAGAGAGTTTGACGTCACATGGCGTAACTGCAGCACCAGATGGGTCTGGCCTCGCAACACAAGGAATTTTCCCGTGTCTTCAGAGACACTGTCTCACAGTCAGCGAGCATTTATGGTGCACTGTAGCGATCTTCTTCATTACAGTACGACCTGGACACGACATGAGTGACTTTATACAGGAAACTAGGAGGAGGAAAATGTGTGACGGCTGCAACCCTGAAGTTCGGAATTTCTTTGCTCTCAGCTTTTTTAGGTGCATGGGTTCAAATGGTTCAAATGGCTCTGAGCACTATGGGACTTAACATCTATGGTCATCAGTCCCCTAGAACTACTTAAACCTACTAACCTAAGGACGTCACACAACACCCAGTCATCAGGTGCATGGGGAGCGTTCGGAGCCACAGGCACTGCTGCCAGAAGCAGGGGAGGAGGTCTACTACACTACAGCTGCGGATGACCGCTACAACGTGCAAGAAGGGCCCCCATGTCAAAAAGCAACCACATTCGAAAGGACGCTAAAGCGCGAAATCTCCCGCTGCAGAGTACCACGGATTCTTCTAATATTCTTATTTAATAAGAAAGTAATTCTTAGCAAGATGCTATCACACAGAGACGACTGCACGCCAGTAATCCTGTGATACTCTTCAAACAGTTTAACTGCCGCGTTCAAAAACATGCTGCCGGTGTGGAAACGCGACACGCCCTTTAGAGACTGGCGTGAAATCGCGTTTCCTGTACACTGGATGAAAACGCTTACTGGCGCATTGAATGCTGGCGACAGCAGCACACAGACTGTTCGGCCGCAGTTGGCGCCCAAAGCGATGTGGCCTCCGGTGTGGCGCAGCGTCTCAGAGGGCCCGCCGGGCCGTGACGTCATAAATGACAGCTCGCTGCGTTCTGTCCTGTGCGGGTGTCGGGGCTACAGCATGTGCAGAATCGGCCCGCTCCCTGTACTGTGACAACGCGAAAAGCGAATCGCTGACCTACACAATAACTGACTACAGCAAAGGCTGAAGGAGGCCACGATAGATTGTATGCTTCTCCATATAAATTATTATCGTTCACAGTGACTACACTGACTTAATTCGCTTCCTTCTCATTGCGTTTGAGACATTTTTATTTGTTTTGTTTACTGAAATAAAGTTGATAGCTTGGAATGCTTGGTTAGAAGTGCCAGAGGCTCTGACAGTCTTGATGTTGCCATGTATCTTACACTGGTCCTTACGATGAACATGGTGGATTCCATAGGACAAGTGTCTCATCCAACAACAATTTGAAATAACAGCAACATAATTCCACGCCTAAGTCAACCTCTCCATCTGAGAGTTTCACTTTGACTCGACGTCCTCGTTACTTGCTTAATTTTTCTTATCTCTGAAAGGCTAAAAACTGGAAAAACTGACATTTTTCTCTGCCTTCATTTGCAGTCACTCAACTGCTTTAGAGCCACTCAATGTAGTTCTTCCGCTGATACCGCGAAAGCATGTGAGGTGCAGTAGTGAGTGATGCGTGGCACCGCCTGCACCACCCACCTGCAGTCACAGCTTGGACAGTCCCGCCACCCACAGCTACAGAGAGCGCCAGCTGTTCACTGGTTCGATTCAATTTGCAGCAGAAGCTGTGAAGGGACAGAAGGGCGGGAGTCTGACAGTCCGGTTTTCAACTCGCTAGACGCTTTTGTTAAGAGGTGACCACAGGATTTTCAACCAATCACAGAATTGAAAGCGCTGCCTAACAGGCCAATGGCGGTTCTCCAGGCTGATAAACGACATTTCAGTCTTAATATAAAACTTGTTGAATGGAACAGTAACACAGGTCGCATTCTGATCCTTAGCCTAGCCAAAGCCTTATGTCTTTGGCTACCGGTGAGCGTCAATTAATCTCATGTACGAGTAAGAGGACACATCACGCCGAGATTGTTTGAAGGAATGTAATGCGGAGGGTGCACCGCGACGGCTGTCCAGGCTAGTCCCCATCACAAAGATGGAAGACCAAATAAAGTTAGTGTGAAAATTCCTACCACAGATTCTGGTTGCCTACAAAATTTCAAGCTTTTTGGTAACAATCGCAGAACAGAAGCATAATTGATTTCAAGTTTTATGACTTTTTCTTATTTTTTGCCAGCCAACGAGTAACACCGATGGATTGCCTACATGAAGGATCACCGAATGAAGGGGAAAAGAAATTCAAATGTAGCACCCAGGAACGTTTATAGTATTTCCCCATCTACAGCACTATCTGTGTTACCTAAATGGGTTTTGTGGGAATTAAAGTTGAAACGACGTGGTGGAGGCACAGCAATTTCTCCCTCCTTCGAGGAACTTGCGCCCAGAAAGGTGTCCCAGCTTGAAAGCTAAAGACGCAATGCTGACCACCGGAGGGGAAACTGCGCCAACAGTTCGTTTCCTCCTCTTGCAGGAACATATTTGTCAGCTGCAGACTCTCACAGCAATGCGTTGTTCGAGTTTACAAATAGCAGGAAGAGGCACTCTCCAGCCCCAGTCAGTTACTGATCTTGTCGCACATAGGAGTGAGACTTACCGCGATTCTAAATGATTTTTCTCATTAAGAGAGTATTGCAGGGCGATCTGTTTTAATGGTTAAAAACCAGTCGAAAGCCAAGTTTGCACAAACATTTTTTATTCAGGAAAACTGAGACCTGAAGATGACAAAGACTGTTGAAACCAAACATCTTTCTGTAGTGAATCTTGTTCATTTCACGCTGAAATACATGCACAAAAGTCGAGTGGTTAAAACTGAGCACATTAAATATTTTAGTGACGACAAAAGTTTACAAATGGACAAGGCACCCTGCCCAAAAGGCCACGTATGTATCATGTATTCTTACACATATTGCTCACAAATGCTTGTACACAATAGCACATCTTTACCGCCATTCTTGTAAGCAGGTATTGCCTTCTACCATACTGGGAGAAGTCTCGTGGTAAGACAGTCTATTTGGCTAGCATCTTTCTCATTAGGAAATGCGCAGCAACTAAGGCAGTTGCTTTCGTAAAATGAATCCGAGATCCTGACTCCACTGATGACACAGTGGTAAATCATGTAATTCGACCCCTGCCTGCCTAACAAGGAATTAAAAAGAAAAGTTAGCGATGACACATGTATTATGGCGCCAAATCATCCAGATTTGTGAATGTTTTCTATAGAACACTGACACGATACTGTGTGTCTTTCAGTAGTGAATACAGGCCGAATCACGTAAGACGTAACACACCTTTTATATCGTGAACGCTCCCAAATATCGAATGAGATTTTCTTCAGTTGCTAACATACTGAGGGGAAAGTAATGTTTTGTAAGGTTGACGTTCAGGACCTTCCAAAGAATCGACGCTGAGCCCTCCAGAACAAAAACTTTGGAGGTTTCAGATTAGCGAAATAAAGTACGCGGTCGCACATTGGCCAAAATGGCAGTCTGGGGGGCTCACGCCGAGGAGCAGGAGGAGGAAATCAGTGTTTGATGACCTCGTCGTCGACGGGACGCTAGAGACGCAGCACAAGCTAGGATTAGGGAGTGATGAGGAACGAGCCATCTCAGCATCTTCCTGAATCGATTTAGGGAAATCACTGAAAACGTAAATCAGGATGGCCGGACTCGGGTTAGAACCGTCGTCCTCTCGAGAAGGAGCAGGAGAGAAACGCTATCAAACACTTTCTTTCCTGGGAGCCTCAAGCAATGCTTCTTAATCAGAACCATAGCGGACGGACTTGGTAGTCGAGAGGTGAAGAGAACGGTCTTCTCTGCCGCGACAGGAGAGGGCGATTCACCAACAGACGGGCCGGGCCGGGCCGTGCGACGCGACGCCACGCCACGCCTAGCATCCGGCTGTGCCTGCCAGCCATCTCACAGAGCCTCGTCTCGCGCAAATGATGGAGGTGTCGCAGCCACGGAGTAGAAAATTTGCAGGGGATGATAATCGCGAAAGTGAAGTGTTGGTGATGTTTACTGACCTTCCGAAGCAGAGAGACAAATCTCGAAAGAGTTGGCCGAAGGATCATAACAGGTGCGTTGGTTCAGATCGATAAATCAGTCACTATCAGTCTCTTAACACGGTTTCTTGTTAGTTCAGCATATTTTATGAAAATTTTTCCAGTCCTTTCCCTCTTAAGATCCACAATTATGACACACACACACACACACACACACACACACACACACACACACACACACGTCCCAGGCAGGATTCAAATCTGCGACCGTTGCAGCAGCGCGGTTCCGTACTGAAGAGCCTAGAACCGCTCGTCCACCGCGGCCGCAAAAACAAAATGTCGGTCGGTCATACTTCAATGACAAACAGTACCATTCACAGAAAAAGAAAGAACTACTGTGTTAACTTTCTAACATTTGAATAAAACGTACATGACCTGTCTGGCTGGAGACGCTTCAATGGATGTTGAACATAAAATACCTGCTGTCGGACAAATGTGACTTGAGGTACTACTAGAAATTATAATCAGGCCTGTGTTTTTGAGTATAACGTCGTATTCTCTCTAGCCGACTAAGAAACTTAGTACATTCCTCGTATTCTCTTGCGATTAAAGTGGGAAACAATGCGGCCAACGTCAATGTTAACAAGCCCTGTATCAGTGTAGTCTTCTTTCCAAGATCTGTTGAATGCAGTTACGTAATGTATACGGGACCATTGGTATCACCCGAGAGATTGAAAAACCGTACTTGTTTCAGAGTTCGGAGCATTACCCATGCCGAACATTACGTATCATCAGCGCACTATCAATTTCACGAAATAAAAGCCATGTTACGTCCTACGAGATTCATTCTGCATATGCTGCTGGAAGACACCCAAGTGCGAAGTAACCTGTCACAGTGTTCACAAGTCTGGATGATTTGGCGAGATTATGTTCATTTTGGTTAAATTAATTAGTTATGTGGTGAAACACCTGCCAAATCAGGAAGTCTTTACGGTCGCGAGACAGCAGACTAGCTGGTCAGTGTTGCTACCTGTATGACAGGCAAACAGTGACAGGCGCTCATTTCCCGTTTCATTCATTAATTACAAAAAGGCGAAGGTACAAATGCACCAGACAAAATGCGCACGGCCTGGACAAGCTGAACTCCACTAGTTGGGGTGTGGGAGCGGTTTAAACCAACAGCTGATCAGTATTCAATTCATCAATAACCTAAAGGCAGTGCCGTTGTTCTCTGCGTGTTTGTAATCGGTAAAAGCAAATTCTTGGAGAAGCCGACGCAAACACATCATTGCGTGGTTTCCTGTTGCAACTGTTTTTCCGGAGATGGTGCCAGTAGGTAAGTGACACACCCCAAACGACTCAGCTGTTTAGGACACATGCACACCGCCATCCGCAAGTAACCTTCGGTCAACATTTTACAGATCTGTTGATCAGATGGGGTGCTGTAACTTAAACCAAACCCTCTTTCACTATTTCGTGCCTTCGGACCTTCAGCGGCCCTGCATGTATTAGAATAAACAGTAACTTGTCAGAGCCTGGTGCGCTGGTTCGCTAGATGGATATCAGTATATATAAATTTTCCAGTACCTTTCTGGTAGGTCGTGGTGGATGTAGACATGAACAGCGCAGGAAGATAACAGAACGAGTACACTTTAAACAGATAATTATCCACATTACTGTCCAGGTGTAATTGCATGAAGATTACATGCATCAAGATTTGAAGTCCCTCTACGGAGACTGTCGTACGCTGCGGACAGACCGAGGAAGACAGCAACTGTTTTTGCTTTTTTTTCCATTTTTATCAAAGCCAGTTTCCAAATTGGCGGCAGTGATCACCAACAATGCGGTGTAATCCACCTTCATATGCTGGGCTCAGAGTTTCAAGGGCCGAGGACCAGTACCTCGAAGAGAGAGAGAGAGAGAGAGAGAGTGAGTGAGTGAGTGAGTGAGTGAGTGAGTGAGTGTGTGTGTGTGTGTGTGTGTGTGTGCGTGCGTGCGTGCGTGTGTGCGTGCGTGCGTGTGTGCGTGCGTGCGTGTGTGCGTGCGTGTGTGCGTTGCAGCGCGTAGACTAGTGTAAGTTCAGTAGCATATCCCCCCCTCATAGAACATAAGGATGCTGTTTATATCTGTATTTTCAGTGATTTTGATTGGATTACTGTGATAGCTCGTGTATCATTATGAAATGTTCGTTAGACGATAGAAGAAAACAAAAAACAAAATAAATAAGCAATTTGAGTAGTTCCGGCAACATCCCACCGATGCCAGTGGTTTTCCACTTCGGAGGTAGCTGGAATAGTCTTGGACTAATGAAGATACTGACTATAAACCATGTTATTATGAGCATCTCATTTCGCTTTTTGACCATTACTGAATTTCTCAGCAGCTGTTTATCTGGAAGTTAAGACGAGTTGATTCCCTATGACTTCTGCAATAGGTGATGTATGCATCCTCGACGTTCTTCAGGAGAACTCTACGTTACGAGTGAGATTCAAGGCTTTTCTGCTAGACAGATGAATAGTCATACCCTGGACAGCATTCATCCATTCATATCTGCTTCAACGATCTAACGATTTCAGGGATTCTGAAGATGTTTCATGTGAGTGTTTTCGAGACTAACTGCTGAATTTAAAGAAACCAAGATTTATTATATCATTCCATTAAACTCTTGCTGTATAAAGACAAGTACAGATATTTAACTTTGTTTATATGTCGCCCTTTGTCTATTCGGAAGAAGACAGATGTGTCACAAGCAAACGCAAGGGAGTGCTAATGAAGAGGCTACAATGAATCAGCTAACGAAGTGGCTAATGTTGAAGCTGCTATCGAAGTGGGCTCCGCCAGTTGGGCGCAGCGCTTATCTCCTCTTCAACTAGGGGCAGCTGCTCCCGTGTTGGCATGTAGGGAAGTCTGTCAGTGTAAGATTGGCCGACCTCTTCCTACAGCCGTCTCTTCTCTGTCGTTCCCGACTGGCGTGCTGGCGCCGACTTTACACCGTAACAGTCGGTGCCAACGAGAAAGGCACATCTGACACCACAGTTAGTCAGAGCCAGTCTCAGGCGATAGAGCGAGTCTGAAGTGGTGTCCTTAGGCAGCGAGTCAAGTCCAAGGTGAGCATGTGCTGGTGCATGAAGTCTCAAAGTGGCGAAGCATTCCCACCCATCGGAAAAGAGGGAGGTAGCATGAAGCTAAGCCGCCGGAGCAGTAGCCGTAAGCGATCTCCAGGAATCAACAGAGGAGAGGGACGCACCCCATACTGGCCATCAAAGGAGTGATTCAAGGTCTTGCATAGGATGGGTACCCAGGCGTGGCAGACATCTGCTGAGGAGATAGTAGTGGCGGTATGACAAAGAAGAGTCTTAAAGCAGAAGCTGCCGAACTACAACTAGGATAATGTAGAAGGCACTAGTGGTCAAACGGAGACCATGATTGTCCATCTTATGCCAACTCAATACATTCCACAGATGTGTCTGTACGAAATTAGATTACGTGTGTCTCGTTTATGCATCTGCACGAGACCGTTACTATCGGGGCAGAGTGGTCTAATCCGCTACACAGGAAGTACCACTGAGGACAAGTAGGACATTGAGGGAATGTGTACAGAGGGCTGCGGGTAAGATATGTGAGAGGACCAAGTTTCCTACTGAGTAGGAGCCCGAAGAATTCCGTTGTTTCAACGAATGGAAGAGCAGCAGGCTCAAGATGTATAGACTGTGTATGAATTACTGGCGGCGCAGTTTATTTCAACCCAACAGTCTTAGCAATGGAAAAACGAAAGCCATTTCGGATACTCCACGAGTAAGGACGATCGAGACAACGCTGAAGATGCGACTCAATGAAACATGTCCGTGGAGAACTGCAATAGATGGCAAAATCCTCAATGAAAAGGGAGCCCAAGATGCCCAGCGGGAGACAGGCCATTATAGGGTTAACAGCTATAGCGGAGGACAACGCTCATGACGACACTCTGAGGCATACCGTTTTGTTGTAAAAGGATGTGGAACGAGGCAGAACCCACAGGTGCCTTGAAAATTTGGTCTTTCAAATTCCTGAAGGAAACGAGGGATGCTGCCTCGGAAGCCCCACATGTAGAGATCATGTAGGTTACCAGTCGTCCAGCAGGTGTCGTAATGATTCTTCAAATCGAAAAACACGGCCAGAGTCTGGGAATTCCTAAAACAACCATTCATGACATGGTTTGAACAATTTGGATTTCTAAATTGCCGTTCATCGTTTTGTCAGTGGTTAGTGAATTGCGAGACTCGAGCCACCATACCAGGCAGGCATGAATCAACATTCCATCACCTTGTTCACACAGCTTGTTAGAGAAATGGGTTGGTAGCTGAAAGGAAGGTGTTTTTCCTTAGTGGGCTAGGGTGTCGGTTTAGCAGTGGCTTCACGCCAGCGTCTGCCAATCGTGCCCCTTGCCCAGATGTGGTTGTATAAATGAAGCGGAAAGTGCTTGACCGCGAGAGAAAGTTGCTGCAACATCTGAAATTGAACACCGTCCTGCCCTGGGATGGAGCATTGGGATGAAGTGAGAGCATGATCTAGGTCCCTCATAGTGAAGGCAGTAGTGCAGCACTCACGGTTCTGAGCTGCGAAGGGTATAACCCGAGCCCCCTTACTCGCTTTCGATGGAGAGAGGCAGTGCGATAGTGGCTGGAGCTCGAAATCGCCGCGAAACAGTGGCCCAATGTGTTTCAGATAGCAGTAGGATCCACGATGACATCGTCTGCTGCTGACTGGAAATTTGGGAATGGGCCTGAGCCCCAGAGAGCCCTCATAGCGCCCATGACAGGAAACGGAGTGAATCTGTTAAAATAACTAGTAAATAAATTCCAGCTAGCTGTTTTGCTAGTCCGAAGAATGCGACGACATTGCATTCATTCTAAAAAGTTGCGTGTGCCATCGCACAACGAGGGCTAAAAACGTGGAGGGCATGTCTCCACGTGCGAATTCGTAGCAGCATGCCTCAGTCCA
The DNA here is from genome assembly GCF_023898315.1 of Schistocerca nitens. Classification (NCBI taxonomy): domain Eukaryota; kingdom Metazoa; phylum Arthropoda; class Insecta; order Orthoptera; family Acrididae; genus Schistocerca; species Schistocerca nitens. The sequence continues at coordinate 1,120,313,620 of NC_064615.1, forward strand.
CCAACGTACTGGGACACGGTGAGTTAAGGATTAAGTGCAAGGAATCGAAGACTGATGGGATGACAAGGAGACTCCCTTCCCAACTAGGAAAATGCTGTAGATCGAAGGTCGCCGGGGTTGAGTAAAGCCTACAGTCGACCTTAGAAAGCTGCCATTTGGTCGTGCACTTAAATGGTGTAGAAGTCAGCAAACTGATAGCACATGGGAAATCGTCTCGAGTGGTCTGTCCTTTCTGACATGTACACGAGCGACTATGGGCAAGCTGAGCAGTGTAGAGGGAGAGGTCCAGATGGGAGGAGGTGAGTTTGAAACGAACGTGGGAGCTCCCCTATTAAGGCAGATGAAGTTTGAGAAGGTCAGCCAAAAGGGCACCCCTCGGACAGGTTCTGCGATTAAGCAGACTATGAACGTCATCCCACATGAGCAGCATTACTCCCCCATGTCTGCCTCAGGGGAAATTTCAAAACGGATCGGGAAGAAACGCGACAGCTCAAAGCAATCGTGAGGACGCAATTTTGTTTCCTGAAGGCAGAGAAGAAGCGGACATTGTGATTGTAAGTGCACCCATAAATTCTCTTTGTTCGGTCCATTGATGGAGTGTCATGAAGGGGTGTCATCTCTGTGAATGTGCCCTGGAGCAGCGAGTCTTCGAAGGCTCGCACTCGGCAGAGGCAGGAGGATCCTGATCCAAGAGGTCTACAGAATCGTCGGCATTCTCCTCCTATCGGCCTGTGGAGTCCAGGGCAGAAAAATGGTTGGTGGTGCGCACCGGTGGCATGGAGGCCGGCTGGGCGAGGGTACCATGTGGCGACACTGTCTAAGAGGATCTCCGAGTCGGAGGAGGAGAGGGTCTTTTGAATTTTTTTGGAGCCTTTACGCTTGGCAAACAAAGGCAGAGGAAGTCTCGTATTTGTTGGGTGGAGGGCCATAGGAAATCTTCACGGAAGTGCTCCTGTCGTTTCCGGCCTTCCAGTTGTGCAGCTGGCGACTTCGCCACGTAAGGCGGAATTTTGGTGGCGTGTTGCGTAGCTGGAGGCGGAGACGGGGACGCTACCATGACATTGTGTGATTTCACAATCGCGGTTCCAAAATTTGAGGTAGCATGTCTGCGTGGCCATGTCCTACATGGAACGAGGTGTAGCAAAAAATCTACTGTAAGTGTCAGATGGTAGAACACAGGGTTTCTGACTAGCCAACAACGTGCTAACGACCGGGTAAGGCACTTTTTTCTTCACCTAGATCTCCTTGACAGCCCACTCATCGAGATACATAGGGCAATCGCAGGAGGCGGCGCCATGGTCACTACCGCAGTTGATGGTGGAAGGAAGGGGGGGGGGAGGAGGGGGAGGGGGAGGAGGGGGAGGAGGAGGAGGAGGAAAATCACCCTTGTGAGCATCCGTGAATCAGGTTACACATTTGGCCTGGTGTCGACAAGACTCAAGTTTGATTTTAACGACGACAATGGTAGCAGCATATCAGGTTCAGAAAATCTGGTCAGATTAAAGCAGCTAATGAAGTTATCACAATATTTGACAGAAGAACCTCTGTTAAAAGTGTGTGTGTGTGTGTGTGTGTGTGTGTGTGTGTGTGTGTGTGTGTGCGCGCGCGCGTGCTCTATGGAGGCCTCTACTCTCTTCATCACCCGATAGACTGCAATGACATCCTGATCAGACAGGTACGTTTGGATTTTTGATTCTGTCAGACCATCGAGCAGTTTAGTGTAACACCACAGAAAGGATTTAGCATTCGACGGCTCTCAACACGTACAGGATAGCTAGAGGAGCAGAGCTGCAAGCAGTTTTTGTGCTTGCTTTTTGGAGGCCTTCAGATTCTCAAAGTGCCATTGCGTAAATGAGAGCAGGATTTCACAGGGCCAGCAATGGCATGAACACCTTTGGTGTTAATAAACGGATTTACCAGAGCGAAGGACTGACCATCTTCAATACTTGAAACAACAAGGAATCGGAGTGCAGCTGGGATGGTCTTTGAGGCTAACTATTCATTCTGTGAATATGATTGGCAGCATCTCTAATGGGAGCTCCTGTCATGGGAATCCCCCTTCAGACGGGGGCACACCTGACTTTGTTTATACCTCCCAAACAACTGACACTCACCTGACAGAGGAACCATTCGGCAAAGTAGCAGCTCAATCCATCGCCCCTTCCTGGGCCTGGCGTGGCCTGTCCTATAACAGGGGGAGGGGGGGGGGAAGATGAGGGTACGTGTGCGAACCCTACCTGTCGACACGGAACTAGGAATTATGGGTCACCTGTTACGGGTCAGAGGCGTGCGTCAGCCTTTAAGAGCGCACAGGGAGGAAGAAGAAAAAGAGGAGCCTCAAACGCTGAAGCGGAGGAAGGATAGGAGAAGGTGAACACAAGGAAGAAAGGAACAAAGAACAGTAGAGACTTTCCCAGCGTATAACATCCGATTACTCTCCAATCACATGAGATGTTTCGAGAGCTCTCGGGTGTACAGCTAGATGCCATCGCTGAAGCCCCACAATATTTCAGAGAATAACCTTTCCGCCATCATCAGGTGAGTCTCACGAAATGGTCTGTCTGTCATTGTCGGTGTTATGCCTCCACGCTAGTCATTCCTGGGAATGGGTAGATGGCGTCACATGGGCCCAGGCTGACATCAGTCCTGTAATAAAAAGATTGCAAGGCTACGAGGCGAACAACAAGAAGAGACGGAGACGATTAAACGAACCGTGATTAACGTCACGGGGAAGTCACTGGACGACGCAGCAACTTTCATACTCGAAACAGGACTCAACTTTGCACCGACGATAGCTCCTCCCCTCCACTGAGATCATCTCTGCAGTGGAACAGGTGGTCTTGGGGCTTAATCAAGGACAAGGCTGAAGACGTCAGGAGGGAAACCTGTCGGATTATCTTCAAGGCGAAACCAACCACCAGCAACATCTCACGGGAAGAAAGAGACCGTCATCCTGCCCGCCGACGAAGTGCCGCTATTTGTGCTGTTTCCTTTGGGCCCTCAGAGAAGACATTTTGAACAGACAGGACTAGGAGCATCTTCTGTCCAAACTGCCTGTTGACCCGGCATACTGGAGAATCAAGACGGACCCGACCAACAGGATACAACCAAGCACTGCCACCTTACTGAAAAATGGTGGAACTGAGGGCAAGGATATCTAGAATAGCTCCTAGAATATACGGCCTCTCTAAGAAACATAAGGAAGGGATGCGTCCCATTGTCAGCAACATAGGGAACGCCCACGTACCCTCTCGCACAGCACCTAGCAGGCTTGCTCGGACCGTATGTGGGAAACTGCGAACCCCGTATTCGGAACGCAACGCACTTCATTCGTCGTCTTAAGGAGAGGATCCTACGAGAAACAGGCATCATGGTCAGTGTGGTGTCACCGCCAGACACCACACTTGCTAGGTGGTAGCCTTTAAATCGGCCGCGGTCCGTTAGTGTACGTCGGACCCGCGTGTCGCCACTATCAGTTATTGCAGACCGAGCGCCGCCACATGGCAGGTCTAGTCTAGAGAGACTCCCTAGCACTCGCCTCAGTTGTACAGCCGACCTTGCTAGCGATGGGTCACTGTCTACTTACGCTCTCATTTGCAGAGACGACGGTCTAGCATAGCCTTCAGCTACGTCATTTGCTACGACCTACCAAGGTGCCATATTCATTTACTATGAATGTATTCTGAACAGGTAACTTTAATCCATTAATGATGAACGTCGCTCTTGACGGTACATGATTCACAATGTTAAGTATCAAACTAATTACGTCCGCTTTCTGAATTCTCATTACTTGTCATGTTGCAGACCTCACGTCAATATAGTTCTTCCCTCCTCACGCCAGCCTGCGTGAGCTAAAACGCGTGCATTTCGGCCTCCACTCGTAACACGGTGTTGGTTCTTCTAATAGCACAAAAGTCAGTTTTGATGAATCGTCACTTTTCACATGGGTCTCGCTAGAAGATTCGATCCACCTTATCAGCGAGAAATTTGGTGCCGAATTGGCACAACTTTTTCAGGCACGTACTTAAATCCACCTACTTCGTCTTCAACGTCCAATACTACGAGCAAACCGACGGTGTGGATATGGGGAGCCCTCTCTCACTAGTGGTAGCCAACTAATTTATGGAGAGTTTCGAGGAGGAGGCACTACAAGCAGCCAAACGGAAACCTGTGTGTTTTTCCGATACGTGGACGACAGGTTTGTCATTTGACCTCATCGACCTGATCATCTACAGATGACAGCATAGGGTTCACCATGGAAATCGAGAAGGAAGGGAAATTACCCTTTTTTGATGTACCTGGAGAGCGGAGTTCAAATGGCGCCCTGGTTTATTGCGTGTACCGCAAGCCTACACATACGAACTTATATGACTCGAATTGCCACCATCCTACAGAACTCAACAGGATGCTCAACACACTGGTACACAGGGCATACTCTATATCGGACGAACACAGCCCTCAAACGACGGAAACACAGCAAAAACCCAGATGAACAGTCTAAAGATGAGGAACCACTCCTTGCCTTTCTACCGTACGCAGACAATGTGACGTCAAAAATTGGGAGACTTCTAAAAAACAGTACAGTATTTACACAGTCTTCCAACCACCGTCCAAGATATGAGCCTTACTGGGGACAGAGAGAATTTGACCTCAAGAAAGCAGAAGTATATAACATTGCATGTGGTTGCGGAAAATCCTTCATCGCTTAAACAATCCGAATAGTCGAAGACCGCTGCAAAGAACACCCAAGCCGCATGCGCCTAGGCCACCCCAACAAACCGGCTCTAGTAGAACACTGCTTGGAAACGGCGCAACGCGAAATACGAAGAGACCAAGATTCTGGCCCCTACCATCTTCTACTGGGACAGCATGTTCAAGGAGGACACTGTCCGTTACGCGAATTTCAATCTCATAAACCGAGACACATATTGTGTCCGCTTGAGGCCTGACTCCTTTACGGAGTGGTTTCCATGCCTTGCTGAGTTAAAAACCTGTTTCCACGATGGCCGCCGGGGACACTCCACGGGAATCTGCATCTTCCACCACCCGGCGTGGACCTGGGCCAGCGGCCGCAGCCGAAGCGTCGGAGGCCGCAGTTGTGTGAGTAAAAAGTCAGTCAACACGAATTTAGGGAATACCATTCTTGAGAAACACAACTGAGAGTCAATACACTGTGTTCGATTCCTGAACATACATTGTTCTTCTTGAAGTAATTCATATTATTCGATGTTGTTCATAGGGCCCTGTAATTTAGTGGACTGCTCCTATTCACTTTCTTGCAGTGTTTGAGCGTGAGTGGTTTTATATAATTTTTTTTAGCTATTTCATCAGCTTACTCTGAAAGGTATCTAACAGGCATACTGTCTGTACCGAAAGACTTGCTTTTATTGCGTGAGTTTCGCTGCATGATGTTAAAGATTTGCAACTTGTCAGCAACCGTATATGTATAGAAATTAAACAATTTTTTTTACAGTCTTCAGTTGCAAGGTAATTTTTACTCGTTTACCTAGGTTTCGATTCCAGTAAGAAGAAGATTCCATTACTGGAATCGAAACCTAGGTAAACGAGTAAAAATTACCTTGCAACTGAAGACTGGAAAAAAATTGTTTAAGTTGCTTCACTGCTCTGAAGTTATGTAAGTTTCCAGTACCTTGGGTACATTGCCTACATAGAAGGACGCCGTTTGGTTTAACGAATGCACCAGCTACATTAGAGCGTTTTTGGACGAAGCCAAGTCAATGTTGAGAGTACTTGATGACAATCTTCCTTTTAGGAGATACGGAGGAACACAGACGACTGAGGAAAGGACTGAATAGGTTATGGGCCACTCATTTAGCACTTAGCACTCAAAAATGTCACTTTGCGTTTGAGAAAGTAAATTACCCCGTCATGTAGTTTAGGCCTCACACCCTCCTTATAAACTGTGATTAACATACGTGGTGCTGGATTTACTAGCATCCGGAATGAGCAAGGAATTACAGTCTTTACTGCACCTTGGAAATTGTTAGACAAAATTCGTGAGGGTGTTTGTGGATATATGTTTTCTGACACACTTGAGACCACATAATAAAACCTTTCCTTACATAATTATTAAATGGTTGTGCTATATCGAATTAAAAGAAGTATTAACATAATAGAAATTCCTTCCAAAAATCTGGAAACAACAGACATTATGTAATGTCTTGAACAATGCTGCTGGGTGCGCGTTGTGTCAGGGTTTCGATGGAGAGCAACATCCTATTGATTTTACATCAAGGCAACTGACTGAAGCTGAGAGGACTTATTCTACTACAGAGATAAGTGGTACTTAGCCTGGTGTATGCAGAAACACTTTCAGTTTTACCTTTACGGGAGGGAGTACAAAGTTTTAACTGAGCATGTCGGTTTGAAGGAACCATCCAACATACTCACGAAATGAGCCGTAACATCCAGTGAAGTGGAGTATGTGGATTATTTCAAACAGGGGAGACAGTATGGAAATTTGGATGCAATAAAAAGGAAGATGGTCTAGTGCTGCTGTTACTGCTAAGAGCATGTGAGCGGAAAGCAGCACACATCGCTGATGGGAAGTGCAAGCAGAACAGTAAGCGGCTGCAGTTCAGCGTGTATGATGGGTTTTTGTATAGGGAGATAGTAACTCTTCTCTTAATTTCGTTAGGATTAGGGCACAAGTAGTTGTACTGAGAGATGGTTCAAATGGCTCCGAGCACTATGGGACTTAACTGCTGAGGTCATCAGTCCCCTAGAACTTAGAACTACTTAAACCTAACTAACCTAAGGACATCACACGCATCCATGCCAGAGGCAGGATTCGAACCTGCGACTGTAGCGGTCGCGCGGTTCCAGACCGAAGCGCCTTTAACCGCTTGGCCACACCGGCCGGCGGTACTGAGAGAAATGCATGATCACGTTTTATCTGGGCATGGTAAAGAATGACGAATCAAGGGGTGGCGGGGACGTGCTGGTGGAGAGGAAGGTGAAGTGATGATCAGTACGTCATAAATTGAGTGGAGTTTGTGCACCATATGGATTTGAGGCGGAAACAAGAAGTATTGCAAGAGGTTGCCAAAAGCGAAAGAATTCGTAACTTTTGTTGAGGTGAATGTGTTAGGATCGTTGAACTGAACACCAATGGGAATTTTTTTGTGAAGACTATAACAGGCCATTTTTCTCATTAGACGCCACACCAGCAGGAATTCACAGTCACAGCGTTGGTGAATGTATGGGTGTTGAAATATAGGGTACCGTGAAAAGCAAGTACGGTTCAATGGGCGAAACTTCATATCAGACGAAGGAGTTGCCTGGATTGTTGGAAGTGAAGAAATGAGGAAACGTTCCGTCGTTCCATTTGACTGAGGATGAAGCGGACTATGTTCAGACGATTCGGAAGCTGCTTCATAATTTCATTGAGTCCTACCGTACGGAAAGGGACGCATTATCTTTGTGGTGACTGCGTGCGCAACAGCACTAGGTTGTCACCATTAAAGGCGGTAGAGGTTGAGAAGATACCGTCACCACTGGATATTATTAAAGGACGCAGCAATCGAGAACCGGTACCATAATTTGGAAGAATGATAGGAGTTGTGAAGGAAGTACAACAAGCGAATACCAAGACAGGAGGGAGCATTCGGGAACTTCACTTCAAACAAGGTAGGCCAGTGAGTGACAATGTCGTGTTCGCATTCTCCGAGAGGGAAGATTATGTTTGTAACACGGTACTAGGACCTGTACCAAATGACTAGCTTCGCATTCACAGGCAGCACGGTTTCACAGTTGTCATTGAGATCAACGATTGTACAAATGGGACGTTTACGACAGTTTCAAGCAAGCGCCAGAAACAATCCCAGGAGGAATATCAGGGGAACGAAGTAAGAAATGGGGATGTAAGAAGTGGGAGAACGAGCAAAATGAGAAGTTGATCCGAGTACCAAGTACATCATACACGCTAAAGCTGAGGAGGTAGTCATTATGTTTTATGTTTTATTAGGGATCTTGTGATTTTGGCCTACTGCTGGGCCACCGGCCCTCGCTCTGCCTGCGTGAGCGTTATCTCGACAGGGCGGGGGCAGCCGCCACTAGCCGATGCTGGCCAGGGTCGCTAGAGTGGGGTGTGTCTACCTCACATTACTGGTTATATGAGGTGTACTTAAAACATTTCTCTCTGTTTTATTCAATCAGGAGCATGCCCTGGTCTGGAATTCAACAGATTATATTTCCTGTCTTTTATTCACATGTGCAACATTCCAGACGTTAGGTATCCATTGTATAATTTTGGAAATTGTAAGCCAATTAGTGGTACTCAATAACCTTCAAAAATTATCTGAAATCTAGTTTCGGATGACAGTGCCCCCTTGCACAACCTGATCCGCTCTAACACTGTAGGCGGTGGCGTGTATAGCTGTCAGAAGTAGTTTAACTTGTCGCGAAATTGCCCATACTAACTCAAGGATGTATCTACTTCAGAGGTCATTGTTGACAAACGGAATAAAATAATAATTGGATTCTTTTACTGACCTCCCAATTCAGATGATACAGTTGCTGAAAGGCTCAAAGGAAACCTGAGTTTTAAATCAAACAGCCGGCCGTCGGTGGCCGAGCGGTTCTAGGCGCTTCAGTCTGGAACCGCGCGACCGCTACGGTCGCAGGTTCGAATCCTGCCTCGGGCATGGATGTGTGTGATGTCCTTAGGTTAGTTAGGTTTAAGTAGTTCTAAGTTGTAGGGGACTGATGACCTCAGCAGTTAAGTCCCATAGTGCTCAGAGCCATTTGAACCATTTTTAAATCAAACACCCGATTCATACGATACTAGTTGGTGGTGACGTATTTCCGCCAACATATCGAGGATAAATTAATGTTTAATTACGGAGGTACGCATAAATATCATCCAAAATTGTGCTAAACGCATTCTCTGAAAATTATTTCGAGCAGTTAGTGCGTTTCCATAACCGTTTACCATTCGCGTTTGTTCATGAATTGAGTTAGTAACGATCATCAAAACCGATTCAGCGAGATTGAATATTGTAATCCCCAAATCCTCGAAAAATAGGCGAAAAATATACCTATTAAAAAAAGAGGTAATTCACTTGACGCCTTCCTGATTCCTGAAAGACAATCTCCACTCATTCCAAATTAATAATGTAATTGAATTTAAGCCACATCTGGTCTACAAAGAGATAGTATCGGCAGAAATTGAGAGATTTATGCCAAATAAATTAAACAATGGAGCTGATCCTCCTTGGTATACAAAAAGTGTTAGAACACTGTTGCACAAACAACGAAACACTCATGTCAAATTTAAACATATGCAAAATCCCCAAGATTGGCGATCTTTTACAGAAGCTCGAAATTTTTCGTGGACTTCCATGCGAGATGCTTACAGAATGTTTCTTGCCGCTACGTTTCGTTGTGGAAACATGTTAATCATACTTCACATACGACCAGAATCTCTTTGTCTCGAAACCTGGCGGAAAATCCAATGCCTTCTCTGCGCGATAGCAATGGAGATACTATCGAAGACAGTGCTGCCAAAGCAGAGTTACTTCGTCTTCTTTTGTGAACGCATTTCGGAAGGCTGTATTTAGTAAATGTTCCAGAATTCGAATCGAGAACACAAGCTACTCGTAATGAAGTTGCGTGCTTATGGAATATCGTCTCAGTTACGTGACTGGATTTGCGATTTACTGTCAGAGGGGTTACAGTTCGTAGTAATTGACCAAAATTCATCGAGTAAAACAAAAGGGGTTTCTGACGGTCCCCAAGGTAGTGTTGTAGGCCTTTCGCTGTTCCTTATATATAAATGATTTAGGAGACAATCTGCGCAGCCGTCCTCGGTTGTTTGCAGATGACGCTGTCGCTTGTATTGATCTTCTGATGAATTTATTAGTCAATTAACTGCAAAACGATTTAGAAGAGAGATCTTAAAGGTGCTAAAAGTGGCAGTGGGCCCTAAATAACGAAAAGTGTGAGGTCATCCACATGAGTGCTAAAAGGAACCCGTTTAACTGAAGTTAGACTGTTTAGTAGAATTTACGGCTTTTAGATTACACTATAAATACCTAGGTATTACAATTGGAAGGAACACACAGAAATTGTGGGGAAGGCTAACCAAGGACTGTGTTTTATTGGCAGGACACTCAGATCTACTAAGGAGACTGCCTACACTACGCTTGTCCGTCCTCTTTTAGAATACTGCTGCCCAGTGTGGGATCCTTACGAGATACGCCTGACTGAGTGTATCGGAAAAGTTCAAAGAAAGGCAGCACGTTTTGTATTATCGCGAAATATGGGGGAGAGTGTCACTGAAATGATACAGGATTTGGGATGGACATCATTAAAAGAAAGGCGTTTTTGGTTGCGACGGAATCTTCTCACGAAATTCCGATCACCAACTTTCTCCTCCGAATGAGAAAAGTATTTTGTCGACACCGACCTACATAGGGAGGAACGATCACCGCGATAAAATAAGTGAAATCACAGCTCGTACGGAAAGATAGTGCGCAGAAATGATGAACACCTATATACGAGATTGGAATAACAGAATTGTGAAGGTGGTTCGATGAACCCTCTGCCAGGCACTTAAATGTGCTTTCTACATCTACATGGATACTCTGTGCAACGAGCAGAAACTGATTTTCAAACATACAAACTTTGTTTTTAGCAAATAATCACATATGTCCTTAAAAGGATTCAGAAACAATACGCCTGAAGGCCAGAACACAAGTTATTAAAATTGCTTTACGGAATACATACGGCTGAAGGCCTTAGTTCTTCCATCTTGTTATCCAGGCCTTAAGCCCTCAGTTACAAGAACTCCAACAAGGAAATTGCAAAGAGATTACAAAACAAAGACTCTTCACATTTTAATTTAAGTAGGCTGAAGGCCTTACCTTAAATTATTTCACATTAGGTTCGGCTGAAGGCCCTATACTGAACACTAAAACTAAATTAATACATGGCTGAAGGCCTAGCACGCTACTTGAGACTAAAGAAAGTCACAATCCCAAAGAACAGAACAATGGTTCGCAGAAGTGTTCCAAGGGTCGGTCTGTGGAGGAAACTGACAACAGTATAGGTGAGGCAGTCAGCCAAGCGTGTCACTAAATAATCGGGTGGCAGCACAACCTAGGGATGGCTGACGAACCAAGCAACCTGATCAGTTCCCTTCCACCCGGCCTATGGCACAACAACCGAAAATATCGGCGTGGACGAAAATCCCAGCAGTCCTAAGACTTGACAATTGGCTTCTAAACAGAGTTAAGGCATAATAACCACTTAAAGACCAAAAAATGGGAAACACCAAAGCTCTCGAACTACACGTCATGCCAGACAGCATCAACATGGCGAGGAAAACACGTTAACAGCCACAAGGCAGAAGATACGGCTGGTGCACTTCACTAAGAAGATAGCAAATTTTGCAGCGTCTTTCTGTGTTGCTGCTTGCGGGAACCGTCCAGGAAACAACAACCAGCAGTAAACGAAGAGATGTCACGTCAATTGAGGTTTCATAACAGGTTCACTGATTACTCAACTCCAGTATCCAGGTCCTGTGGGCGACAAACTTTGCAACTCAAGCAACTAGTGCCTCAACACCGACGGCGTGTGTACGCCGCCATCAGCCCCGGCCTCACCTCACACTGCGGAGACTTCCTTGCTGCTCTGTCGCAACCAACCGACTGGCTACTCCAGTACGCAGACAACATTCACCTGCTCAGTGGAAATCACGGAAGCTACACTACACAGTTCCACGTTAAAATTTGCACCAAGAACTCAGACAATCCTAAAACCAATCACCGTGGAACAAAAAGGAGAAATGGCAAAACAAACAAACAAACAAACACACACACACACACACACACAATAAGCGGTCGGCGACCAAATACACGCCGTCCGATGAGACGACCAACAGAACGACCAACCGGCGGTCGACCCCGCTCCAATCTCCTTCCGTTGGACAGTTCATGTGTGTGGCCAGCGGTCGTCATGTACTGGCTGTCTGCGCCCCTCTGGCGCTCCGTCCCCAATTGAACTGCCACTCACGGGCAAGCGAACTTGCATAGCAACTTAGTGACGCCAAAAGAATTAAATAAGAAAAAGGCGACAGAGCTATAAAAACAGTATGGCGAGCAATAAACGGCATGACCGCGAGCTGAGCGCAGCTCATCATCGTTGCCTTTAAGGGAAACATTCAAAAATTCTGACCAAGGGAATAATAGTCCATTCACAAAGTCGTACAACGCCCTGACATACCCCTACTTTACCAAGAAATAATGACCTAATATTTAGTCTGTGGTGGAATTCTCACATACAATAATCCTCATCCTAAATAGTTAATAGCAATATCCTAAATAGGTAATATCTGATAGACTTGTGTATTTCGACAATTAGGGTGGCATAACCCATTTAAATGCATATGGGTCTTCGAGCGACTGCTAACTAATAATAACCTTTTCCCTTAAGAGTTTTGTTCCACGTCACCCTTGTGACTAAATATAATACTGTATGTATAGTTAGTGTATGTTAAGTTATTACAGGTTTCCTAAAACACAACGTTGACCAACTGTGCTTAAAGTCATAAATCATGCCCTAAGTTTTACACACCCAGTCAACCATAAATGTGTAGTAATTAAGTGCCATAATATAGCAACGTTAGTCAAATTTTGCATTAACAAATTGATACACTAATTTCCATTATACTTGGAGTAATGCATTTCCACCTTGTCCTAACCCTGAGAAGTCCTCGCGTTATGGACGTCGCATCACCGCTATGTTGTATGGTTCCGCACGATCTCATGCTGGGGATGAACAAGTTTATATGTGGTTTTTAATCCAACAAGCTGAACTTATCGTCGAAGTAAATTTATCGTCAGTTAATAAGGTGTCGGATTATAGTTAACGCTCATCGAGATTGTGAGAGAACAAGGCACTAAGTAGATACAAATTTACAGTTTAAAATTATGTACTGGGAAATTACCTATGAAGACAGCCAATGGCAGGCACCTTTGACTTTCCGTGCGTGATCCGCCGTCTTGCTTAGCACATATCTGCGTGCCACAGTCAGTTCCAATGTAGCGTCCATAGCTAACTGACCGCTTTCCACGAAGTGGGGCCGGGGCTGTTCCTCAGCTAAGTAAAGTAGCTTGACACGGTACCACGGTACTTTAGCTTTTATGTTTGACCGTGCCTTATTCTGGCATGTATTAGTTTATTTTATGCTTCTGAAGAAGGCTAGATTACTCTACCCAGGTTTCAGCTAAAGACCAGTAACATTTCGCAACTGAAGCGGATTTTTGACATATCAATAACTTGTAGGTCTCATCCACCTAGGAAATCCCTCTATAGTTGCTGGGATCAAATTTCGGATCTTTTTGTGAATAGGTTGTATCAGGGCTATTTTCCATTCCTCTGGAATGATTCCTTTTTTCCACATTTCCTCAAAAAGTTTCTGGAGTAAGACAAGTGCATTTTGCTAGCATACTTTCATAATTCGGCTGTTTCCTGATTTTCCCCTTTTAACAACAATAACTGTACATATAATAATTTTTTCTTCTGATTTTCGATAAATTAGTGTAAGCAATGTTTTGATTTCATTTCTTTTTCTTTGTGTGTCATTATGTTAAAGCAACTGTAAGCAACTTTCGATGTGAATATTAATATTTATGTCAAATTTCAAGCAATGCTATAACAGAATTGAAGAGTAACCCATGTTGAATCTATTGTAACATATTTAAAATTGTAATTGTGCGCCTGGTCCATACGTAGGCAATGTATTAGGATATGTGGAATGCAAAACCTTTGGTGAATACCCTGTCTGTAAGGGAGCGGTAAAAGGTGGATGGCAGGCGAGCGCGGGAAAATACACACGGGCGCGGCACGGCATAACGGGCTCCGCAAGATAGTCTGAGTTGGGCATCGGTCTGAGAAACACATTCTGGATCGAGGAGGCTCTCCTGCAAAACGGGATTTCATTGAGCCTCGGCTGTGCCGTTTCCGACGACTATACAGCATGGCTATATTCTATAGGCACTAAATTGAAAAGGATTGCGACGCTAAGAAGAAGCAAAGTGCCGATACATCAAGAGCCATAGCTGTGATTGTATGTGTGCTTTGCGCCTCGCCATCTCGCCGCCCGCCAACCGCCGCATCGACACGAACAGGTTGAATCTTTAACACTGGTCCACACGAATACAATTCTGATTTTGTTCCTGACTGTTCAATAACAACGTAACTTTTACCAGAATTGTCCTATCAATTAATTATCCTCATCACTAACCTAGACAGGGTCCTTTCCACATGTTGTGCAATCCGAGTGTCCCGAAATGAAGATTTAAAGTTTATGTTAATAAGAATTACCTGCAGATCCATCTATGCTAGAAAAATGTTTAAGGAGCTTTATTGTTAATGAAAATATAAGCAAAGAACAAAGGTCTGACAAAGTTGGAAGATAATTTTGGAATTGGTTTAGTAATGAAGCTGAATTAATTTGAGACAAAAATAATGGTAGTTAAATGAGGAAGTAATAAGACAAAAAGAGTAGTAACTCATATATTGTGCTTAATACTTCCAATAGTTAATAATTTCAACACAGTGATCCTAACAGTTTCGGGGTCCCCCCTCCACTCTTTTCTTTTCTATTCATTTAACTTTGCTGGTCAAATCAGTTCAGTACACTTCAGAATTTAAAGTCAATATAAAACCTAAATTTATCAGTGTTACCCTTATTAAAATTGACATTGTGTGTTTCAAAAGTGCTATTTCTAGGGTAACCTATGCCCGATTTCAGTCGGATCAATAGACAAAACGCAGTTTGTAGTAATCATAGTGTAATGCTGTATATTTATAGCTTGTCCAAATTAGTACAGAAAAGGAAAATCTTACTTCAGTAGATTTTTCTGGTTCTAAAATTTACCATATAATGCAGTATTACTACGTGTTGTACATGTGGATGTACGTACAAGCGTAACAAGGAAAAAACTATGCCTAATTAGGCTGGCGACCGTATTATTAACAATTGGTAGCATCTGCTGTGTATGTTTCTTGCCCGTCCTAACGTGTAGTTGCACTTTAGACTTTCTTGACGTATCATTGTTGTTACTGAGTGGGTGTAAGTCTGATTGTGCCTCCATTCAGGTACACGCGGTCAACATATTTACTAAAATCCTTTCTTATAAGGTGAAGCCCGTCAACTTACCATAGTACAGGCTTTAAAGAGTTAACGTACGCCCGAGCGTAGACGTTACACCCTGATGGCTTGAAAATTTCCATATGATTTTGTACTGTCTGGATCTCACTCACGGACTGAAGCCATCCCCCAACACAGACTCTAAACCCCTATCAATCATCAAACGCCATCTTTTGGTGTTTACTCGTAGTGTACAAGTTCCTTGAAGTATTCTGCTACTAGCTTATAGTAGTAGGGGCAGCTGTATGCCATGTTCCCTTTTATGTCCTGAAGTTGGAGAGTTGGGGGGTCGTATCTCTTTAGCTTCTCCCTAAAGATCCCATAATAGTTTCTGGTGTTGTTCTTAGCGAAGTCGTAATTTATCTACCTGAGCAGTTGGTCTTCTTGCGCCTTATTAACTTTCTCGATCTCCTTGGTGGAAACTAGGAAGATGGTGTCCGAGTACTTCCAGGCACCCTCGTCCTTTTTGCTTTGCCAGATGTGCCACGCCTTCTTCCTCAGATCAAGTAATCTATCATCTCGTTCCACCACCTGTGCTAATTCATCCTGGTAACAGGAGACGCTCTGCCTTGGTTATCCGACTCTACTCCATCTGCTTCCATTCCTCGTCTTCTCGGTCGCTAGTTAACTTGCTTCATTCCTCCCCTCTATTTTATCTGGATCATATCTCCTTTGCACAAGGTTTTTCCTATGGAAATTACTTTTGGGGATGATCTTCAATTTTAGATAGGTAGTGGCCGGAGTCGAGGTTGGTCCCTCTGAGAACCCGAACATTTTGGATTTTATTATGAAATTTGTGCTTTATCGCGGCATGATCTAACTGAAATTCTCCCAGGAGAGGGTTAGGTGAAATCTACATCATCTGCTTTCTTGGAAATTTCTTGATACTAGTTGACTTCAGGACCAAACTGTGCGCCTGGCATAATTCGATGAGCCTGATACCATTTTGGTTCGTACTGTTGTTGAGGCATATACTGGGGAGATCCCCGGCACAACTTTTCTCTCTCTCCACTTGGGCGTTGTCATCCCTCTACGGGAATTTTATGTTTTTTGGGCATCTTTTGGATCGTGTCATCTAGTTTGAGGAGAAGGTTAACAAAAAGAATGTCCCAGAATAGTTGCAAATGTTCACGCCACGCCCCCCCCCCCCCTATAAACATTGACAACAGTATATACTTTGCCTCTGCCTCTGAAAGGCTATCCACACACACGTTAAGTCGACCAGGAGACTCGGAGCTCATAATGGAGCCTAATAGTTTGTCAATTACGAAACCTGCCCCAAGGTGGCGAGCTTTCTTCACAACTCTTTGTCCCCGTCTTCCCCTTAAGTACCCTGAATCCTCCAGATTCAAACCTGGTCTCTTGCACAGCCATAATGATGATTCTATGTTCATTAAATCTGTCCGTTAGAGTCTCAAATTTCCTCACTTTCAATGCAAATTCGCTTTTGAAAGTTTCTAAGTAGTTTGCTTTCCTGTATTTTATTTTGTTTGAGATTCCAAGACGCTCTGATTCGTCTTTGCAACGTCACGCAAACTCCCCAGAATCCGAATGTCTGCTTGCGTTCTGTTGTTGATGCCAATGGAGCGGCGTACTGCCTGTCGAACCTCTGAAACAGTTCTGAAGCGAATGCCACGAAGTGGTTCCTTCATCTTGGGAATTAAAGTCACAAGGACTTCAGTCCGGGGAATATGGTGGATGGTACAGTACTCCCCAGTCCCGCGCATTGTCGTGCAAAATGATGGCTGGATTACGCAGAAAGTGTCGCCGCTTCTCTCGCAAAGCTGGACGCAGGTGATGCTCCAAAAACGAACTGTAATACTGTACACTCTTTGACATAAAACTTGACCGGCGGCCGGCCGCTTCAGGGGCTAAGTCCGCGCCGATCGCGACATGGGACAAAAAAACTGGCCAACTCGCTAATTCTCTAAGTCCGGTTATCTGCACAATCTGGCAACACTGTAGACTGCGTCACTTCCTGGAGGAAAACTTGTCCCATGATAGAGAAACTCTAGGCTGATTACGCCTGTGGTCTAGCGGTAGCGTGCGTTGTTTCTGTTCATAATGTCAGTGGATCGAGAGCAGCTGGCGTAAAATATTTTTATAGCCTCTTCTGTCTGAATGCTGAAGACGTGAATGTAATGGTAGCGCAGATTCAATCTATTTCGCTTTGTGACACACCGATATCAAAATTTTATCCAGTAAAGATTTTGCGGCAGATTTCCTGCAGACTGTCCTCCTCTGGACGCCGTATGCGGCAAAGCTCCGGGATCCATTTGCTGGCTACTGGCAGCGGCCGTGGCGACAGCAGCGGCGCTGCACTCCCCCGTTCTTTATCGAAAGCGCCTGCTTCCGCTCATCGCTTTTGATGATTTAAAACGCTTTATTATTAAATGTTGGTCCACAGAAAATTTCTACAATTTCCATTCACGCTCAAAAGCAACGGAGACAGACGCCCTGATTAGTAGGCGGGTATTATATTACATTAATCGGCAAGAGCTGAGTATGGCCCGAAATTAATTTTATAGACTGGGACGAAATTAAACCACCTCACTACATTCGATGAATTTATAAATGCTTCATACCTCGTTTCTTTTCCTTTCAAACTCACTTATTTGTGCAAATTTTGGTCAATGTTTGGATGTTTTCGTCAAGCCAGAGTGAGCGTCTGTGGTGTAAAGTGTATTACAGTTCTTGTTTCATTCCTTATGGTAAGTCTATGCGATAAACTGTGTGAATACCTTGCAATGCATGCTCTGTAGCAGTGCAGGAACACTGCACATTTGGAGTTCCATGTATGGGCTCATGAAGTATTTATTGTTGATCGGAAGTGATAGTTAAGGTCATCAGATTTAAACCAGAAAAATTTGTCGTTTTGAAGGTTTCAGAGAACGGAAAGGAATTGCTAACGCCGGTGTTAGAAAACGTCTACAGTTAAATGCTATTGCAAAAATTTAGAAGAGGAGAACTATATTAATGAACATGTGCACTTCATAAACAACCTTCTGACATGTTAGACCTATATGACGAACAAAGCTCAAATTTATATCGTTGACAGTCGGTTTGAATCTTTTCAGGGTCTATTTTACAGTGAAGCACCTTGGAATTTGCAAAGCAGAAATCCATTATATTAATTTACTAAGTCGAAATCGGACGAAGATTGATGTTTACAGGCATTCTTCAGATTTCGCATAAGAAATTTTTACTAGCAGTTTGCAACTCCATTAATTAAAATGGAAAATAAAAGGTTGTAGTCAGCGGCTTCTACCGTGATTCGAACTGCTATGTCTTATATTACAAGCACTGCAACGCACAAGGGAACCTCTGAGCTAACGACACACTGGCGGCCAGAGGCGGAATATAGTCACTGCCATGTTGCCTGAGCCTCGAAACGCAACCTTAAACACACGAACAGAGGAGGTGGAGATTAATGACATCGTTGTCGACGGGACGTTAAAACAATAGAGACGGAGCACAAGCTCGGATTAGGGAAGGATGGGGAAGGAAATCGGCAGTGCCCTTCCTAGGGAACCATCCCGGCATTTGCCTGAAGCGATCTAGGGAAATCATTGAAAACCTAAATCAGGATAGCCGGGCGCGGGATTGCACCGTCGTCCTCCCGAATGCACACACAAACAGGTGTTACTTATGTGAAGAACGCCGTTCTTGGAGTCCAGAAATTAAATATACTTTCTAATTGTGTCATCTTGCAGTGGATTATATCGTACGAGTCTTCGATGTGGAAAACGAATGTCAAGTGAATTTAGCGAGGTAACGCCGACCTACACCCGGAAGTAAATGCACTATCAGAGTGTTGACAAATACTTGCTACGACGCTGCCATTTCTAAGCTCTCTGACGAGGCAGCTCTTCAGCGAAATGCTTGCCGTGATTCTCCGATACGGTTCTTCAGAGTGGAGACGCGCGCGCACGTTTGGTTTTTATGCGGCGTTCTCCCCTGATGGTTTCTGACGTCGCCTTGTGGGCTATGTATACATATGAGACATTCAATTATCATTAATCCAGAATGATACAAGTTTCAGCTTCCGGCGTGGAAGAAGGCTGTTGACGCCGACATTATATCATTTCAACGTAGGGAAAGCAAAACGGATCATTCAATGTTTCTCATTCAACATAAAGCATGTGAGATAATTTTCCATAACGTTCATAATCATCTAAAAATACAAACGAAGTAAAAATACACCGTAAGCTTATTCGAATTGAATATAACGCTTTGCACCTCGATGTCGAATTTGTCCACTTGCAATCTTTTGCAGCATACACATAGAATGTCATGATTACCACGAGAATGAAGAAATATGTTGGTAAGGATGGAAGCAAGAAGAGACGCAGTCAACAAATATTCTATTCCTCATGGCATTCATTTCATTTGACACGTAAGAATAGGTAAAGCGGGAATTTACTTTCGTTAACACGAAAGATATGCCGCACATATTGATAACGAGGAAGTCTGCGTCTTCATACGTTTCCTCCTTGAAATCTGTATGCTCTATTATATACTAAGTAGCCCGATCATTGTTTCAGTAATGTTACCCTCTTGTTTGACCCCGTAACGATGAACAGATTCCAAATGCATGTCTCCCTTCCTGGGTTGTTTTTTGTGTTTTATTGCTTGGAATTCCTGAAGCAGACCACTGTGCCTTCCCCCCCTCGTGGGTTAGGTCTCAAAACTAAACCGCTTTGTATCCAATGGCATAATTTATTCAGACAGCATCAGCATAAGACTATCAAACAAAGTCATTTACAGTTGCAGTACTCTAACCAGCACTGACTAAAGTGTAATCCACGGTCATGGTCCTAAATTACCAGCTGTCTGCTACTGTGGCAAAGTCCGTACTACACTTTCGATTCCGCAGCACCATTTTATCTGGTAACACTGTGTAGTTGCACAGTTGTGCTACCAGGTCTGTCCTCACACTGTCAACTTTATGTATCTCACTTCTCCTGTAGCATAGGTCACGAGGAGCCGAAGTAAATGAGTGTATTCTCCATGACGTAACATTCAGTATTCCCTTCTTTCATAGCCACTCTTCATGTGCATCGATACCAAATAGGAATGCGAAAACTCTTGCGAGTGAGAGAATGACAATAACAATCGTAACAAGAACAAGCAAATAATGAATGATGTTTATTCCAACGCAGAACGAGAATGGCTTTAAATATAAAAATCTGTATCTATATCTATATCCATATCTATTGATCTTTGAGTTGGCACAATGCAAATATATTCTTAGCATTTAGTTACTGAATTTAGTTCTGGATGTTTGCAGAGAAAAGGAAAAGTCGGTACTTCTCGCTAGTGTAATATAATGTGAACCAGCAACTACCCTTTCCTTAGTACACGACTCAAGCAAGTCCTCAAGTAGGTAGCAAGGCACTGCTGCATTCTGTTCCCTGACATTGCTCTGATGACTGTTAATGCAGATAGTTCCGATTATGAAATACAAAACGTATTGCAGGTTAGTTCCTAGGATAGTAACATTAAATTTGCGTTGTAGACGGCACATGAACGTGACGACTATCCATATTACTCATCAATATAAAAAGACAATATTTTGGGAATTTAGCAGGATTACTCGAATTCTGAAATTGGGTGACTGACTGCACAGGTGCTAAACGTCGTCAAGAGTATACGATGTCCTAATCGCATTAGGAATATGAAGATCGTCTTCGACAGCTCGCAACTTTCACATTGCTATCTCCACCCTAGTCCAGACAGCCCTCGGTGGAGTTGCACTACGTTGCCGATGTTATGGAAGGCCTTCAAACCGACAACAGACCACATATTGAAAAATACAAGCGAATTCTCTTGCAGCGTAAGCTTATTGTAACTAATCTAAAAATTATTGGAGAGGAACATTGTCCTATTCAAAAAAAGTAAAATGTTACACACTGTTGACGTCAAACGGACATTATCTATGTCCTGTCTTGTGTCCTACTCCTCTATAATATCAAGTGTACTATGAAAATGATTATATATAATGGATGATAGGGTAATGCATTGATACCAGATGGTGGGGGCCGGCCGGTGTGGCCGTGCGGTTCTAGGCACTTCAGTCTGGAACCGCGTGACCGCTACGGTCGCAGGTTCGAATCCTGCCTCGGGCATGGATGTGAGTGATGTCCTTAGGTTAGTTAGGTTTAAGTAGTTCTAAGTTCTAGGGGACTGATGACCTTAGAAGTTAAGTCCCATAGTGCTCAGAGCCATTTGAACCATTTGAACTATTTAACACAAAATGACATTAAAAATTAAAGTTATTCACGAGCAGGTAGTTGAGAATATGTATGAACATTAAATGACACGACGAACTGAAATAATATGACGAAGAGTTCAGCGCTCACTGGTAATAGAGCCCCACACATATCGTTGTTGACTACACACAAAGAGACGTCAGCTACCGAATTTTCCTCCACCAGCTGCTCAGAATAGCATCTTGAACTTACAGTCATCTCGCAAATAGTTCTGTGTCTCACTGGGAGTTAAAAACGTCAGATATCGTTAGTGTTGACAACGAATGAAAATACATTAAAAATCAAAATTATTATCCACCAGCAGATAGGTGTTCTCATGATGGAGCTTGATAATACATAATTAAATCTTTAGTGCCAGGCCAGGATTCGATCCCATTCACGCGTAATATGTGAAGGTGTTGAGGAATCTGCAGTTTTGAACAAAGAACAAATTGTAGCCGAGCTGTATTGCCACGAAGGGATCAAATTCCGCGTTAAGGGCGGTCTGAGTTGCATTCCCAGTTTAGAACCAATTTTATCGACATACAGAAGCTCAAATAAAAGATGGAATAAGTGTCCTGTGACCATACATAGCGTTTGTGCCGTCACTTGAAATAAATAACTAGTATAAGAAAGGTTACTGGTGATAGAGTTTCTACATGTCGCCACTCCAGACTTTATTGTGGTTCAACCTACCGTCTACTTGGTAAAGAAGGAATATCATCTTTAATGTGAATTTTCAGACCACGCAGCCATTATATCTCCTTCACTTGGTGTAGCCAGGAGAGAATGGAATCTGTCTCTTCCTATCTAAAATCATTGACTGAAGTGGGAATCGAACCCAGACCATAGGTGTAACAACCTACCATCCGTCCAACAGACCACGAAATCCTCTTCTCTGCGAGTCATTTTTCTATCGTAACGCAGTTGCGCCACACTGGATGAGAATTCTGACACACAGGCTCCCTGTAGTAATTTGCAGCATGTTCAGTAAATTCATTTACTTGGTTGACCGAATCACCATGAACTAGCTGCCTCGGCTACCCAGTGCATACATTCGACTATTTTGTAATCACAGAAATAAAATCACGTAACTGCCACCTACACACAACTGCCAACAGTGTAGGATGCAGAAGTTTAAATAGGAAGTGTTCCTTTCCACTTGAGCTATTCTATTGCGCTATCTGTTACTAGAAAACGTCGTTCAGTCCAAAAGAAAAGCTGTAACTGTTTGTCTCTCAGAAGTCAAGACCTGGCCATATGCATAATCTCACAGTGCTGTGGAATCCAAAAGTTCTGGAGGAATAGTTGCCGAGCTCTGGAGCTGCTGTAGCTACGTGTCAGCTTTTAGCATAGATAAGTGTCGCGAGTTCGAATACATTCAGTGCTACATTTTTTAAAACGTAATTCTGCTCTCTGCTGAAGGTATCAATCTAATGGAACTTTGAACATAATTCCCTTCACTTTTCAACCCAAAGTAGTCGCATTTGGAAAAAGGGCTAACTACTGTGACATTTTGTACTATTCAGGTTTAATAGACAGCAGGCAGCAGATGCATCTCGAAGATGTGCAGGGAGAGCGCATCGTGCCATAATATGTCAGAAAAGTATTTTCTACATTAGCCGTCGTGTGGTAGTGATATTTTATTCTTCTTCAAACTTTGTTTGACAGCTTTAACTCAGAACAAGTTTTCTACATGCATGTAATCAATAAACTGCATGTGCATTGTCAGACTGTCATAGGTAACATCAGAGAATTCGCATGTATCGTTGATGATTAATTTCTCTCTCATGTTTACTATTGTTTTAACAACACTAAAGGAAACCTTACGAAAATTGTGCACTGTATTATAAGAAATGAAATAAAACTACCCATGATAACCTTACGACGAAATTATCTGTACACAAGCATGCCTCTATCGACACGAATTAGTAAAATACTACTCACTTAGATTTTGATTGGGTCTGTGTTTAATTGGTATGCTGTGTCATACTCAAGAGGTATGCAAATGTGGCATTTCATAAATATAGTTACGTATTCCTAGAAACCCAAAATTCGCTTGTCAGCAGCGGAAAGAGGCCTTACCTGTTGTGCAGCATTGTAAGTTTTTCAACATTGCACTATGAGCTGAAAGCATTTTCTTGCGATTTCCTTATTGATGTTTGATCTGACTGCTTGTAGCTCTTTCACAGAAGGGATAAAAACGCTACAGCCAGTGAGACTGGAACTGCGAACCGTAACAGACGCTTTTTCACAGGTCAGCACGTTACCACAGAGCTGGCGAGGAGGTATGGGTTTTAGCTTCCTATTACGAGGGCAATGCTAACTAGAACTCGTAAACCGCTATTTGAAGGTCGATATTAGTTGCGGTTTCCACCTGCAACGACTTTCCTGGGCTGAAAACCGTAAATATTCAATCTTTTGTTACCCTTCAAGCGATAATAACTCAGATTATGCAATGGAAATGACAGGTAAAAATCAAGTGAACTTTGAGGCTTAATTCCGTGCACACCAGGAAGTAACTCGTCGATCACAGAGTTGCCAAACATACGTTGCCTTGTTGCCAAATCTCAGTTACAGTACCAGCAGGAAGAAGACGAACCGATGTGATCCTACAGCGGTCTGGGAAGTGACCATAGCTGGTGTCTCCAAGTCGCGGCTGCTACGGCCTGGAATACGTAATGCGTCTGATTCGCTTTCTGTACCTAGGTTTAGGGACTGGAGTGTAGTTACTAATAATACTCAGAACTGACTGCAAACTGAGCATCGTAAATCAGTAACTCTCATTGTTGTTTTTATATTTCTTTCGTAAGTGTACTCAAAACTAAGAAAGTCATTCACAGGCGTTTTCGTGCCTCGCCGATAGTCGAGCACAACACACAAATAAATTACGAGCCGCTAGGTGTCTGAATCTAAAATAAGGATACAAACTTTTGGGCCTAAGCGACAATCGAACTGCACACCTACCGTGCATCCACGAATATAGCTTAAGTATCAGTTGCTTACTCATGAACAGTAAGATGTGTGCGTGTTTGACCAGAAATAACGACACCTGTTGCGATTGTTGGAAACACATGAACAGACATTGAAATTGCGCGTTAATTTTCACTAGCAGGTGGGTGTGCACTTGATAAAGCTAGAAATGAAATTATGAATATTTTTGTACTGGATCAGGTTTCAGACCCACATACTTACCTTTGGAGGAGACCTAGAGAAGATTGCAGTCTTGGGAAAAGGAACGAAATGACTGAACTATACTGTTCCGAGAGATTCAGATCCTCGAAAGAGGAGATACGAATTCGAATCACAGTCCAGCACCAAATTTTTAAACGTCTCTAGTTCAATCAAGTACAAGTAAAATAAGAGCCCTGTCCCTTTAAATGGCTATCGGTTCATCAAATAAAATAAAATTTTCTAATGTAAGTAAGCTTACTGGCGACTGTATTTCTGTTTACCATGACTTCCGCTGTGTCATTTCCCAACGTAAACCGGCTCTGCCCAGTTGGTAATGAAGGAACGTGATGTTTAATGCGGATTCTGGATTATAACGTCTTTCTCTTGAGGTTACCAGAGGTAAAATAAATCTGTTTGTGCCTCTTAAAAGTAAATGCCTGAACCCACGCATTGCACCTGTGATAGCTCGTTCCACCATACCATTGTGGCCACATTACCCAGCACCAAGAGTGTGCTGTAACGGATGATGTGCTTAGCTTACAAAATTAGTCACGGTGGAAAAAATGCGAGTCTATTAAATGGTCAAGTTGAAGCAAGCTTCTGACGCAGAGATTATGCTATTCTCATGTCAGCAGGATGTAAAGACTCTTCTAGGCATCATAGGCTGGATGTGAAGCCATTTTGATTTTTCACAAATTCAGCAAATTTCTTAGTTCGAGAAAATCCACTGTGAAGTGTGAAGTTGCCGGATAATTCGATTATTACTGTTACTATTACCATCATTTTATTCATACCGCTGCTGTAACACAAGTGCTTGAACATCATTTAATGCCTTTTGGTCACTATAGATGTAGTTTCCCAAGAACAGGTTCTTTCCCTGTCTACGGAATCCTTTTCATGTTAATATCAAACACACACACACATTCTTTTTTATTTTTATTTGTGTGTTGTGCTCGACTTTCGGCCAGGCACGAAAACGCCTGTGAATGACTTTCTTAGTTTTGAGTACACTTACGAAAGAAATATAAAAACAACAATGAGATTTACTGATTTACGATGCTCAGTTTGCAGTCAGTTCTGAGTATTATTAGTAACTACACTCCAGTCCCTAAACCTAGGTACAGAAAGCGAATCAGACGCATTACGTATTCCAGGCCGTAGCAGCCGCGACTTGGAGACACCAGCTATGGTCACTTCCCAGACCGCTGTAGGATCACATCGGTTCGTCTTCTTCCTGCTGGTACTGTAACTGAGATTTGGCAACAAGGCAACGTATGTTTGGCAACTCTGTGATCGACGAGTTACTTCCTGGTGTGCACGGAATTAAGCCTCAAAGTTCACTTGATTTTTACCTGTCATTTCCATTGCATAATCTGAGTTATTATCGCTTGAAGGGTAACAAAAGATTGAATATTTACGGTTTTCAGCCCAGGAAAGTCGTTGCAGGTGGAAACCGCAACTAATATCGACCTTCAAATAGCGGTTTACGAGTTCTAGTTAGCATTGCCCTCGTAATAGGAAGCTAAAACCCATACCTCCTCGCCAGCTCTGTGGTAACGTGCTGACCTGTGAAAAAGCGTCTGTTACGGTTCGCAGTTCCAGTCTCACTGGCTGTAGCGTTTTTATCCCTTCTGTGAAAGAGCTACAAGCAGTCAGATCAAACATCAATAAGGAAATCGCAAGAAAATGCTTTCAGCTCATAGTGCAATGTTGAAAAACTTACAATGCTGCACAACAGGTAAGGCCTCTTTCCGCTGCTGACAAGCGAATTTTGGGTTTCTAGGAATACGTAACTATATTTATGAAATGCCACATTTGCATACCTCTTGAGTATGACACAGCATACCAATTAAACACAGACCCAATCAAAATCTAAGTGAGTAGTATTTTACTAATTCGTGTCGATAGAGGCATGCTTGTGTACAGATAATTTCGTCGTAAGGTTATCATGGGTAGTTTTATTTCATTTCTTATAATACAGTGCACAATTTTCGTAAGGTTTCCTTTAGTGTTGTTAAAACAATAGTAAACATGAGAGAGAAATTAATCATCAACGATACATGCGAATTCTCTGATGTTACCTATGACAGTCTGACAATGCACATGCAGTTTATTGATTACATGCATGTAGAAAACTTGTTCTGAGTTAAAGCTGTCAAACAAAGTTTGAAGAAGAATAAAATATCACTACCACACGACGGCTAATGTAGAAAATACTTTTCTGACATATTATGGCACGATGCGCTCTCCCTGCACATCTTCGAGATGCATCTGCTGCCTGCTGTCTATTAAACCTGAATAGTACAAAATGTCACAGTAGTTAGCCCTTTTTCCAAATGCGACTACTTTGGGTTGAAAAGTGAAGGGAATTATGTTCAAAGTTCCATTAGATTGATACCTTCAGCAGAGAGCAGAATTACGTTTTAAAAAATGTAGCACTGAATGTATTCGAACTCGCGACACTTATCTATGCTAAAAGCTGACACGTAGCTACAGCAGCTCCAGAGCTCGGCAACTATTCCTCCAGAACTTTTGGATTCCACAGCACTGTGAGATTATGCATATGGCCAGGTCTTGACTTCTGAGAGACAAACAGTTACAGCTTTTCTTTTGGACTGAACGACGTTTTCTAGTAACAGATAGCGCAATAGAATAGCTCAAGTGGAAAGGAACACTTCCTATTTAAACTTCTGCATCCTACACTGTTGGCAGTTGTGTGTAGGTGGCAGTTACGTGATTTTATTTCTGTGATTACAAAATAGTCGAATGTATGCACTGGGTAGCCGAGGCAGCTAGTTCATGGTGATTCGGTCAACCAAGTAAATGAATTTACTGAACATGCTGCAAATTACTACAGGGAGCCTGTGTGTCAGAATTCTCATCCAGTGTGGCGCAACTGCGTTACGATAGAAAAATGACTCGCAGAGAAGAGGATTTCGTGGTCTGTTGGACGGATGGTAGGTTGTTACACCTATGGTCTGGGTTCGATTCCCACTTCCGTCAATGATTTTAGATAGGAAGAGACAGATTCCATTCTCTCCTGGCTACACCAAGTGAAGGAGATATAATGGCTGCGTGGTCTGAAAATTCACATTAAAGATGATATTCCTTCTTTACCAAGTAGACGGTAGGTTGAACCACAATAAAGTCTGGAGTGGCGACATGTAGAAACTCTATCACCAGTAACCTTTCTTATACTAGTTATTTATTTCAAGTGACGGCACAAACGCTATGTATGGTCACAGGACACTTATTCCATCTTTTATTTGAGCTTCTGTATGTCGATAAAATTGGTTCTAAACTGGGAATGCAACTCAGACCGCCCTTAACGCGGAATTTGATCCCTTCGTGGCAATACAGCTCGGCTACAATTTGTTCTTTGTTCAAAACTGCAGATTCCTCAACACCTTCACATATTACGCGTGAATGGGATCGAATCCTGGCCTGGCACTAAAGATTTAATTATGTATTATCAAGCTCCATCATGAGAACACCTATCTGCTGGTGGATAATAATTTTGATTTTTAATGTATTTTCATTCGTTGTCAACACTAACGATATCTGACGTTTTTAACTCCCAGTGAGACACAGAACTATTTGCGAGATGACTGTAAGTTCAAGATGCTATTCTGAGCAGCTGGTGGAGGAAAATTCGGTAGCTGACGTCTCTTTGTGTGTAGTCAACAACGATATGTGTGGGGCTCTATTACCAGTGAGCGCTGAACTCTTCGTCATATTATTTCAGTTCGTCGTGTCATTTAATGTTCATACATATTCTCAACTACCTGCTCGTGAATAACTTTAATTTTTAATGTCATTTTGTGTTAAATAGTTCAAATGGTTCAAATGGCTCTGAGCACTATGGGACTTAACTTCTAAGGTCATCAGTCCCCTAGAACTTAGAACTACTTAAACCTAACTAACCTAAGGACATCACTCACATCCATGCCCGAGGCAGGATTCGAACCTGCGACCGTAGCGGTCACGCGGTTCCAGACTGAAGTGCCTAGAACCGCACGGCCACACCGGCCGGCCCCCACCATCTGGTATCAATGCATTACCCTATCATCCATTATATATAATCATTTTCATAGTACACTTGATATTATAGAGGAGTAGGACACAAGACAGGACATAGATAATGTCCGTTTGACGTCAACAGTGTGTAACATTTTACTTTTTTTGAATAGGACAATGTTCCTCTCCAATAATTTTTAGATTAGTTACAATAAGCTTACGCTGCAAGAGAATTCGCTTGTATTTTTCAATATGTGGTCTGTTGTCGGTTTGAAGGCCTTCCATAACATCGGCAACGTAGTGCAACTCCACTGAGGGCTGTCTGGACTAGGGTGGAGATAGCAATGTGAAAGTTGCGAGCTGTCGAAGACGATCTTCATATTCCTAATGCGATTAGGACATCGTATACTCTTGACGACGTTTAGCACCTGTGCAGTCAGTCACCCAATTTCAGAATTCGAGTAATCCTGCTAAATTCCCAAAATATTGTCTTTTTATATTGATGAGTAATATGGATAGTCGTCACGTTCATGTGCCGTCTACAACGCAAATTTAATGTTACTATCCTAGGAACTAACCTGCAATACGTTTTGTATTTCATAATCGGAACTATCTGCATTAACAGTCATCAGAGCAATGTCAGGGAACAGAATGCAGCAGTGCCTTGCTACCTACTTGAGGACTTGCTTGAGTCGTGTACTAAGGAAAGGGTAGTTGCTGGTTCACATTATATTACACTAGCGAGAAGTACCGACTTTTCCTTTTCTCTGCAAACATCCAGAACTAAATTCAGTAACTAAATGCTAAGAATATATTTGCATTGTGCCAACTCAAAGATCAATAGATATGGATATAGATATAGATACAGATTTTTATATTTAAAGCCATTCTCGTTCTGCGTTGGAATAAACATCATTCATTATTTGCTTGTTCTTGTTACGATTGTTATTGTCATTCTCTCACTCGCAAGAGTTTTCGCA